>NC_143422.1:1671875-2006250 GCF_059467195.1 Physcomitrium patens | reverse complement strand
TATATAACTTTTTATTTTATTTTTATCATAAGTATAATTTTGTATTCTTTTGTGTGTGATATAATAAATATATGTGCTTTCATATACATTCATATTATTATGATATTAGATATACACTTATTAATTAAAAATAAAATGAATGTGGTATCTAACTACTACTTCTTGATTAACATCTATATTGTAATAATAACATATCTTCATTATTCTCTAGTTCTCATCAACGTAACAATCTCTTATAATGATCCTATAGAAAAGTGGATTTGTCAATTTGTTGCTAATGAAACAAGGAGTCTCAATCATTCTCATTCTACTATTGAGGAGGCTTATAGTATATGGTCACTAAATCCACAAGATCTAGAACTATTTGAAAAACATTGTAAATATAACAACTTGTCTCATGGTCATAATGCAAGACTACATACTATGGATCCATTTTTGTGTGCAATAGTGTCTACAGTGATGAAGCTTATAACTTCCATTCTATGGTTGTTACAAAAAGTTGTAGTTTTTTTGAACATAGAAGACTTTATGTCAACATCACATGAATATATCATTGCATAAAACTTAGAAGATCTTACTATTATGTAGATGATCTTTGTAGTTTTAGACTTGAGAAATATCCTAAGAAAAGATAATTCTAACATGTTGCACATTAGAAATCAGCTTGTAGCTATATTCAAATCATTCATTAAGAGAACTTTAGAACCTAATATTAAATAAAAGTAAGCTTTAATGGCAGCCTTTGGTTTTACCTAAGATCAAGCTATAGGACTTGATAAAATAAATGAAAAAGATAAAGTTTGACAAAAGGCAGGTATGGATCTTATCAAAAAAGATATTGATCAAGATCAAAACATAAACCTCATATCTATTGAGTTCTACTAGTTCATTGTCATTGCTATATATTGAGAGTGATCTTTTTAAAGATTGAAGAGAGAAAGAGAGTTGGATGGAAATGAAAAGAATAGTAAATATAAGATTTGGCATATATTAAGAGTTAATTTTGATGACTTGAGAGTTGAAGAGAAGAAAATATTTTTGGATATATGATATTTTTTAAGTAATAATGTATTTCTATAAGGCAGGTTGAAAGAAAGAGAATTGCAAATATGGTCTAATATAAAAGAAAAGAGAATGAAAGAAGATGTAAAACATATATTAAATACATTAATTAAGCAATCATTGATAAAAGTAGATAAAAGTGGTGTTATAAGAATTCATAATCAATTACAAGACATAGATAGAAAGATTATTGAAATAAAAATAGAATATAAAGATACACAAATATGAAACATGAATAAAGAGATGTTGGATGGAATTAGCAAAAAGGTAATGGACTTCACCATCATCCAAATGGTATGTATAGAATTAATAATGATAAATAAAAATAAAAGTTTAAAGATTAAAGATGTAATATAATTATATCATTTAGGTATTTATTTGTATTAGAAATATATATTGATGTAAATTTCTTGATTGATTTATTTAATTTATATTGTATTAAAATTTATATATATATATATATATATATATATAGATTGCCTTCTAAATACATAAAATCTAATCTTGTGGCATATTTGGATCATGTTATGTTATACTTGGAGGAATTGTATTGCAACAATGTAAATGACATTAAGTTAAATGAAATGAGAATTACATGCTTTTCATCACTTTGATTGTTAATCTATAATTATGGTGATACTATATCAAAAGATGACTTGAGAAGTTTTTTTATAATTGACAAGATATTTAGTGAATTTAAGCTTTTTTTATTTTTTATTTTTATTTTTTTTTACTTTTCCAAGCTTGATATCATTGCTAAAAGAATTGGGCAACGTCATGTCTTTGACTACTTTAGATATGCATGGATGCTTAAGCTTAATATTATCATTAAAAGAATTAAAAAATATTCACAATTTTAACTACCTTTGATATAAGTGATTGTTGAGCTTAACATCATTGCCAAATGAATTAGGCAACGTCACATTTTTGACTACTTTTAAATATGAGGTGGTCCTTAAGCTTGATATCATTGCAAAATAAATTGGACAAACTCATATCTTTGACTAAGTCAAATATCATGGAGTACATAAGTTTGAGATCATTGCTAAATAAATTGGACAATCTTACATCTTTGATTACCTTAAATATAAGAAGATCTTCAAGCTTGAGATCATTGCCAGATGAATTGGGCAACTTCATATCTTTGACTACCTTACATAAATAAATATTGCTTAAATTTAATATCATTTCCAAAAAAATTAGACAACCTTACATTTTTGATTACCTTAAATATAATGGGTTGCATAAGCTTGAAATTATTGTCAAATGAATTAGACAATCTTACATCTTCAATTACCTTGAATATGAGAGATTTTTCAAGCTTGATATAAATACCAAAGGAATTGGACAACTTCACATCTTTGACTACCTTATATAAGAAAAGGTGCTCAAGTTTAATATCATTGCCAAATAAATTGGGCAACCTCACATCTTTGATTATCTTAAATATATTAAACTACATAAATTTGTGATCATTGTTAAATGAATTTGACAACTTTTCATCTTTGACTACCTTAATTATAATGGAATACATAAGCTTCATATTATTGTCAAATGAATTGGATAATTTCATAGCTTTGACTATCTTAAATATGAGAGGGTACTAAAGCTTGAGATTATTACTAAATAAATTCAACAACTTCATATCTTTAACTACCTTTAATATAATGGAATGTATAAGCTTGACAATATTACAAAATAAATTGGGCTACCTTATATCTTTGACTTAATTTGATATAAGATAGTACTAAAGTCCAACTTTTATGCCAAATAAAATAATAAATGCATTCTTAAAAAAAATACCTTTAAAATAGGTAAAAAACCAATAGACAATAGTGTCATAAGTTAATATGAAAGATAAATTTAAGGTTAGATAAGATATTTACATAGACAAGAAGATTATTATAAATATATACATGAATTATCTAACTTATTTAGTTATTAAAATCAATGATAAGTTCATAATTTAAAATTAGATTTATAATTTAAAATTATATAGATGTTTTTAATTTCTTGACATATTTATTTTTTAATTTTGATATAATGTAGCTTCTTATTTTTGAGGTTGATATTTCTAATAGTATAAATATTTTACCATTGAAGTTCTTAGGTTAAAAGATATAATTGCTTTTAATTTTGATTTTAGAATTTTAGCTTTTAACATGGTAGATTGAAGAATTTAGAATTTAAGATTATATAGATATAGTGTCAAGGACAAGAACTTGATAAAAGTAAATAAACAAATGAGACTTTTTTCAAAGAAAGATGATAAATTAGAAATAACTCAATATGTAAATTAAAAAAGAAACTAGAATGGCTATTGCAAAAAGATAAGAAAACTAGAAACCCTTGAAAGTAGACTAGAAACAAGAAAGGAGTTGACAAGAATGAAGAGGGCTTTACTCTTATCTCTATATATACTATCTAACTAGGAGCTACATGGCGATGTTCTATAGGACCTCCAATATGTGTTAACTTTGTAGAACATATGCCTTGAATTATAAGGTAAGTTCTTCTACGTATGGGCCACATAGTTAGCTTGGTCTTCAAGCTAATAACATATGTGGCACAAAACTTGTTGACCACGTTTCTAACCAAAAAGTCAATTAAAGACACCTAAAAAGTCAAAGCAGTGCTATGAAGCTTCTAAGAAGCTTTCATAGAAGATATTATAGAATAAACTTACTTTTATTTATTTTTACTTATTTCTATATATTTATACATGTAATTACTAGCTTACATAGGTGTGTCCGTGACATAACCCCCCTTCTAAAAACGAGTTTGACAAGGAGCGGTCATCATATGTTGAAGAAATCTATGATATGACAAATTGTATTTGCCACATACTTTGATCTTTGTTCTCTTCGAAGATGATTGATAGAACCTTTCAACCATCGATAGTGTCCTATAATAAGGTGGAAAAACCACCTAATTATTTAATCATTGTTGAGGCCTTTATAACTTCTTTCAAATAAAAGATTAGGAACACCGTTAGGAGTTGTTTCTATTTCTAGTAAAAGCACCAATCATCGGGAGTTTTTTCTAAGGTCGTGATACCAAATACGTTGTATCTTGCTATTTATTAAAAAAAAACATATTGTTCTTAAGGATCTTCATCTTGATTGCATCGTCTTAAAGGTTGTGACAATTGTAGTATCTTGTCTGATAGATTAGCAAACGAAGGCTCTTCAGTTAAACATACTTGTTATTGGTTCTCCATCTCCTTAGCATCACAACTACAAAGAAGCTACAAACAAGAATTAAAAATAGAATGTTATCTTACCTAGATCTTGTTTCTTTTATAAGAAAGGTTTTTATTTTGATTGTGATGGATGTCATGGATGAAAAGCCTCTACCACCTTTGTTGCATTTGTAAGATTTTTTACAGGCTCCTATGTGCATTCACTAATATTATATCCACGTCAATGGATACGATATTCCAATTTATTTTGGAGTCACCTTGAATCTAAGATTTCTTCCACTTCGAATTCTTCACTATTGTCCACTTCTATAAGAAGAGGTGGAGCTTGTCTTCTTCTTGATATGTCTACTATCTTATATGGTTAAATAAGAGACACGTGGAATACTGAATGGATTTTTATTGACTCTAGTAGGTATAAATAATATGCAACTGAATTGATTTGTATAGAAATAGGAAATGGTCTATGTCTACAATAGTTCAACTTATTATAAGGATAAGTGGTCTTGATATTATGACAAAGTAACCATACCTTGTCACCCACATAAAATGGTGGTTGTTCCTTTCGAGAGACATCTGCATTAATCTTTTGTTGATTTTAGGCTTCTTTTAACTGCACCTTCATTGTTCTATGTAGCTTTGACAAATGAATTACCAAATCTTTCGCCACAAGATTATCAACTTTTGAAAAGTCAAAAGTATCAAGTCATGGATGATAACCACATTTGACAAAGAAAGATGTTTATTTCGTAGAAGAATGTATCGAGTTATTATAAACAAACTCTACCAATGGCAAAAGAGTTGTCCAATCAACTTGTTGGTAGTTGATGGTACATCTTAAATAGTACTCCAAAACTTGATTAACACGCTGTCAAGGACAAAGACTCGATGAGGAAAAATATACACCAAAAGGCTATCTCGATATAATAAGTCAAAATATAAACAAGTAGGTATATTAAAAGGAAACTGGAATGGCTATTGCCACAAGACAAGAAACTAAAGACTCTTGAACCTAGACTAGAAGCAAGAAAGGAGTTGACAAGAGTGAAGAAGCCTTCACTCTTGTCTCTATATATACTATCTAACTAGGGGCTACGTGGCGACGTTCTATAGGACCTCCAATATGTGTTGACTTTGTAGGACACATGCCTTGACTTACAAGGCAAGTTTTTCTACGTGTGGGCCATATAGTTAGCTTGATCTTCAAGCTAACAACATGTGTGGCACATGGCCAACTTGTTGACCACGTTTCTAATCCAAAAAGTCAATTAAAGACACCTATGAAGTCAAAGCAGCATCTAGGAAGTTTCTAGGAAGCTTCTATATTAAATATTATACAATTAACTTACTTTTATCTACTTTTACTTACTTCTACCTATTTCTATATGTAATTATTAGCTTACATGATTATGGCCGTGACATTACCCTCCCTTCTAGAGACGAGTTCGACGAGGAGCGGTCATCATATGTTGGGGAAATCTATGATGCGACGAATTGTATTCGCCACATACTCTAATCTCTGTTCTCTTCGAAGATGATTGATAGGGCCTCTCAACCATCGGTAGTGTCCCATACCAGGGCGGGAAGACCACCCAGTTATTTGATCATTATTGAGGCCTTCATAACTTCCTTCGAATAGAATATTCGGAACACCATCAGGAGTTGTTCCTACCTCTAGCAAAGTCACCAAACATCGGGAGTCCCTTCCCAAATCGTGATACCAAACGCGTTGTATCTCACCATCTGTTCGAGGAAGAACATGTCATTCTTGAAGATCTTCATCTCGATTGCGTCGTCTTGAAGGTTGTGACAATCGTAATGTCTCGTCCGGCAGGTCAGCAAACGAAGGTTCTTGAGTTGAATCTGCAGGTTGTTGGCTCTTCATCTAATTAGCGTCACAAATGCAAAGAAGTTACAAACAAGGATAGGAAATTGAATGTTGTCTTGCCTCAATCTTGTCTCTTTTATAAGAGAGATTTTCATCTTGGTTTTGATGGATGTCGTTGATGAAAAACTTTGACTTTAGTTGATGCATTTGCTAGATTCCTGGATGGCTCCCATGTGCGTTCACTAATATCATATCCGCGCCAATGAACAAGATATTCCAGCTTATTTCGGCGCCGCCTTGAGTCTAATATCTCTTCCACCTCAAATTCTTCATTATTATCTACTTCTATAGGAGGCGGTGGCATTTGTCTTCTTCCTTGTATATCCACTGTCTTATATGGTTCAAGAAGAGATACGTGGAATACAGGATGGATCTTCATTGACTCTGGTAGATGTAACCGATATGCAACTGGGTTGATCTGTTCAGAAACAGAAAAGGGGCCAAGCCTACGATAGTCCAACTTGTCACAAGGTCGAGTAGTCTTGATATTGCGACGAAGTAGCCATACCTTATCACCGACGTTGATCTGTGGTTGCTCCTTACGATATAGATCTGCGTTTATCTTTTGTCGTTCTTGAGCTTCCTTCAATTGTGTCTTCATTATTGCATGTAACTCTGACAACCGATTTGCCATATCTTCTGCTGCAGGATTATCAACTTTTGAAAAATCAAAAGTATCAAGTCGTGGATGATAGCCATAATTGGCAAAGAAAGGTGTTTGTTGCGTGGAAGAATGTACCGTATTATTATAAGCAAACTCTGCCAATGGCAGAAGGGTTGTCCAATCATCTTGTTGGTAGTTGATAGTACACCTTAAATATTGCTCCAAGACTTGGTTTACGCGCTCTGTTTGTCCATCAATTTGAGGATGAAAAGCCGAAGATAGTTTTATGTCCACTTTTAAAATCTTGAAAAGGTTCCTCCAAAATCTTGACACAAATTGAGTTCCCCTATCCGATATGATATCTTTAGGTAATCCATGATAGCGATAGATATTATCAATGAAAAGCTTAGCTGTTTCTTCACCTGTGATAGATTTTGTACATGGCACAAAATGTGCCATCTTGGTGAAACGATCTACTATCACAAATATAGAATCATAAGATCTTGAGCTTGGAAGATCTGTGATGAAATCCATAGAAACAGAAGACCATGGTTGTTCTGGTATAGGTAATGGCTGAAGAAGTCCGTAAGGTCGATGACAAGGAATTTTTGATCTTGAACAAATATCACATGATTGTACAAAGTCTTTGACTGACTTCCACATTTGTGGCCACCAAAAATCTCTTGATATGAGTTCCAAAGTCTTATTATATCCAAAGTGCCCTGTTGTTGGAAAGTCATGACGTGCTTGAAGAACACGTAAACGTGCTTCTCCTTTTGGAACATATAGGCGTCCTTCAAAATATAATAGATTATTCTTGAACTCAAACTTAGAAGGATCATGAGACTTGGAAGAATTATTCTCGATATCATAAATAAGAGGGTCTGAGGACATACTGGACTGGATTTGCTTGAGAAAAGTTGAATCAACAGTCAATGTTGATTTCATTGCTCGGAGATGAAATTGCTCCGGTTTCAAGAGGACCGTTCTTTATTGCTCAAAAGCTGCATCTCCTTCTTTTGGTGCAAAATAAGAACGTCTAGATAGGGCATCGGATAAACCTTGTTGTTTTCTTGGCCGATAAGTGATAATGAACTCGAATCTTGACAAAGACATACTCCAACGAGCTTGACGACGATTCAACACGCGTGCTGACATGAAATACTCGAGGTTCTTGTGATCTGTATACACAGTGACTGGACTAGAAGCGCCTTCTAGATAATGACGCCATTCTTGAAAGGAATCCACGATCGCAAGAAGTTCTTTATCGTGGATCTCATAATTGATCTCGGCTGCTGAGAATTTTCTTGAATGAAAAGCTATCAGATGGAATTTGTCATCTGTTCCCATTTGTGATAAAATTGCACCCAAGGCAAAAGCTGATGCATCTGTTTCCATAAAAAATGCCTTGGAAAAGTCAACACGATATAAGACTGGTGCAGAGACAAACGATGTCTTCAAGGTTTCAAATGCTGCTTCCGCTTCTTGATTCCATTGAAATTTATCTTTACTAGTCAAGCGTGTAAGTGGAGCTGCAACTCGTGAGAAATCTTTGATGAAGATCCGATAGTAATTGGCAAATCCCAAGAAACATTGAACATCTCTTACTGTCCTTGGAATCTTCCAATCCACGATTGTTTGGACTTTCTTAGAATCCATCATGAGACCATCATTTGAAATGATGTATCCTAAAAAGTCAACTTGAGTAGTGTGAAATACACACTTTTCCATCTTGGCGTACAATCCTGCATCTCTAAGTTTTTGTAATACTTGACGAACATGTATTTCATGTTCTTCGACGTTCTTGGAATAGATCAGGATATCGTCTAGATAGCAGACGACAAAATTGTCTAAGAATTCACAAAATACATCATTCATGAGATGTTGAAAAGCAGCTGGTGCATTCGTGAGTCCAAAGGGCATGACATTATATTCGAAATGTCCATACCTGGTTCGAAATGCAGTCTTCCATTCATCTCCTTCTTTGATCCGTACTAGATTATATGCTCCTCTTAGATCTATTTTTGTATAGATCTTAGCTTGATTCAACTGGTCAAGGAGTCCTGATATCAAAGGTAATGGATACCTGTTCTTGATTGTGATCTTGTTGAATCCTCGATAATCAACACACATTCGTAAAGATCCATCTTTTTTCTTTACGAATAGAATTGGAGCTCCTGCTGGAGATTTTGAATGGCGTATGAAATTCTTCGCTAAATTCTCGTCAATATATGTCTTGAGTTCAGCCATCTCATCTTGCGATAAACTGTAAATTGGTCCAAATGGTGGCTGAGTTCCTTCCTTGAGGTCGATTGAACAATCATATGGACGATGCTCAGGAAGAATATCTGCATTCTTTTTCTCAAAAACGTCTTGATACTCCTGATATTGACTTGGAATGCCACTTGAAGTCTTTACGTTTTCAGAAATAGGTGCAGCATAAATAGCAAAAGTTGATCCTTCTTTTGCTGCGTGTATAAATGCTTTTGCACTTATCAGTATGGGTTTTACTGTACTAGACTTATAATTTTTTACTTGGTTCGTAGAACTATTAATAACGCTTTTGGAAAAGTCAAGTTTACGCGAATTCCAATCTATTCGAGGGTTATATTTTTCTAGCCAGGATAAACCTAAAATAACTGGATTGGACGGGGATTTAATTATGTTAAAAGCTATGTAGCTATCATGACCGTCTATTGTTACTTTTATAGGATGAGTTTCATGAGGGACATCTCCAGAAGACAAGGGACGACCATCTATGACTTCTACATGTACTGGTTTAGGTTTCTGTACAAAGGGTATTTTACGACTTTTAACAAATTGTTCATCTAAAAAACATGCTGAGGCTCCCGAATCTAATAAAGCAGAGGCTTTGTAATTCTTAGGTCCTAAATATAAGTCTATTATAAAACAAGGAGAGGGTTTTGAGGAGAGGATAGGACCTTCATTAGGAATTGTACAAGGTTCCAGCTGCACGGTCCCTATTGTAGCCGGACGAATCCGTTTTCCGACATGTTGTCTTCTTTGACCGTCGTACCCCTTATTTTATAGTTGCGTCATTTCTTTGGACAATGTTGAGCAGTGTGCTTAGGTTCTCCGTAATATAAACATAATCCTTCTTGACGACGACGAATCTTTTCTTGCTCAGTTAGAGGTTTAAAACGTACCGCGTCAATTTGCATGTCTTCTACTTCCGAATGTACGTTTGGCAAAGATGTTGATGTTGCCATTGAGTAATAACGTTGAGGTTCCCGTGAATGATTCTCAGATCGAAATTCAAAAAGTCGATTATCACATTTTACCGCAAAATCGATTGCTTGACTCAAAGTTTGAGGATCAGGTAAGTTGAGCATCAATTTCTTTACTTCGTATTGCAATCCATAAAGAAATTGACTGATGAGTGCAGCATCATCCCACTTGATGTCAATTGCAAGTTGTCAAAATTGTGAAGCATATACTGTTACTGAGCGATTTCCTTGTCGCAGAATTTGGATCTTATTTGTTGCAACACGAGTTGCATCGTGTTCACCATACATAGATCGAAACTCCGCCAAAAAAGCTTCCAAATTGTCCAATATTGGATTTCGTTGTTCAAGAAAAGACGAAAACCACGATAATGCAGAACCAGAAAGTAGAGTGCCAATAAACCTGACTTGTGATCCTGGAGTTGGATAGCTTTGCGGTTGAAGTTCAATTGCCAATTGTACTTGATTGATGAACCCTCGAAACTTTGATCTCGTACCATCAAATTTCTCAGGTAAGGCAATTCTTGGTTCTCTAGTTCTTATAGGGTGTTGTACAATTGGAGAAGGAACGTGATTTGTTGTAGATGTTGAAGCAGCTCCGATCATCTCTATATCTCCACTTTCTGCTATTCTTGTTCTTTCCTTTGTTGGTGAATTGAGTTGATGCATCGCAAGCATTAACTCCCTCATTTGCTCTTGCATTTGTGCCATTGCACTCTTCATTTCAACAAGCTCTGCCATAATGACACTAAGAAGAAAAATTTGTTTGATACTGCTCAAGACAAAAGAAAAGAAAGACTTGATAACAAAGAAGATACTAAGAACAATATCAGTTTAGAAGTAGGTAATCCACAAACTTCTAATACGCTTATGCCTTGTCAAGAGAAAGGGGTAATCCACTCTTACTCAAGAAAAAACGAAGCTCTGATATTGTAAGTGCACTCTTGTCAATCTGTCAAGGACAAAGACTCGATGAGGAAAAATATACACCAAAAGGCTATCTCAATATAATAAGTCAAAATATAAACAAGTAGGTATATTAAAAGGAAACTGAAATGGCTATTGCCACAAGACAAGAAACTAAAGACTCTTGAACCTGGACTAGAAGCAAGAAAGGAGTTGACAAGAGTGAAGAAGCCTTCACTCTTGTCTCTATATATACTATCTAACTAGGGGCTACGTGGCGACGTTCTATAGGACCTCCAATATGTGTTGACTTTGTAGGACACATGCCTTGACTTACAAGGCAAGTTTTTCTACGTGTGGGCCACATAGTTAGCTTGATTATATTAAATATTATACAATTAACTTACTTTTATCTACTTTTACTTACTTCTACCTATTTCTATATGTAATTATTAGCTTACATGATTATGGCCGTGACACACGCTCTATTTGTCTATCAATTTGAAGATGAAATGCCAAAGATAGTTTTATATCTACTTTTAAATTTTTAAAAAGAATCTACCAAAATCTTGATACAAACTGAGTTCTCCTATCCGATATAATATTTTTGGATAATCCATGATAACAATAGATATTGTCAAGATAGAGCTTAGCTATTTCTTCACTTATGATATATTTTGTACATGGTACAAAATGAGCCATCTTGATAAAATGGTCTACTATCACTAATATAGAATCATAAGCACTTGAGATTGAAAGATTCGTGATGAAATCTATAAAAATAGAAGTCAATAATTATTCTCGAATAGATAATAGTTGAAGAAGTTCGTAAAGTCATTGACGAGGAGTTTTTGATTTTGAGCAAATATCACAAGATTGTATAAAATCTTTAATTGCTTTTCATATTTGGGGCCACCAAAAATCACTAAATATTAGTTCTAAAGTTTTATTCTATCCAAAATGTCTTGCTACTAGAAAGTCATGACAAGCTTGAAGAACATGTAATTGAGCTTCATCTTTTAGAACATATAGGTATCCTTCGAAATATAGTAGATTGTTCTTGAATTCAAACTTGGAAGTATTATAAGACTTTGAAGGTTTTTCCTTAATATCATGAATAAGAGGATCAGAGGATATACTTGACTGAACTAGCTTAATGAAAGTTGAACGACAGTTAGTGTTGATTTCATTATTCAAAGATGGAGGTGCTCTAGCTCCAAGAGAATTGTCCATTGTTGATTGAAAGTGATATTTCTTTCCTTTGGTGCAAGGTAAGATTGTCTAAAGAGTACATCTGTCTTCAAAGCTTCAAATACTACTTCCTTTTTTTAATTCTATTGAAGTTTGTCTTTACAACTCAAACGTGTAAGTGGAACTACAACTTTGTAGAAGTCGACTTGAGTAGTGTGAAATACACTCTTTTCTATCTTGGCATAGAGTCTCACATCTCTTAATTTTTGTAACACACAACGAACATGAAGTTCATATTCTTTTGTGTTCTTAGAATAGATTAAGATGTTGTCTAGGTAACAAATAACAAAATCATCTAAAAACTTCCAAAAAACATCATTTATTAGATGTTAGAATGTTGTTAGTATATTTGTAAGTCCAAAAGGCATGACATTGTATTCGAAATATCCATACCTTGTTCAAAATGTGATCTTCTATTCATATCATTCTCTGATGTATACCAGATTGTATGCTCTTTATAGATCTATTTTTGTATAGATCTTAACTTGATTCAACTCATCAAAGAGTCGAGATATCAAAGATAATGGATACTTGTTTATGATGGTGATTTTATTGACTCTTCGATAATCAAGACACATCCTCAATGATCCATCTTTTTTCTTCACATATAAAATTGAAGCTCTTGTTGGAGATTTGGAATGGCATATAAATTTCTTAGCTAGATTTTCTTCAATATAATCTTTGAGTTCAGCCAATTTATTTTGTGATAAACTATAGATTGGTCCAAATGGAGATTGTGTTCCTTCTTGAAGGTCAATTGAACAATCATAGAAATGATGTTTTGAAAGAATATCCACATTTTTCTTCTCAAATACATCTTGAAAATCTTGATATTGGCTTAGAATGCCACTTGAAGTCTTTCCACTAGTAAAAATAAGTGTGGCATAAATAACAAAAGATGATCATTCTTTTGCAGCATACAAGAAAGCTCTTGCACCTATAAATACAAGTTTAATTATACTAGGCTTATGACTTTCTACTCGATTAACTATGCTCTTAGTTATACTTTCAATAAAGTCAAGACTATAAGAAGTCTAATCTATTTTAGGGTTATATTTTTTTAGCCATGATAAATCTAAAATGACTAGATTAGAAGGAGATCTAATAATATTAAATATTATAAAGCTACTATAACCATTAGTTGCTACTTCTATAGGAAGGATTTTATGAATAACATCTCTTGAAGATAACAGATGACTATCTATGACTTCTACATGAATATGTTTAGTTTTCTTCATTAAGTGTATGCTATGTCTTTTAGCAAATTCTTCATCTAAGAAACATATTGAGGTTCTTGAATCTAACAAGGTAGGGGCTTTGTGATGTTTAGGTCCTAAATAATATTTATTGTAAAACAAGGAGAGGGTTTTGAGGAGAGAATAGGACCTTTAGTAGGTGTTGTATAAGGTTTTAGCTACACGGTTCGTATTGTAGTTGGACAAACTCGTTTGCTAACATATTATTATCTTTGATAGTTGTACTCCTCATTTTATGGTTGCGTTGTTTCTTTGGGCAATGTTGAGCAGTATGATTAGATTTTTCATAATATAAGTACAATCATTCTTGATGACGATGAGTCTTTTCTTGCTTAATAAGAAATTTAAAATGTACCATATCAATTTGCATATCCTCTACTTCCAAATCTATGTATTGAAGAGATGTTGGTATTGCCATTTAATACTAATAATGTTGAGGTCTACTTGTACGATTCTCAAATTGAAATTCAAAAAGATGATTGTCTCACTTCACAATAAAGTCAATTGCTTGACTCAATGTTTGAGGATCACATAAATTGAGCATTAATGTTTTTACCTCATATTGTAATTGGTAGAAAAATTGGCTAATAAGTGCAGCATTATCCTACTTAATATCAGTTATAAGTTGTGAAAACTATGAAGCATACAATATTACTGATTGATTGTCTTATTGCAAAATATTGATCTTATTGGTTTTAACATGAATTACATCAAGTTTTTCATATATGGATCAAAACTCTGCTAAAAGAAAGCCTTCAAATTATCCAATATTAGATCTCATCGTTCAAGAAAAGATAAAAATCATAATAATGCTAAACTTAAAAAAAGCATACTAGTGAATCTAATTTAGAATCTTAGAGTTAGATAGCTATGGGATTGAAGTTTAATCACAAATTTTACTTGATTGATAAATCCTCTAAATTTTTCACTGGTGTCGTCAAACTTCTCAAGTAGGACTATTCTTGGGTCTCTAACACTGGAAGGGCATTCTACCATAGGAAAAGGGATATGATTTGGTACAATTGTTGAAGCAGCTCCAATTATTTCTATATCATCACTTCTTGCTAATCTTGTTGCTACTTGTGATGATAAATTGAATTGATGCATTCCAAGTATTAACTCCCTCAATTGCTCTTACATTTGTGTCATTGTATTCTTCATTTCAACAAGTTGTGCCATGATAACACTTAAAAAATAGAAGATATCTAATATTGACTAAGAAAAATAGAAAAGAGGACTTGACAATAAAGAAAATACTAAGAACAATATCAGTTTAAAAGAAGGTAATCTACAACTTCTAATACACTTATATCTTATCAAGAGAAAGAGATAAGCCACTCTTAATCAAGATTAGACAAAGCTCTGATATTGTAAGTGTACTCTTGTCAATTTGTCAAAGACAAGAACTTGATAAAAATAGATAAAAAAATGAGACTTTTTTCAAAGAAAGATGATAAAATAGAAATAATTCAATATGTATATTAAGAATGAAACTAGAATGGCTATTGCTAAAAGACAAGAAAACTAGAGACCCTTGAAACTAGACTATAAGCAAGAAAAAGAGTTGACAAAAGTGAAGAAGGCTTCACTCTTGCCTCTTTATATATTATCTACTTAAGAGCTATGTGGCGATGTTCTATAGGACCTCTAAAAACATATTGAGTTTGTACAACATGTATCTTAACTTGTAAGGCAAGTTTTCTATGTGAGTACCACATAATTAACTTGTTTCATAAGCTACCAACATGTGTGGTACGTGGTTAACTTGTTGACTAAGTTTCTCATCTATCAATCAAGTATAAATATATGTAAAGTCAAAATAGCATCTATGAAGCTTCTAAGAAGCTTTTCTATAAGATATTATGAAATTAATCTACTTTTATTTACTTCTATCTATTCATATCACCTAAGTCTTAATTAAAGTAAATATATATTCATGACATTTAGCTTATTTAGTAATTTTTCTTCTATTGATAGTTATTTTGTTTATTAAATTTATTCATATCAATTAGAATTTAAATACTTAAGTAAAAAAAAAAACTTTGACTTGACATTTTTATTAAGTCAAATCTCATGAGTGATTTTATGAGTGAGAGAACTTGTTTTAAAGGTTTGGTTTGCTTTGGTGATTTAAGCATTTCAATAAAGCTTTAGGATTTTTTTTATTTTTATACTTGTACTCGTGAATTTTTTTCAATTTTAATTTTTTTGGTATGAGAGATAGCTTGACTTAATTTGATGTAGATTTCTAATTTTTCACTTGATAAGAATATTTCTTTCTTTCTAATTTGTGGTATAGCAAATTAAAATAGAATAGATTTTAAAAATTTTAAAAATAAAAAATAATCTTTTTTTTACTATTTTCTTGGTGATCCTATTTTATTTTGATTTTTTATTGTATTGTAGTATATTTGTAGTGCATTGTATCTTCGATATCACATGTAATTTGACAAGAGGATTGTAGAGTTGAAATACATAATTACAAAGTATTACACAAGAAGGTTGCTTGAGAAGTAAAGTCATAGCATAGGATTGTAATTTGCACAAGTGGCACGTTTCTCTCATGCAAGTTACAAAAAAATCATGGAAATAGAGTTTTAGTAATACAACACTAAACAAGTTATTATCTAGACTACAATTGTCAAAGGCAGTGCAGGTCTAAAGATGTTGGATTGTGAGAACAACATAATATTATAGCTTTGAACAAAGAAGTGTGACTATAGTATGATATTGTATTATGTGAGGCCTTGCTTGAGAATACACTAAGCACTTGGCTATGGAAGGTAGAAGGAAAATTGTAACAACAAGATTTTAACTCTAATAGAATCTTAAGTAATTTTAATTAAATCTTAACAATGCTAATTAAGCTTTAATCAAATCTAAAGAAATCTTAAAGAAATTATGAAAGAATAATGAAGAAATCTTAAAAAAATATAAAAGAAGCATTAGAATAAAATCTTAAATATATCTTAAATAAATTCCAATAGAATCTTAATTTAATCTTAATTAAAATCTTAGTACTTCTTTATTATATCCTAAGTCAAATTCTCAGTAATTCTAAATAATCCTATATCCTAAAAAAATTCTAAATCCTAAATCCTAACCAATTCTTAAACCTTAAACCAAATCCTAAATCCTAAGCAAACCCTAGTCAAATTAACTTAATCCTAAGGCAATTTAGATCCTCATTATCTATTGATTATACTATTGATCTTGCTTAAGATTTTACACACCTCTCAAAAAATAAATTGAAAACAAGCACACAAAATTTGAAGAAGTTCAAACTTACTAATTTGAAGATCAATTCTAAATTTTGCTTGGATGTTGGCCAGTCTCCTATTCCAATATAAATGTTTAACTTCAAGTACCAATATTTCTTTTTTGAACCATTAAATTACTTCTAAAATTCACCTTAATTGTTGGAAATCAAGCCTAGTCTCTACATAAAAAAATTCACTTCAATTCAATCAACAAATTCCTAAAAATCTTTGAAATATTCATTGACTTTCAAACTTTAATTTCTAAGATCTCAATCCACAAATACCTTCACACACTTTGATCTAACTGTTTGATTGACTTTAAAATTTGCAAAAATATTCAAAACTAGCACACCAACATTTTATCCAAAATTTATTTATATACATACTACATTACTCAAGAAACCCTTAACTATGTAAACATAGTTTTATTTTTTAAATTCTAAACCAACTAAGAACATCACTAGCTTTGAAAATCCTCCAAAAATTGAATATTAATTTGATTGACATATAACCAATGCTTAAAAAATTTCTTTGCAAGTGTATTGTCAAATCTCTTTCTTTGATCTTCCAAAGAACTCTAGAATTGCCGTAGGTATGAGGTTTTGTCACTTAAGATCTAATTTCAACCTAGGTTGACAATTGATCCTCTATAAATATCAATATTTGATTGTTTGAGGTAATTTTTACTTAAACTTATTGATAACTCTTCCTTAGATATGTCTACATTAATTAATTATCTTATTTATTTTGATTTGAGGCAATTATATTCCTACAAAGAAAATAGAAGCTCCTTCTCTAAAAGGCAACATTAAGACTAAACCTTTTATTACCTTCCTATCATTTATCTTTGTTTTTTTTTTTTTACATCTTCCTATTAGGTTCTTTTATAACAACATCTATATTTTTATTTTTTTACTATATAGTCATGTTACTATATGACAATGACATGACTTGGTCACGGCAAGAATGCAATATAAGTCAATTACAAGTAAGTTGAGGAGCTTGTTACAAAACCAAAAGCCATTGTTTGATTTTTTTTTTTTTTTTTTTTTTTTTGTGAGACTTATTGTAGGGTTTGTTTTGATTACAAAAAAGTATTTTATTTTTGGTTTTTAATGTTAGAAGTAACATTGGGTTGCTTAGTAAGATGCTTTGTGTAAAGTAATTTAGCATAGGAATTTGGTACAAATTATGCGAAAAATAAGTTAATAATCTGTAGTAGTGAATGGCAGCTAACAATCACTCACAATATTTTTTTGTGGCTCAAGGTATCAATCCATAGCCTTAGGTGAGTCACAGTGATTGGATTATACAATTAGAAGATTCTACAATTAAAGACTCTTTGCAATCATAAGATCAAATTTATAGAACACCATGATCAATGGTTCATCATAATGATAGGGCTATGGTGATAGGATTCCATCGTAAAGAGGCTACTTAATGGTAATAAGACCATGATCATAAAATGTCACAGACATATGCATGTAAGCTAGTAATTACCTGTATAAATAAGTAGAAGTAAGTAGAAGTAAATAAAAGCAAGTTAATTCTATAATATCTTCTATAAAAGCTTCTTAGAAACTTTATAGATGCTTCTTTGACTTTATCAATATCTTTAATTGACTTTTTGGATTAGAAACGTAGTCAACAAGTTATCCATGTACCAAATATGTTATTAGCTTCAAGACCAAGCTAACTATATGGTCTACACCTAGAAAAACTTGCCTTGTAAGTCAAGACATGTATCCTACAAAGTCAACACACATTGGAGGTCCTATAGAAGATCGCCATGTAGTCCCTAATTAGATAGTATATATAGAGACAAGAGTGAAGCCCTCTTTATTCTTGTCAATTCCTTTCTTACTTCTATTCTTGTTTCAAGAGTCTCAAATTTTCTTGTCTTTTGGCAATAAACTTTTCCAGTTTTTTTTAATATATTTACTTTCTTAATTCTATTTAGTCACTCTTTCTTTGACACGGATTTCATTGGTTTATGCATCATCTTTTAGATCATGTCTTTGATAGATTGACAAGAGTACACTTACAATATTAGAGCTTTGTCTTGTCTTAATTAAGAGAGGATTATCCTTTTCTCATGATAAGACATAAGCATATTAAAAGTTACGGATTCCTCTCTTCTAAATTGATATTGTTCTTATTATTTTCTTTATCCTCAAATCCTTTCTTCTACTTATCTTGAGTGGTATTAGATATTTTTTTGAATGTTATTATGGCAGAGCTTGTTGAAATGAAGAGTGCAATGGCATAAATGCAAGAGCAATTGATGGAGTTGATGCTTGTGATGCATCAACTTAGCTTACCACCACAAGGATCAACTAGAATGGCAAGAAGTGAAGATATAGAGATGATTAGAGCTGCTTCAACATCTGTACCAAATTATGTCCTTTCACCCACGATGTCATACAAATGGGCTTCAATATTACTTCAATTCGATGGAAATATCAACATCTCCTCAATACATAAATTCAAAAGTAAAAGATATGCAAATTGATGCGATATGTTTTAAACTTCTTACTAAATAAGAAAAGACTCATCGCCATCAAGAAGAATTGTGCTTATATTGGAGAGAATCTAAATACACTACTCAAGATTGTCCAAAGAAGTAACAAAATTACAAAATGAGGAGAACATCTGTCAAAGAAGATAATGTAACAAAAAATAAATTTGTCCAACTACATTAAGCATTGTGCGATTGGAATCTTATACAATTTCTAATGAAGATCCTATCTTCTCCTCAAAACCCTCTCCTTATTTTATAATAGATATATATATTTAGGACCTAATAATTATAAAGCCTCCACCTTGATAGATTCAAGAGTCTCAGCTTGTTTCTTAGACGTAGAATTTGTTAAAAGTTATAAAATATCATTAGTACAAAAAATCAAACCTGTTCATATAGAAATCATAGATGGTCATCCGTTGTCTTTTAGAGATGTTATTCATGAAACACTTCTTATAGATGTAGCAATAAATAGTTATAGTAGTTGTATAATCTTTAATATAATTAGATCTCCCTCTAATCCAATCATTTTAGATTTATCATGGTTAAAAAAGTATAATCCTTGCATAAGTTGGAATTCTTATATCCTTGACTTCTCTAAAGCATAATTAAGAATAAAATTAATCTAGTAGAAAGTCATAAGTCTAGTGCAATTAAACCTATGTTTGTAGGTGCAAGAGCTTTCTTGCATGCTATAAAAGAAGGATCACCTTGTGTCATTTATACCACACCTGTTTCTAATGATGCAAAGACTTCAAGCAACATTCCCAACTAATATCAAGAATTTCAAGATGTATTTGAGAAGAAAAATGTGGATATTCTTCTAGAACATTGTCTATATGACTGCTCAATTGATCTTCAAGAAAGAACACAACCACCATTTGGACCAATCTATAGTTTATTACAAAATGAGTTAGCTAAACTCAAAGAATATATTGAAGAAAATCTCGCCAAGAATTTCATACGCCATTCCAAATCACCAACAGGAGCTCTAATCTTATTTGTGAAGAAGAAAGATGGATCATTGCGGATGTGTATTGATTATCAAAGACTCAATAAGATCACCATCAATAATAAGTACCCTCTACTTTTAATATCTAGGCTTTTTGATCAACTGAATTAAGCTAAGATTTATATAAAAATAGATCTATGGGGAGCATACAATCTGGTACATATTAAAGAAGGAGATGAATGGAAGACTACATTTTAAACTAGGTATGGACATTTTGAACACAATGTCATGCCTTTTAGACTTATAAATACACCGACAGCTCTCCAACTTGTAATCAATGATATTTTTTGAGAGTTTTTAGATGATTATATTATCTATTATCTAGACGACATCTTTATCTATTTTAAGAATATACATAAATATAAACTTCATATTTGTCATGTGTTACAAAAATTAAAAGATGCGGGACTCTATGTCAAGATAAAAAAGTATGTATTTCACACTATTCAAGTTGACTTCTTAAGATACATCATTTCAAATGATGAACTTATGATGGATCCTAAAAAAATTCAAACAATTATGGATTGAAAGATTTTTAAAATGATAAGAGATGTCCAATGTTTTTTGGACTTTGCCAACTATTATTGAATCTTCATCAAAGACTTCTCTTGAGTTGCAGCTCCACTTATACGTTTGACTTACAAAGACAAACTTCAATAGAGTAAAGAAACTGAAGCATCTTTTTTAACTTTGAAGTCATCCTTTATTTCTGCACCAATTTTGTATTGCATCAACTTTTTTAAGGTATTTTTTATGAAAACAAACACATTAGACTTTGCTTAGGGTATTGTATTATCACAAATGGGAGCAGATCATAAACTTCACCTAGTAGCTATTCATTCCAAAAAAAATTCAGCAACTAAGATTAGCAATGAAATCTATGACAAAGAACTTTTTGCAATTGTGGATTCATTTCAAGAATAGCGACATCATCTAAAAGGTGCTTCTAATTCAGTCACCATATATACAGATCATAAGAATCTCAAGTATTTCATATTAGCATGTATTTTAAATTATTGCTAAGCCCATTAAAGCATGTCTTTATTAAGATTTGATTTCAAGATCACATATCGATCCGAAAAATAATAAAGTTTGTGAAACCTCCTTTTTAGACATTCTTATCTTGCATCAAAAGAAAGAGATGTATCTTTTGATTAGCAAAGAATAATTTTCTTGAAGCTAGAATATTTTCATCTTAGAGTAATAAAATCAATGTTTGATTATTGATTTGACCTTAAACAAATCTAATCAAGTATGTCTTCTGACCCTCTTGTTCACAATATCAAGAATGCTTCTTTCTAGTCCCAAAATACTTCTAAGTTTGAGTTCAAAAACAACCTACACTATTTTGAAGGTTGATTATATATTCCAAAAAGAAAAGTATGATTACATGTTCTTCAAGCACATCACGACTTTCTAGTAGGAAGACATTTTGGATACAACAAGACTTTAGAGCTTATATCCAAATATTTTTGATAGCCACAAATGTAGAAGGATGTAAAAGATTTTGTTCAGTCATGCAATGTTTGTTCAAGATCAAAAACTCTTCATCATTGACTTTACAAACTTCTTCAACCATTACCTATTCCAATACAACCATTGTCTTCTATTTCTATGAATTTTATCATAGATCTTTCAATCTCAAGTGCTTATGATTCTAAATTTGTGATAGTAGATCGTTTTACTAATATGGTATATTTTATATCATAGACAAAATCTATCACAGGTGAAGAAACAACTAAGCTCTTTCTTCACAACATCTATCACTATCATAGATTACCCAAAGATATTATATCGGATAAGGGAACTCAGTTTGTATCAAGATTTTGGCAAATTCTTTTTAAGATTCTAAAAGTAGATATAAAGCTATCTTTAGCATTCTATCCTCAAACTAATAGACAAACAGAGCATGTTAATCAAATTTTAAAGTAATATTTAAGATATACCATCAACTACCAACAAGATGATTGAACAATTCTTTTGCCATTGGTAGTGTTTGCTTATAATAACTTAATACATTCTTCTACAAAACAAACATCTTTTTTTGCCAAATGTGATTATCATCCATGACTTGATACTTTTGACTTTTCAAAAGTTGATAATCTTGCAGCAGAAGATTTGGCAATTCATTTGTCGGAGCTACATACAATAATGAAGGCACAATTAAAAGAAGCCCAAAAACAACAAAAGATCAATGCAAATGTCTATCGAAAGGAACAACCACCATTCCATGCGAGTGACAAGGTATGATTACTTTTTCATAATATCAAGACCACTTGTCCTTGTGACAAGTTGGATTATCGTATACTTAGACCATTACTATTTTTGTACAAATCAATCCAGTTGCATATTATTTACACCTACCAGAGTCAATGAAAATCCATCCAATATTTCATATGTCTCTTCTTGAACCATACAAGACAGTGGATATACCAAGAAGAAGATAAATTCCACCTCCGCCTATAGAAGTAGACAATAATGAAGAATTCGAAGTGAAAGAAGTTATAGATTCAAGGCGGTGCCAAAATAAATTGGAATATCTTATCCATTGGTACAGATATGATATTAGTGAATATACATGAGATCTAATAAATAATCTTGTAAATGCAACAAATACAATAGAGGCTTTTTATCAACAAAATCTATCAAAATCAAGATGAAAACCTTCTTTATAAAAGAAACAAGATCTAGATAAGATAACATTCTACTTTCAATTCTTCTTTGTAGCTTCTTTGTAGTTGTGATGCTAAGGAGATGAAAAACCAACAACCAACAAGTTTGACTGAAAAGCCTTCGTTTGCTGACTTGTTGGATAAAATATTATGATTGTTACAACCTGCAAGACAATATAATGAAGATGAAGATCCCCAAGAATGATATGTTTTTTCTTGAATAGATGGCAAGATATAACGTGTTTAATATCATGACCTTAGAAGAGACTCCCAATGTTTGGTGATTTTACTAGAAGTAGGAACAACTTCTAATGGTGTTCTAAATATTTTATTTGAAGGAAGTTATGTAGGCCTCAAGAATGATTAAATAATTAGGTGGTCTTCCACCCTGGTATGGGACACTATCGATGGTTGAGAGGTCCTATCAATCATCTTCGAAGAGAACAAAGATCAGAGTATGTGGCAAATATAATTCGTAGCATCATAGATTTTTTCAACATATGATAACCGCTCCTCGTGGAACTCGTACATAAAAGGAGGAGGTAATGTGATGGAAATATGCATGTAAGCTTGTAATTACCTATATAAATAAGTAGAAGTAAGTAGAAGTAGGTAAAAGTAAGTTAAGTCTATAATATCTTCTATAGAAGCTTCCTAAAAGCTTTATAGACCCTGCTTTGACTTTATAGGTGTCTTTAATTGAGTTTTTGGATTAGAAACATGATCAACAAGTTGGCCATGTACCACACATGTTGTTAGCTTGAAGACCAAGCTAATTATGTCGCCCACATATAGAAAAACTTGTTTTATAAGTCAACACACATTGGAGGTCTTGTAGAACATTGCCACATTGTTGTATTGTAATTGCTTAAAGTATGTAAAAAATAATTAAGACATATAATATGTTTGTAAGTCTTTATGTAGATTAAAATAGTTAATAAATAAATTAAAAGAGAATTGATATAAGAAAATTTATTTAGAGATTTATTTATTTTGATTATAGTATTTATATTATGTAGGATTTAGATATTTAGTATAAAACTTAAAGGAAGGTTGGAGTCTAAAGATGAAAGTTTAAACTATTAAGAGGCTTATTGGGAGGGATAAAAGTAAGGCATGGTTGGATAAAGGCAAGGAATAGAGATCTTCATTCCTATTGGTCGAAGGCCATGCCTAATGGGCTTCAAGGAGGCTGCCCGAAGCCTTACTAGGGATTAGGGTTTTTCTTTCGAATCATTTGAGCTTTGGAGGCTAGGATCAGCAAGTTCAGGATTTTGGGTATAATTTGGATGAAGAGTTTGTGTAATTTTGAGTTTTTGTGAAGGAGTTATAGGTGTTCAAAGTTAAGGTATCAAATTTGTACCTACTGTCACTCTTTGAAGCATAACATATGTGTACAGAGAGAAATAGAAGCTCAGCAACTAGAATTGAAAAGAACACTTTTTTGGCTACACTTTCCATATATTATTTGATAAATTCAAAGTCTAGATGAAGAAGTTATAGGGCATTGAAAATAGCACATGTAATTCAAAGGCAATAAGTGAATCATTTTGTTGATAGTAATGGTTGGAGCCATATCTTGAATTTTTGAACAATTTTTTGGCTCAAAATTTCCACAAGTGTAAATTATTAAGTAAAAAAGCTATAGATCAAAGTTTTATGGTATTTGAATACTTATTTTGTGAGATATAAAGAAATTAGCACACTGGTATATATAAGCTAGGGTTTAAAGCTACTATTAGGATTTTGGTGATATCTCAAGATCCGTTACGAATTTGCAATTGAATTTTCTTATGGTAGTTTTTGAAAGTATATTAGTACTTCATGTAAAATTTTAGGTTATTTGGATCCTAAGATATGAGCTGTTGAAGTTTGGAAAATATTTCTCATAAGGATGTATACGATTTTAAGATACTTTATCATACATTTAGGTGTTTTCTTAGTACTTGAGCTGATGTTTTGATGTAATTGTCCTAAAAAGGAATATATTATATTTATAAACTTGGTACTTTTATATCTTAGACTTGATTGAGTATTTAGTGGTAGTCAAAAGTATAGTGCTTTCTTGAGGCAAACTCTCTCTACCCCGACAACATAGCCCTTAGTTAGATAGTATTCATAGAGACAAGAATGAAGCCTTCTTCACTCTTGTCAACTCTTTTCTTGCTTCTAGTCTAGTTTCAAGAGTCTCAAGTTTTCTTATCTTTTGGCAATAAGCCTTTCTAGTTTCTTTTAATATACATACTTCTTTATTTCTATTTTTTCATTCTTTCTTTTACACGGATTTCATTGGTTTATGCATCATCTTTTAATTCATGTCCTTGACATAAAGGGATCCAAAATCAGACTTTAAGGCACAAAACAACAAACTTACAGCAAATTCATAATTCTTTTGCTATCTAAAAAGTAAGGTTAGAAAAGAAAATTTAACAAGGTTATTTTATTGTTGGTTTTAAGTGATTTGGATGGATATCAAGTTTTGAAGAGCTTTTTAAAATGAAAGATATTTTTAGTGATTTTGGATTTTAAAAAATAAAAAGAGGCTTATATATTTGATTTTTTTTAATATTATAACTTATGTATAGATGAAATTATAGAATCCTATGAATGTACTTATCATTAGTATATTTTTAAAATTTAAATTCAATAAAATAATTATATTAAAGAATATAGAAATTTATTTGATTTAGAATCTTGGATATTTGAATTTTAGGATCAATGAGATTTTTTGTGATCTTAAAAAATTCATTAGTTTAATTAAAAAAAATTATGAGTACATAGTGGACTTAGGTCTGTACTTTTTTTAATTTAGAATGTTATTTAATAATTCAAAAAGTAGTAATCACCATTAGAAGATCAAAATTTAGGTTAAAAAAAGAAGATAGCCAATACGTAAGAGTCTAAAGATTTTTTTTTTTTTTTTTTTTTTTCTAATTGATAAACCTAATTTTTCTTTAAAATTTGTATGCTTGTTGTTTGCTTGAAGATTGAAATGTAAAACAAACTTACTTGAAGCTTGATTTGAAATACCATCCATAATTTAAAAAGTTGGAAAATGACCTATAGATGGTATTTCAAATCAAGCTTCAAGTAAAGTTGCAAATGGAGCTACAAAACTTGACTATATACCATGAATATTGTTGTCTCTTAAAATTCATATTAAACCATTTATAAGATATGATTTTTTTAATATTTAAGAATTATTTGTTATTTTTTTATTTATTTAATAATTTTTATAATTAAGATGTGAATTGCTATGTTAAGAATCATGATAAAAGAATATTGTCATCCTTAAAATGGCCTATTTTTGTTTTTTATTATTTTCATAAGTCAAGGCTTTAAAATAAAACTTATCTTCACAAAATAAACAATATTTATAAGACTTTTGAAAGTAGATGTATAGATTTAAAAATCCTGTCTATCTTTTTTAATTTGAAACAATGTTTCATACCAAAGCCAAAAAATATACCTTATTATCTTATTATTTTTTATTATTTTATAATTTCTCTCTAATTGAGTATCTAAAATTCCATTACAACTAATGTCTATTAAAAAATTTGATCTTTTTTTAATTTTGGACTATAATAGACATAAAATTCTAATATTTAATATCCAAATATATTTGTAGGATATGTAGAGTAATATTTTTATTAAATTGTGGCAATTGGATGGCTAATGTGAAAATTTATATGGCTAATGTAACAACTTAATTAAATATAATTTTTGTATTAATATTCTTAATTTTTTTTCTAGAATAACATATTTAAAGTATATAATTCTGCATATAAATTATATAATATTTGAATAGAATTTTAAGTTCTCTTCTTTTTCTAAATATGAAATGTAATAAAAACTATTAGTACTTAAGAAATTAAAGATTTTTTTAATTTTTATTTTTTATTGAATCCTTTAATAGGAATAGTGTAAGTTTGTATGAATATTAAATATTTTATAATATAATATTGTACATCTATGAACCATTTTTAACAAACTAATTTTTTAAAAAGACAAGTGAAAAAAGCACACAAACCAATTCATTTACTTGCTTTGAATAAGATTTATGAAATTGACGTGATATTTAAAGTTAAAGAATAATAAAATACTACTACATGATATCCATTTAGATTTTTAAGAAAGCAATAAAAAAAAATAAAATACATAACATAATAAATAGACAGGTTTTTTGTGAATTTTTTAACAAATCATTTTCTTAGAAGTATCCACTTCTAAAATCTGTATTGTTTATTTATTTTGTGAAATAAAAAAATTCAGTAACTCCAATTTTTTTGAAAATTACGTGAAGGCCAATCGACAAGAAGAAGATTATGCCACAAGCATCTTCTGGAAGAAAACATTTCATCTTATTTTTTCTCTTTGATACCCAGAAGCCATTTATTGTGTGCAGTTATAGAAATTAGGCAAGTTTAAATATAAATTTTGAAGGAAAAAAATGATGATTTAATTTTAAATTATCAGAAATTTTACACTATGTGAATTTATTGTTGGTGCTGAAAGATAATAAATTTCTATAGATGCAATGGATTTATTGATAAATAAATCGTAATTTGTTACCTTTGGTTGCAAGAAATTTGGAGTTATTTTTCATCTTTTTTTGTTTTTAGTTTATAGATATAAATAAATACATTTTATAATCTGAAATATATAGATTGAAAAAAAATTCTTGCAATAATTTTTGAAGTTGAATGTATTTAAAACCTTTAAATGATTTTAAAAAATCATTTAAAATGGTTGATTGAAATCTTTACAAAACAAAAGTCAAGATTTTTTTTTTTTTTGTTTTTTCTGATTATGTATTTATTTATTTATTTATTTATTTTGTTGTAGATCTTTTAATATTTTATTTCATTTATAAGAATAATATGGAAAATAAAATTAATAAATTTATTTATTTATTTATTATAGCTGAAAGCTGTAAGAAGATATTTGATTAGTATTTGAATGGTTAAGTTTCAAAACTTCTAAGTATTAAAAACAATTATTGTAAAAATATCATGATATCAATAAAATTTAAAAGAACTCTGAATTCATATTTTAAATTATTAAAAAACTTAATTGTATATAACAAAAGAAAGAGATTTATATCCTTAAGTTCAACATTAAAAATTACAAATAAATAGTAGTTTTAAAAGACAAACAAGTTAAAGATTAAACTAAACTACTGCAAGGCAAAATCTATAAAATACATTAGCACATTCAATGCATAACTTGGATGTACCATCCAAGGAGCACAATTGAAATATTTTCAAGTATCTTCTCAAAAAGAATATAGATCCATTAATTCTAATTTATATTTTGTATCAAGAATATATTGAAGCAAAAAAAATTTAGTGGCAGCCGAAGTGGTAGTTAGAGTTACTAATGATGAAGTTAGGATTTGCATGCAATAAGTGCATCATTATCTATGAGAAAGAAGTTATGTAACAGTAAGCATGATAGTCTTATATGAACATGAGGAATGAGACACAATCAATTATTTGTAGATTAAAAGTTGAGATGAAATCTTGAATTAGTCAAACCAAATGTAATCGTTTTAGAAATCTACTATTGAACAAAGATGAATTTATATCTACTATCATCAACACATGACTCGGCTTTGGCATTATTTCTACCTTCTTTTTATGTATCCAACAAGCGTCAACTTACACTATAATTTATATATCTATATTAAATTTTTGCTAATAAGAATAAAAGATAAATAAATAATAATTATGAAAGTTATAAAAATTATGCAATAGTCATGAATAACACATATGACACAATATATACCATGAAGATAAATCAATCAATAAAACAAGATTCTTGTTTAAAAAATCCTTGTAGATTTTATTTGAATAAAGTTCAAAAGCAGACATAAGTTTGATAAGTGAAACACAACAACAATAATGCTTGTAAAATACTCTTCTTTTTTTGGCTTTTGAAATCATAATGAGTTTGAGTATACTAATATACTTGCCAATGTGTATGATGTGAAATAATGAATCTACAAGATAAATATTATCTAATTAGGATATAAACATCCTTCAATTATAGTAAAAGAATGATTATCAAAGCATCAACAAGGACAAGAACTTGATAAAAATAAATAAAAAAGTGAGATTTTTTTCAAAAGAAGATGACAAAATAGAAATAACTAAATATGTATATTAAGAAAGAAACTAGAATGGCTATTGCCAAAAGATAAGAAAACTAGAGATCCTTGAAACTAGATTATAAGCAAGAAAGGAATTGACAAGAGTGAAGAAGGCTTCACTTTTACCTCTATATATACTATCTACCTAAGAACTACGTGGCAACATTCTATAGGACCTCCAAAAATGTGTTGACTTTGCATAATACATATCTTAACTTGCAAGGCAAGTTTTTTATGTAGGCGCCACATAGTTAGCTTGTTTTGCAAGCTACTAATATATGTGGCAAGTGGTTAACTTGTTGGCCAACTTTCTAACCTATCAATCAAGTATAAACACATGTAAAGTCAAAGCAATGTCTATAAAGCTTCTAGATAGCTTCTCTAGAAGATATTATGAAATTGATCTATTTTTACCTACTTCTACCTATTCATCTTACCTAGGTAACAATAACAATAAATATTTGTCCGTGACATTATTTCCTCTTCTAGAGACGAGTTCCATGAGGAGTGGTGATCACATGTTGAGGAAGTCTAAGATGCAGCGAATCATATTTGCCACATATTCTGATCTTTATTTTTTTCGAAGATGATTGATAGGGCCTCTCAACTATTGATAGTGCTGCATACCAAGGAGGGAAGACCACCCAGTTATTTGATCATTGTTGAGGCCTTCATAACTTCCTTCAAATAAAATTTTTGGAATACCGTTAGGAGTTGTTCCTACCTCTAGTAAAATCACGAAACATCGAGAGTTCCTTCAAAGGTCGTAATACCAAATATATTTTATCTTGCTATCTATTCGATGAAAAACATGTCATTCTTAAGGATTTTCATCTCGATTGCATTATCTTGAAGATTGTGACAATCGTAATGCCTTGTTCGACAGGTCAGTAAACAAAGATTTTTGAGTCAAATCCACTAGTTGATGGTTCTCCATCTCCTTAGCATCATAACTATAAAGAAGCTACAAACAAGGATTGAAAGTAGAATGTTATCTAAGTTAGATCTTGTTTTTTTTATAAAGAAGATTTTTATTTAGATTTTGATGGATATTATTGATAAAAAGCCTCCACTGCCTTTGCTGCATTTGTAAGATTCTTTGATGGCTTCCATGTGCATTCACTAATATCATATCCATGCCAATGAACAAGATATTCTAATTTATTTTGGTACAGCCTTGATCTAAGACTTCTTCCACTTTGAACTCTTCATTATTATCCACTTCTATATGAGGAAGTGGAGCTTATGTTCTTCTTGAAATGTCCACTATCTTATATGGTTCAAGAAGAGATACGTGGAATACTAGATGGATTTTCATTGACTCTGATAGGTGTAAATAATATACAACTAAATTTATTTGTATAAAAATAGAAAATGGTTGAAGCCTTTGATAGTCCAACTTGTTACAAAGAGAAGTGTTCTTCATATTGCAACGAAGTAACCATACCTTATCACCGATGTAGAATGGTGGTTGTTCCTTTCGATAGACATCCGCATTGATCTTTTGTTATTTTTGAGCTTTTTTTAATTCTACTTTCATTGTTGCATGTAGCTCTAACAAATGATTTGTCAAATCTTTTGCCAAAGGATTATCAACTTTTGAAAAGTCAAAAGTATCAAATTGTGGATGATAATCATAATTGACAAAAAAAGGTGCTTATTTTGTAGAAGAATGTATCGTGTTATTATAAGCAAACTTTGCTAATGGCAAATGAGTTTTTCAATCATCTTGTTGGTAGTTGATGGTACATCTTAAATACTGCTCCAATACTTGATTAACATGCTCCATTTGTCTATCAGTTTGAAGATGAAATATCAAAGATAGTTTTATATCTATTTTTAAATTCTTAAAAAGAATCCACCAAAATCTTGATACAAACTGAGTTTTCCTATTCGATATAATATCTTTGGATAATCCATGATAGTGATAGATGTTGTCAAAAAAGAGCTTAGCTATTTCTTCACATGTGATACATTTTGTATATGGTATAAAATGAGCCATTTTGATAAAATGATCTACTATTACAAATATAAAATCATAAGTACGTGAGATTAGAAGATCCATAATGAAATCCATAGAAACAGAAGTCTATAGTTATTCTCAAATAGATAATGGTTGAAGAAGCTCATAAAGTCGATGACGAGGAGTTTTTGATTTTAAGAAAATATCACAAGATTGTACAAAATCTTTGACTACTTTCTACATTTGGGACCATCAAATATCCTAAATATTAGTTCTAAAGTTTTATTGTATCCAAAATGTCCTACTACTAGAAAGTCATGATGAGCCTGAAGAACACATAATTGAGCTTCATCTTTTAGAACATATAGGCATCTCTTAAAATATAATAGATTGTACTCGAATTCAAACTTAGAAGTACCGTGAGACTTTGAAGGATTTTCCTTGATATCACAAATAAGAAGATCAAAAGACATACTTGATTGAACTTAGTTAATGAAAGTTGAATCAATAGTTAGTATTGTTTTCATTGCTCGAAGATGGAGATGCTTTAGCTTCAAGAGAATTTTCGATTGTTGATCGAAAGTAGTATGTCCTTCCTTTGGTATAAGATAAGATTGTCTAAAGAGTGCATCTGACAAACCTTATTGTTTTTCTAGTCGATATGTGATCTTGAATTCAAATCTTAATAAAGACATACTCCAACGAGCTTGGCGATGAATCAAAATACATGTTGATATAAAATATTTAAGGTTCTTGTGATTCATACATACGATGATTGGGATAAAAGTATTTTCTAGATAATGGTGCCATTCTTGAAACAAATCCATGATTGCAAGAAATTCTTTATTGTAGATCTATTAGTTGATCGCAATTGCTCAAAATTTTTTGGAATGAAAAGCTATTGAGTGAAGTTTATCATTTTTTTCCATTTGAGACAATATAACACCCAAAGCAAAATTTGATGTGTCTGTTTTCATAAAAAATGGCTTAAAAAATCTGACACGATACAAGATTAGTGCAGAAATAAGGATTGCCTTCAAAGCTTCAAATGCTACTTTCGTTTCTTGAATCCATTGAAGTTTGTCTTTGCAAGTCAAATGTGTAAGTAGAGTTGCAACTCCAAAGAAGTCTTTGATGAAGATTCGATTGTAGTTAGAAAATTCTAAAAAGTATTAGATATTTTTTATTATTTTTAGGATCTTCTAATCCATAATAGCTTGAACTTTCTTAGGATCCATTATAAGTCCATCATTTGAAATGATATATCCCAAGAAGTCGACTTGAGTAGTATAAAATACACACTTTTCTATCTTGGCATATAGTCTAACATCTTTTAGTTTTTGTAACACACGATGAACCTGAAGGTCATATTCTTTTGTATTCTTAGAATAGATTAAGATGTTGTCTAGGTAACAAATAACAAAATCATCTAAAAACTCCCAAAAAATATCATTCATTAGATGTTGGAATGTTGTTAGTATATTTATAAGTCTAAAAGGTATGACGTTGTGTTCAAAATATCCATACCTTGTTCAAAATGTGATCTTCCATTCATCTCCTTCTTTGATGCATATCAAATTGTATTCTCTCCGTAGATCTATTTTTGTATAGATCTTAATTTGATTCAACTCATCAAAGAGTCTAGATATCAAAGATAGCAGGTACCTGTTCATGATGGTGATTTTATTGATTGCTCAATAATCAACACACATCCACAATGATCCATCTTTTTTCTTCAAAAATAAAATTGAAGCTCTTATTGGAGATTTAGAATGGCGTATAAAGTTCTTCACTAGATTCTCTTCAATATACTCCTTGAGTTCAACCAACTTATTTTGTGATAAACTGTAAATTGGTCCAAATGGTGGTTGTGCTCCTTCTTAAAGATCAATTGAGTAGTCATAGGGACAATGTTTCGGAAGAGTATCCACATTCTTCTTCTCAAATACATCTTCAAAATCTTAATATTGGCTTGAAATGCCACTTGAAGTCTTTCTACTAGTAGAAATAGGTGCAACATAAATGACACAAGGTGATCTTCTTTTGTGGCATGCAAGAAAGCTCTTGTACCTAGAAATATAAGTTTAATTATATTAGACTTATGTCTTTCTACTTGATTAACTACGCTCATAGTTATACTTTCAAAAAAGTCAAGACTATGAGAAATCCAATCTATTTTAGGGTTATATTTTTTTAGCCCTGATAAATGTAAGATGATAGGATTAGAAGAAGATCTAATGATATTAAATATTACAAAGCTACTATGACCATTAGTTGCTACTTCTATAAGAAGGATTTCATCAATAACATCTTCTGAAGACAACAGACGACCATCTATGACTTCTATATGAATATGTTTAGTTTTCTTTACTAAATGTATGTTATGTCTTTTAGTAAATTTTTCATCTAAGAAACATGTTGAGACTCTTGAATCTAATAAGACAGAGGCTTTGTGATGTTTAGGTCTTAAAATAATATTTATCGTAAAACAAGAAGAAGGTTTTGAAGAGAAGATAGGACCTTCACTAGATATTGTACAAGGTTCCAACCGCACGGTCTCTATTATAGTTGGACAAACTCATTTGCCAACATAATATCTTCTTTGATAGCTGTACTTTTCATTTTATGATTATGTCGCTTCTTTGGGCAATGTTGAGCAGTGTGCTTAGATTTTCCATAATATAAGCACAATCCTTCTAGATGACAATAAGTCTTTTCTTGCTCAGTAAGAGGTTTGAAACGTACCGCATCAATTTGCATATCCTCTACTTCCAAATATATGTGTTGAAGAGATATTGGTGTTGCCATCGAATTATAATAACGTTGAGGTCCACTTATATGGTTCTCGGATTGAAATTCAAAAAGATGATTGTTATACTTCACAGCAAAGTCAATTACTTGATTCAATGTTTGAGGATCACGTAAGTTGAGCATCAATTTTTTTACCTCATATTGTAATCCATAGAGAAATTAGCTAATAAGTGCAACATTATCTGACTTCATATCAGTTGCAAGTTGTCGAAATTATAAAGCATACAACATTATTGATCGATTGTCTTATTGCAAAATATGGATCTTGTTGGTTGCAACACAAATTACATCATGTTCTCCATACATGCATCAAAACTCTGTCAAAAAAGCCTTTAGATTATCCAATATTAGATCTTGTTGTTTAAAAAAAGATGAAAATCATGATAATGCTGAATCTGAAAGAAGCGAACTAATGAATCTAACTTGTAATCCTGGAGTTGGATAGCTATGGGATTGAAGTTCAACCACAAGTTATATTTGATTGATAAATCTTCTAAACTTTGATCTGGTGCCATCAAACTTCTTGAGTAGGATAATTCTTAATTTTCTATTATTAAAAGGATGTTCTACCATAGAAGAGGGGACATAATTTGGTAGAATTTTTGAAGCAGCTCCAATCATTTCTATATCTTCACTTCTTGCCAATCTTGTTATTCTTTGTAGTGGTAAATTAAGTTGATTCATTGCAAATATTAACTCCCTCAATTGTTCTTATATTTGTGCTATTGCACTCTTCATTTTAGTAAGTTCTGCCATAATAACACTTAGAAAAGAAAAGATGTCTAATATTGCTTAAGACAAATAGAAGAGAAGACTTGACAACAAAAAAAATACTAAGAATAATATTAGTTTAGAAGAGGATATTCTGTAACTTCTAATATATTTACGTCTTATCAAAAAAAATGGATAATCCATTCTTAATCAAGATTAGACAAAGCTCTAATATTTTAAGTATACTCTTGTTAATCTGTCAAGGAGAAGAACTTGATAAAAATAAATAAATAAGTGAGATTTTTTTCAAAGAAAGATGAAAAATAGAAATAATTAAATATTTATATTAAGAAAGAAACTAAAATGGTTATTGCCCAAAGACAAGAAAACTAGAGACCCTTGAAACTAGACTAGAAGCAAGAAAGGAGTTGACAAGAGTGAAGAAGGCTTCACTCTTGCCTCTATATATACTATCTACCTAGGAGCTATGTGGCGATGTTCTATAAGACCTCTAATATATGTTGTCTTTGTAGGACACATGCTTTGACTTACAAGGCAAGTTTTTCTATGTATGGGCTACATAGTTAGCTTGGTCTTCAAGCTAAGAACATGTGTGGTACATGGCCAATTTATTGATCATGTTTTCAATCCAAAAAATCAATTATAGATACTTATAAAATCAAAGCAATGTCTATGAAACTTCTAAGAAGCTATCATAGAAGATATTATAGAAATAACTTTCTTTTATTTACTTTTATTTACTTCTATCTATTTATACATGTAATTATTAACTTATATGCATATATCAATGATAATTATAGATATTTTAGTGAAATAAGATTTAGATTTGAGATTAGAATTATGGATTGGAAGCATCTTAATATAAGAAAGAAAATTAATCTTTAAATTGTATCCAACCTTTGGATTACTTTTTATATTTGATTTCATTTGGATCAACATTGTCTCTCCTTGTAATCTACTTATCATTAAAGACTCTGTGTTCTCTTAAGGAGGCTTGTTTTTTTGACATAAATTTTGTGCTTCCATTGAGAGCATCTTTTAAGCAATTGAGAGTACTAGTGGAATACAATAGAATTGTGGAGCTAAGATGGAAGCTTAAAAAATGAAGAAGAATTCAAGAACTAAAAAGAGAAGTGAGATTTTTAATATTTAAACATAATGCCTGATTTTGGAAGAGCTAGTACGAGTGGTATTAGGAGAGCAAGTACAAATTATTTGCCTATAGCTTTGAATAAGTTTATGGCAAGATAGCAGTAGGTACAACCAAGTAAAAAGAAAGTGAGTAAGGTATTAGAAAGCATGATTAACAAACATGGAAGATTTGTTGAGAAGAACATTATTAAGTTTCTCCAAATATATGTCAAAGAAATAGAAGAAGATCAAGTCCTAAAATCTTATTATATCCGTTATTTGGAATTGGCATGCATTCTTGAAATTTGAAAGAAAGTGAAGGATTTGCACAGAGATAATTTAAAGATCTAAAGTGACTTTATAAGGAGGTTAAGAGATAATTTTTTTGATGAAGATTCGGATTGAATTACAAAGAGGTCATTTTTGGAATAGATTGAATAAAAATTTGAGAGGTCTATGGCCTTCAACAAATTTCTTAAGAAGTTTGAGAAAAAATTCTTTCTATTCTCTTCTTCAATGAGACTTTCATTGGATACAAGGAAGATCAAGTCCTTCTTGTAAGTATTAGATAAAGCATTAGGAGATATACTTTTTGTCTTCTTAGCTCGTAAGTCCACTAAAAGAGATTTAATTAATCATCAAAAGAGAATAGAAGATGCAGTGCTATTGGTGACTAAGTAACGACAGATGAATGTCAAAGGAAGGACTTTGAAGCATGAAACTCTACCACCTATGATACTAATCACTCCATCAAGTCTGGTGACATTTATTCCAATCCAAGAGACATGTAAGACTCTTTCCAAAGACACCCTTGAAGAGTTGATTAAAGGCATGAAAGAATTAAGAGTGAAGATGAGTGAGTTGAAGAAGAGTCAAAAGGCTACTTCTTTGTATGCATCACAAGGATCAAAGGGATTTTTTAAGAAGTGTATGTATTGTGATAGTCTTGAGTATGAAAAGAAAGATTGCTCCAATTATGATAATAACTTAAAAAATAAAGTTGTCTTCTTTAAAGAAAGTAGAATTAGGCTCATTGCTACAGAGCAATCTTTTGAGCTCAAATTTAAAAAAAGATATATAAAAAAGCTTATAGAAGACTTTATTAGAAGAATAAGTAGATTATATGTTTGAGAGGTTGTGTCTTATTATATTTAAGTAGAAACGAGAGGCATGGTGGCTATCTCAAAACTACCAAAAAAGGCTTTAGTTAGAGGTGCCAAAACTATTAGGATGCGAATAAGTTAGGATGAGTTACTTGATACTATTAGCACGAAAGCCTTTTTAAGTGGTAATAAGGATTTTGAGGACCAAGATGCCATTATAGAAGAGTAGAGAATTAATTCTTCTAAAGAAGATGTAGTGGAGCTCTCCAATAAAAAGAGACCACTAAGAATTAGGGAGTCTACTCTAGAGAAAAAAAGGCCTACTTATCCAAAAGCTCAAGCATTGCTTTTATTTCAATCAAATAGAAAAGTTGAAGCAAAAAACAAGAAAAAAAAAAAGGCTTAGTGTCATTGACATATATATTTATCATAATAAATATTTAGATAATAAAAATATATAGAAATAAGTCAAAGTAGATAAATATGATAATATCTTATGAAAAATATCCTAGAAGCTTCATAGACATTGTTTTACCTTTATACATGTCTATAAATGATTGATAGGTTGAAAACTTGTTCAACAAGGAAGCCACGTGTTGACATGTTGACCACTTGTAATACAAGTTGGACATATGGTGCAGACCTAAGAAACTTGCCATGCAAATAAGACATGTGTCGTACAAGTTGGATGCGTGTTAAAGGTCTTATAGCATTTAACTATGAAATCTATTAATTCTTAACTTGTGTTTGCTTATTTAAATAAAATATTTAAAAAAATAATTATAAATAAAAATTAATTAATTAATTAAGTATTAAATTAAAATAAAGATTAATAAAATTATATTTAGAATTATATATATATATATATATATATATATGAGTGAATTCTGTTAGCAATAAATATTTTAGTTATTAAAAATTAAAAAATAAGTTTATATAAAGAAAAAATATAATTTAGGATAATTAATTTTTAGAATATCTATTTAATATAAAATTTTATAGATATATTTTTAGTAGGTCTATAAATAGGTATGAAATTTTTTATAAAAAGATAAGTTATGATTTATGAAAAATACAGATTTAAAAAAAGGGAAGAAGTTAGGCAGTAAGCTTATAGGAAGAAGAATTGAGGCTTTCAATATCAAGTGATGACTTGGACTTATGAGGTGGATGGATATTAAGGTGCTTAGGTAGTACCTAAGAGGTTCCAAGTTCAAACCTTATGATGGCACATGGGACAAAAAAATTAAAAAAAAAATATTTTCCAAAAATCCTCAATTAATTTATTGAGGATATCCAAAGGGTTGGCCCAACAATGCTTATATTAGGAGATTAAATTAGATGATAAGGGCACTTGTCATCTATGGGTAGAAATAAGGAATCTTCTTTAATAGTAGCTTAATGTGTGATGCCCACGCCTTTTATATATTCATATTTTTGATAGATTGGTATATAGCTTCTCTTAAAAAAGAAGAAGCCATAAGTTGGTGGTGGCTTAAAGTGAGATGGCATCAATCCTCTAGAATCTTCAACCCTTAACTTTTATTTTTTAAAAAGAAAAATACATATTCAAATAAAATAGAAAAATTTAGGATTTAGGATTTGGACGTAGGATTTAGGATTTAGGATTTAAGATTCGGAAGTAGGATTTAGGATTTGAAAGTAGAGTTAGGAAAGAAAGCAACCATCTTAGAGAAAGGATATAAAGACTCTTCAAATGAGTCTTTGCTCTCTCATATTTTTTATTTTACAAATGTTTAAGAAAAAGGAATTTCTTGATACGAGGGTAAGTAAATCTACGAAGGATTCATGTTATATTGAATGTTGTGAATGTTCTAGAATTATAAGATAATAAAGCAATTAATAGTAGTAAAAAGTCCAATGTTTTCTGAAGGCAAACTCTCTCTCCATGATAGTAAAGTTTTGATCTATATATAGAGTACATGATACAATCCATATTATAACTAATAAGATTTATATCTTGTGACAAAAGAATCGGTCAGTGACACTATATGCTTCACAATTTTAACAATTAGTGATAAATATCAAATGAGATAATGTAGCACTCATCGGTCAATTTTTCTATGGATTACAATATGAAGTAAAAAAATTGATGCTTAATTTAATGATTCTTAGACATTGAGTCAAGTAATTATTTTTTCTAAAAAAATGTGATAATCAACTTTTTGAGTTTTGATTTGAAAATGGCACAAGAAAACTTCAACGTTATTATAATTTAATGGCGACACCGACAACTTTTCAATCTAAATATTTGGAAGTAAAAGACATGCAAATTAATATAGTATATTTTAAACCTCTTAGTAAATAAAAAAAAGACTCATCATCATCTAAAAAGACTATGTTTATGATATAGAAAAGCTAAGTACACTACTTAATATTATTCAAAGAAATGACACAATTATAAAATAAAGAGTATTACTTTCAAAGATAAAAACATGTCAAAAAACAAATTTATTCAGCTACAATAGGGACCGCGCAGCTAGAATCTTGTACAATTCTTAATGAAGGTCCTATTCTTTCTTCAGAACTCTCTCTTTATTTTACAATAGATGCATATCTAAGATCTAATAATTACAAAGCCTCTGCCTTAATAGATTCAAGAGCCTCAACTTATTTTTTAGATGAAGAATTTATTAAAAGACATAATATACAGTTAATATGAAAAACTAAATCCTTACACATAAAAGTTATAGATGGTCATTTGTTATCTTCTAGAGATGATATTCATGAAATACTTCCAATAGATATAATAATAAATGGTTATAATAGTCATATAATTTTTAATATAATTAGATCCCCTTCTATTTCAGTCATTTTTTCTAATCTAGTAAAAAGCCATGAGTCTAGTATCACTTCTATTTTAGTATCATTTTTGATTTTTTCTAATCCAGTAGAAAGCCTTCAGTCTAGTATAGCAAAGCTTGTACTTATAGGTACTAAAGCTTTTTTGCATGCTATAAAAAAAAAATCATCTTTTGTTATTTACACCACATCTATTATAAATGATGGAAAGATTTCAAATAAAATTCTAAGTCAATATTAAGATTTTTAAGATATTTTTGAGAAGAAGAATGCACATATTCTCTCAAAGCATTGTTCATATGATTGCTCAATCAATTTTAAAGAAGGAATTCAGCTACAATTTGATTCAATCTATAATTTATCACAAAATGAGTTGACTGAACTCAAGAAGTAAATTGATGAGAACTTGGCCAAGAATTTCATATGCCATTCAAAATCTCTTCTAAGAGCTCTTATCTTATTTATGAAGAAAAAAGATAGAGCATTGCAAATGTATGTGGATTATGGAGGATTCAACAAGATTACCATGAAGAATAGATATCCTCTACCTTTGATATCTCGACTTCTTGATCAATTAAATCAAGCCAAGACCTATACAAAAATACATCTATGAGAAGCATACAATCTGGTCTATATTAAAAAAGGAGATGAATAGAAGACTGTATTTTGAACAAAGTATGGACACTTTGAATATAATGTCATGCCTTTTGGACTAATAAATGCACCAATTGCTTTTTGACATCTTATGAATAATGTTTTTCATGAGATTTTAGATCATTTTATTATCTATTACTTAGGCAACATTTTAATCTACTCTAAGAGTATAAAAGAATATGAAGTTGATGTTTGTCATGTATTACAAAAATTTAGAGATACAAGATTTTATGCCAAGATGAAAAAGTATATATTTCACATTACTCAAGTTCACTTCTTAAGATACATCATTTTAAATAATATTCTAATGATGGATCTTAAAAAATTTCATACAATCAAGGATTGAAAGATTCCAAAAATAATAAAAGATGTACAATACTTTTTTAAATTTGTCAATTAATATCAGATCTTTATCAAGAAATTTTTTTAAGTTGCAGCACTACTTACATGCTTAACTTGTAAAGACAACCTCAAGTCGAATAAAGAAGCAAAAGCATCATTTCAAGCTTTGAAGAAAGCTTTTACTTCTACACCAATCTTGCATGGCATCAGCTTCTCTAAAGTATTTTTTATGAAAACAGATGCATCTGACTTTGCCTTGAATGCAACCTTGTCACAAACTTTATTCAATAGCTTTTCATTCAAAAAACATTTCAACGACTGAGATTAATTATGAAATCCATGATAAAGAACTTTTTGTAATTGTAGATTCTTTTCAAGAACGTCATTATTTAGTAGGTGCTTCAAGTCTAATCACAATATATACAGATCATAAGAATATCAAGTATTTCATATTAGCACGTATTTTGAATTGTCTCCAAGCTCATTGGAGCATGTCTTTATCAAGATTTGAGTTCAGTATCACTTATCAACTAAAAAAATAATAAGGTTTGTTTGATGCTCTTTCCACATGTTCTTATCTTATACCAAAAGAAAGAGAAGTACCTTTTGACTAATAAAAGATAATTTTATTGAAGCCAAAATAATTTCATCTCTGAGCAATAAAATCAACATTGACTGTTGATTTGACTTTTTTCAAGCAGATCCAAGCAAGTATGTCTTCAAACCTTGTTGTTCATGATATTAAAAATAATTCTTTTAAGTCTCAATTTACTTCCAAGTTTGAGTTTAAGAAAAATCTAATTTATTTCGAAGAATGCTTATATGTTCCAAAAACAGAAGCATAATTATGTGCTCTTGAAATTTATCACAATTTTCCTGTGACAAGATATTTTGGATATAATAAGAGTTTGCAGCTTATATCTAGAGATTTTTGGTGGCCTCAAATGTAGAAGATTATTAAAGTATTTGTGCAGACATATGATACTTGTTCAAGATCAAAAACTCCTCATCATAGATCTTATGGACTCTTCCAACTATTATCTATACCAAAACAACCATAGTCTTTTGTTTCTATGGATTTTATCACAAATCTTCTAATTTCAAGTTCATATGATTGCATATTCATGATTGTAGATTGTTTCACCAAGATGGTACATTTTGTATCATGTATAAAATCTATCATAGGTGAAAGAATAGCTAAACTCTTCCTTAACAACATCTATTGCTATCATGGATTATCAAGGGATATTATACAAGATAGAGGAACACAATTTTTATCAAGATTTTAGAGAACTCTTTTCAAGATATTGAAGGTGGATATAAAACTATCTTTAGCTTTCCATCTTCAAACTGATAGACAAATAGAATAGATATATCAAATTTTAGAATAGAATTTGAAGTGTACCATCAATTATCAACAAGATGATTGGACAATTCTTTTGCCATTGGTAGAATTTGCTTACAATAATTTGATACATTCTTCTAGTCAACAAACACCTTTCTTTGCCAATTACGATTACCATCCATAATTTGACACTTTTGACTTTTCAAAGGTTGATAATCTTGCGGTGAAAGATGTAGTAAATTAATTGTCAGAGCTATATGTAATAATGAAGGCACAATTAAAAGAAGCTTAAGAATGATAAAAAGCCAATGTAGATGTCTATCGCAAGGAACAACTTCAATTTCATGTGGGAGATAAGGTATGGTTACTTTTTCATAATATTAAAACTATTTATCTTTGTGACAAGCTGGATTACTGTAGATTTAGACCATTTCTCATTTGTAAACAAATCAATCTAATTGCTTATCGATTATTCCTATCAAAGTCTATGAAGATCTATCATGTGTTCCATGTATCTTTACTTGAGCCATACAAGACAATGGATATACAAAAAAAGAGACAAATACCACTACCTCCTATAAAAGTAGATAATAATGAAGAATTTGATATAGAAGAAGTCTTAGATTCAAGATGGCACCAAAATAGGTTAGAATATCTCGTACATTGGCATAGATATGACATTAATGAATACACATAGGAGCCATTTAGGAATCTAACAAATGTATCAATTAAAATTAAAGCTTTTCATCAACAACATCCATCAAAAAGATTGGATGTGATTTCAAGTAGTGAGTATATTTTGGATGTTAATAACAAAGAAGGATTTGAATTTGATTATATAAAGATTTTAAAGAGATTGGCTTTACATATGGATAGAGGTAGAGCTAATATTATTGTGGAGCTTCATTCAAGGCAAATATATAGGGAAGTTTTAGAGTTTTTTGAGAGACTTGGGATAATTGATAGTTATGTGATATTACAAGAAGCTATGGTATAGATTAAGTATAAAACCGTGGCCAAGAAAGTGAAGTACATGGCAATTCAATTGTCTCAAGATACCAAAGAGCATATCAAACAAGCTACTATAGAGCCGAGACTGAGGAAATTGGGAAAGATTGGTCATAAATTTACTGAAAAAGCTTTGGATAAGTTGAAGATTGCAGGGGATTATTTTTTGATCAAAAAGGAATAAAAGAAGTTTCTAAAGATGTTCTTTAAATATGATAAGGCTTGTGCTTTTACACTTCAAGAAATTAGTTGTATAGATCATAGTATAATAGCATCTATGGTTATTTTTACCATTCTACATGTACCTTGGAACTTGAAGCCTATTTTGGTACTAAATGCTTTACTTCTCAAATTGATAGATTTATTGAAAAAAAAAGATCAAAATAGGTATCCTTGAACCATCTATTGTACCTTACTCCAATTGATGGTTCACCATGGCAAAGAATTTTGAGACACTTTAGTTCATTCAAGACATGTAATCAGTCAATAAGGTAGCTCTTAGGAATATGAGATCTAAATCAATGGTAGATGAAGTGGTTGAAGCTTTTGGAGAGTATGTCATTTATTCTAGTGGAGATTTATATTCGAATTATGATCAATTTTAATTAGCAGAGGAAAGTAGGAACTTAATTATTATGAAGATTCTTTTGGAATTAGTACAAATGTGTATCTTGCCACAAGATATAATTAATTCCATGGCTTATATTCAAAATATAATGAACCAAATTTTAAAAGAATTTGTATTAGAAAAGATAAATGTGTATCCTTTTTAGATTATGTTTTAATAAAAGGTTACAAGGATGAGACCAAGGATTTGTCTTTGAAAGAAGATGGATGTTGTACATTTGTGAAGGAACATATTGAAGATGTAGAACGCATTTTGAAAAGAATTGAAGAAGTAAATTTCACTTTATTCCTTAAAAAGTCAATATTTGGAATTAAAGAAATTATGATTATTGTACATTTATACAAAAACTATGAAAAGAAAGCAAATCTTGATAAGATAGATACTATAGCAAGGATGAAGATATGTAATAGCACCATCAAGATAAGAAATATTTTAGATGCTTGTGTATTTTATCATATATCGATTTTTTATTATACTCCTATTGCGGAGTCTTTATATTGGTTATTAAAAAAAGAGAAGAAGCTTGTATGGAGTGATGAGCAAGAATTGGCTATAGATGGATCAAAAATGGATTTGAAATCACCACTAGTATTAAGACAAATAAACTATAATTGTAGAAGTTCAATAATAGTGACAGTTGACACAAGTTCTATAGCTATTGAATGGACTATTAGATAAGATGATAAAAAAGATAATTAATTTATTTTAATATTTATTTAAAACAAGGATTTTCACTAAGAAGCAAAGACCTTATCCACAAGTAAAAAAAGAGGTTTAAGGTGTACTTATCACATTGAAGATTTATTAGAATTACTTAATAGATACTTATGTAGTGTTAGAGATTGATTGCTTGTCTTTGCTTGGAATGATTTTGAATTATGTTATACTGGATATTACCATGCTTAGATGGATTACTTTTATTAATTCTTTAAATCCTATTTGGTGCATGTCATGGACAAATAAAACTCGATGGTGGATATATTATCTAGCACTAGGCACTCAAGAAAAAAAAAATGCTTGCGCAAGAAGAAGATGGAGACTTAGCTCAAGGCTTAATATTTGCCACAAGTAGAAGAGATGAAGGTCATGAGGTTCTATCCTTCAAAATTGATTTGTATGAAGGGTGGTTGAAAAATATTGGCTTATATTTGAGTACAATAGAAAGGCAAGAGTGTTGGTTGGATAAGACCTTTAAGGATATTAGGCACCAATCCTACAACTATCTTTTACGTGATAGATTCTTGTGAAAGAGGCCAAAGAGGAGAGATATTGTGTTATTGACAGTGGTACATGATTTAGAGACCAAATACAAGATATTAGGTGTGTTTCATGATACATTGCAAGTTGGACATAGAAGAATTTGGGCTACCTATACCAAGATCAAGGAATGTTATTGATAGAAGGACTTATACAAAGATATGGAATTTGTGAGCTCTTGCAAAGAGTACCAATTTCAATCCAAGGTGAAGTATAGAGATGTTTTATGCCCTACCTATCTACTTGCTATTCATTTTTTATGGATAATTGATTTGGTTGCTTTGCCAATGGAACTTTAGAGCATGAAGTATTTAATTTTGGCAAGAGAAGAATTCTCCAATTATGTAGAAGGCAAGGCATTTAGGTCAAAGTCTACAGAGGTATTATGTCGATTTATTTTAGAGGATATTATATATCACTATAGGAGTACTGAGAGAATGAGAGTAAATCAGGGTGAATTTGATGTGGTAGAGGCATGTGATTTCTTTACAAGGTATGGGATGCAATTAAAATTGACCACCTCTTACAACTCCAAAATTAATAATAAGAATGAAAAGAGGCATCTTCTAATCATTCAAGCTTTAGTCAAGGTAAATAGATATCAAATAAGGTTGTAGTCTAAGCTTTTGTCATTTTTTTTATGGATAGATAGGACTACTCATGGTATAATTATTGGCTATATGTTAGTGGAGTTGATATTGAGAGAAAAGTCCTTAATGCCTACAGAGGAGTCTATTCTTTTTAATTATTTTTGTCTTGACAAGATAGAATTAATAGGGAGAGATTGTTGGAACTTCAAATTTATGAGCTAGAAAGATTATCCAAAGATCATCAAGTTGCTATAAAGAAGCTTAAGGCAGCAAAGTTGAATAACAAAGAAAGATTTGATAAAATTCATTGATTGAGGCCTAAATTAATTAAAGTAGGTGATTGGTTTTTGGTTTATGATAGTGGTTTGATGCACCAACATTCTACTCTTTGTAAATTTATAAGGCATTGGTTTCGATCCTATGTAGTAATTGAAGTACATAATAATGTAACTTATTTTCTTCGAGAGTTAGATGGGATACCATTGAAGACTAGGATTGCAGAAAATCAAATTAAAGTTTTCACGCACCGAGATGAGATGAATTATATGGAGAATTTAGAGGCTTTTGAGCCTCAACATTTTGATTGATGGTTTAAAAGTAATACAATTCAAAATGACTTTGATTCTGATGATAAAGGTATTGTAGTTTAATTCTTTAGTATCACGGCCATAATCATGTAAGCTAATATTTACATATAGAAATAAGTAGAAGTAAGTAAAAGTAGATAAAAGTAAGTTAATTCTATAATATTTAATATAGAAGCTTCTTAAAAACTTCTTAGACGGTGCTTTGACTTCATAGGTATCTTTAATGGACTTTTTGGATTAGAAACGTGGTCAACAAGTTGGCCATGTGCCACACATGTTGTTAGCTTGAAGATCAAGCTAACTATATGGCCCACACGTAGAAAAACTTGCCTTGTAAGTCAAGGCATGTGTCCTACAAAGTCAACACATATTGGAGGTCCTATAGAATGTCGCCACGTAGCCCCTAGTTAGATAGTATATATATAGAGACAAGAGTGAAGGCTTCTTCACTCTTGTCAACTCCTTTCTTGCTTCTAGTCCAAGTTCAAGAGTCTTTAGTTTCTTGTCTTGTGGCAATAGCCATTCCAATTTCCTTTTAATATACCTACTTGTTTATATTTTGACTTATTATATCGAGATAGTCTTTTTGTGTATATTTTCCCTCATCGAGTCTTTGTCCTTGACATTTAGTACATATCATGATATGTGCAAGTTTGGATAGAGTAGATGTTGTGATATACTTAATTTAAGTGCATCAAAATTATTTGAAAGATAATTAATTTTATTTGTAAGAATAGAAGAACATAATGCTAATATATTTACAAATTTGAATAGAATTTAGAATAAGAGGTTGTTGGCTTCAATAAATTATTTAAGCTTGAGAGTATTATGTTTTAGGATAGATATCCAACTCTATACTAGTTCAAGGTGGATATTGGAAAAAGATTAAGATGGAGTTTTTGAAATGAACTAGGATTTTTTTGTATTGTTTGTGAAAAGGGGGTTGCTAGAATTTTTGGGAAGAGAGATTCAACACTAGTTCAGATTTTTTTAAGCCACTTCTTCTATTTTTATCTTTTTATATTGATATTTGAAAAAAATCTAGATCTAATTTTGAGCTTTTCAACAAGCTTTAGCATATAAAGAATAAAGTTATGAAGAAGGAGATTCAAATATATTTGAAGGAAGAGATTATTAGACTTTTAGGAAGTAAGTTTCAAGAGTGATTTGGAATTTTTTATGCCATTTATTAGATTTTTTTTCTTTTTTTATTCTCAATGAGCTAAATTTTATCTATATTAAATTAATAATAAGTAGGTTATAGATATTTTAGTAAAAAGAGGTTTGGATTTGGAATTAGAATTAGAACTTGGATGCATCCTAGTACAAGAAAGAAATCAATTTATAAATTTTACCTATCCTTTGGATTGCCTTTTATATTTTATTTCATTTGAGACAATATTGTGCCTTCTTATAACCTACTGTTAGGGACATATTCTTTAGAACTTTCTAAAGAGAAGTTTCTAGAACCTTCTAGAAAACAAGCCTCTGGAACCTTCTAGAAGAGAAGTTTGTAGAAGCTTCTAGAAAAGAATCCCCTGGAACTTTCTAGAAGCTTCCTAGTTAATAGAAGTAGCTCGAGAAACTTCCTAAGTAGGAGTATATATAGGGATCGAGGCTGAAGAGTTCTTCAGTCTCGACAACACATCTCTTGGAGTTCTAGCTTACCTTTCTGGTGTTGTTCTTGTACTCATCTGTTTAATCTAGTTCTGCCACTTCTTCTTGAACTTCTTGTTAGATTTCAAGTCTGTATTTTGTGTCCGTGACAGTTTGTCGAGACTGCACTAACTTGAGATATCAGAGCTAGTTCTTTCTTAGTAGAGTGTGGATTACCCCTCTACTTGAAGGTATACTAGCATTTTTTAGAGGTTGCGGATTACCCTCCTCTAAACTGATACTTCTTCTGTTACAATATTGGAGTCTTATTCTTCTTGGAGAGAGTGGATTACCCCTCTTCTTGAAATTCTTAAGGCAATTTATAAGTTGTGGATTACCCTCCTATAAACCAATATTGCCTCTTGTAGAGTCATTTTTGTCCTTCTTTTAGAATGGCCGGAGGTCAAGACATTAGTATGACAGAAATTTTGGAGTCTAAGTTAGATGCTATTATGAATGCCCTCGCTACGTTATCACAAAGAACTGCAGAGATTGAAGGAGTGGTGGCAAGGCTTCATAATGATGGGGTATGTGGGATAGCACAATCTAAACTACACCAGCTTCAAACTTCTGCACTTGGAGAAACAACTTTACCTCAGGTTCGACAAGAACCACTAGTTCTACAACATAAGGAGCCTCGAGTTAGCCTTCCAGATAAGTTCGATGGAACACGTTCCAAGTTTTGAGGATTCGTCAATCAAATCAGGTTGATAACAGTTTTACAGCCCGAACGATATCCAACGGAGGAGTCACGTGTTGGGCTTGTTGGAACCTTACTTACGGGACAAGCTCTATCATGGTTTGCTCCTTTATTTGAAAAACGATCATCCATATTAAACAACTTCGAAACCTTTTTGGAAGCATTTGCGGAAGCATTTGGTGAACACGATAAGGTTCGATGGACTACAACAAAGATCCGGTCGCTACGACAGGGGATGCGTTCTACATCAGTCTATGCTTCGGATTTCAGGCAATTAGTATGCGACATCAATTGAGATGAAGAAGCGTTGATGAGTCAATTCTATTGGGGTTTAAGAGATGATGTGAAGGATTTGCTATTAACTCTTCCTGATCCACGAACGCTCAATGAAGCCATTAGCCAAGCTGTGAAGTGCGATAATCGCCTATTCCAACGTCGCCAAGACCAACACTCAAGACAACATACAATTTGCCATGTTCCAACTATGTCGGCAAGCAGTGTGAATTCGCATTCAGAGGTGGAAGATATGTAAATTGATGTGGTACGCATCAAATTTCTTATTATAGAAGAAAAAAAGTGACGTATGGAGGAAAATTTATGCTTGTATTGCGATTAAGAAGGCCACAAAGTCGGAAACTGCCCCAAAAAGCAAAATCGAGGCATAGTCAAGACTAGGGGAGTATTTGTTCAGGAAAACGAGGATGCCCAGCCACAGTAGGAACCGTGCGGCTGGACAATGAAATATCCCAACAACAATCAGGTTCCTTTCTTTCTGCCCAACCTGCACTTTGTTTTATAATCCCTCTGTTTATTGGCCCTCAAAAACTGAGAACCTTAGCACTACTAGACTCAGCAGCATCTGCTTGTTTTTTAGACGAAGAATTTGCAAAGCATCATCAGATCCCTTTAGTACAAAAATCAAAACCTGTTCATGTTGAGGTCATAGATGGGCGACCTTTATTGTCTGGTAGTATCACCCATGAATCAAAACCTATAGAAGTAACGTTTAAAGACCATAGTAGTCATATTATTTTTAATATTATTAGAACCCCATCAAATCCTATTATTCTTCGTCTTTCTTGGTTGGAAAAATATAATCCATCGATAGATTGGAGGTTGCGGAAGATGACTTTTCCCACAAAACCACCCAAGAAAAAACCTAGTAAAAAACCTCAAAAAAAGAAATCCTTATTCATTGGAGCAAGAGCGTTTATGAGATCATGTAAGGAAGGCACTCCATTTGTTATTTATGCGGCTCCAACTACCAAGGAGAAGATCTCAACAGCAAGTATACCGGAGCAATATAAAGATTTTGAAGACGTGTTTCAAAAGAAGAACGTCGACATACTACCGGAACACCGACCATATGATTGTGCCATAGACTTGCAAGAAGGAGTCAACCACCTTTTGGCCCAATCTACAATCTATCGCAAACAGAGTTGGCAGAGTTGCGAAAGTATATCGACGAGAATCTAGCCAAGAACTTCATTCGTCATTCAAAATCATCAGCTGGAGCACCCATCTTATTTGTGAAAAAGAAAGATGGATCATTACGGATGTGTGTAGACTATCGAGGCCTCAACAAGGTAACAAAGAAAAATTGTTACCCATTATCCTTGATTTCTAGTCTCTTAAAATAACTTGGACGTGCAAAGATCTTTACAAAAATTGATTTAAGGGGAGCTTATAATCTCGTACGAATCAAGGAAGGAGATGAGTGGAAGACAGCATTCCGTACAAGATATGGTCATTTCGAGTATAATGTCATGCCTTTTGGTCTTACCAATGCTCCAGCAGTTTTCCAACATATGATGAATGACATCTTTCGAGAACACCTCGATGATTTTGTTGTCATCTACTTGGACGATATTCTAATATTCTCTAAAAACGAGGAAGAGCATGAGAAGCATGTTCGTTTGGTCTTGGAGAAACTATGCAAGCAAGGACTATATGCCAAATTAGAAAAGTGTTTATTTCACCAGACGGAGATGGAGTTTTTGGGGTTCATTGCGACTACAGAAGGTTTGAAGATGGACCCCAAGAAAGTAGAAGCAATCATGTCTTGGGAGGTTCCAAAGACGGTTAGAGACGTACAATGCTTTCTTGGTTTTGCTAACTTCTATCGGATCTTCATCAAGAATTATTCTCAAGTTGCTGCTCCTCTCACTCGATTGACATGCAAGGATAAGTTGGAATGGGGACCTTTGGCGGAGAAGGCGTTTCAAGACCTGAATACAGCATTTACTACAGCTCCAATTTTGGTACATCCAAACTTTACAAAGCCCTTCTATTTAGAAACTGATACTTCAGATTTTGCTTTGGGAGCTGTGCTTTCACAAATGAGTGAAGACAAGAAGCTCCATCTAGTTGCACTCTATTCTTGGAAGTTCTTTGCTGCTGAAATCAATTATGAGATCCACGATAAGGAACTTCTTACTATAGTGGATTCTTTCGAAGAATGGAGTCACTTTTTTGAAGGAGCTGCACATCCAGTAACCATATATATAGATCACAAGAATTTGGAGTATTTCATGTCGGCTCAAGTTTTAAATCGACGTCAAGCTCGGTGGAATATGTCACTATCTAGATTCGATTTTGTTATCACTTATCGACCTGGAAGGCAGCAAGGATTATCCGATGCTTTATCAAGGAGATCGTATCTTCCACCAAAGACTGGAAAAGCAGCGTTTGATCAATAATGTACAACGTTATTGAAGCTAGAGAGATTTCAACTTTGTGCTACTATTGTATCATTTGATGCTGATTTCCTAAACCAGGTACGTGCTATGACCATTAAAGATTTAGTAGCCATTGATATCAAGCAACGTACCAATGACGATAAGTTCAAGGTGGAGAGAGATCTTTCATACTTTGAAGAGTGATTGTACATTCCAAAAGGACCAACACGACTCCGAGTTCTTCAATCTCGCCATGATTTTCCTGCTGCGGGACATTTTGGATTCAACAAGACCTTGGAGCTTATTTCTCGAGATTTTTGGTGGCCCCAAATGTGGAAGGATGTGAAAGATTTTTTCCTCTCCTATGACATCTGTTCAAGATCTAAGAATCCTCAGCATCGCCCTTATGGACTTCTACAGCCATTGCCAATTCCATGTCGACCATGGTCTTCAATTTCTATGGACTTCATCACGGACTTGTCATCATCAAATTCATTTGACAGCATCTTTGTCGTGGTGGATCGGCTTACGAAGATGACACACTTTGTTCCTTGTAAGAAGACATCGTCCAGTGAAGTCACAGCAAGACTCTTTCTCGATAATGTGTATCGATATCATGGACTACCAAATGATATCATATCAGATCGAGGTACCCAGTTCGTGTCAAAGTTTTAGAGATCTCTCTTTGAGATATTGAAGGTGGATATCAAGCTTTCTTTAGCTTTTCATCCTCAAACTGATGGCCAAACGGAACGGGTGAATTAAGTCTTGGAGCAGTACTTACGATGCAGCATCAACTATCAGCAAGACGATTGGACTGCATATCTACCGCTAGCTGAGTTTGCATATAACAACACCCTCCATGCATCGACTCAACAAACACCATTCTTTTTGAACTATGGGTATCATCCAAAGCTTGATTTATTGAGTCCGTCAACAAATAACAATCCAGCAGCTAAAGGATTTGCGAAGCAACTATCAGAGCTTCAAACTATGTTGAAGCTTCAATTACAATCCGCTCAAGAATCCTATAAGACGTCTGCAGATAGATTTCGAAATCCAGCACCTACTTTCAAAGTTGGAGACAAAGCGTGGCTTCTTCGACGAAATATCAAGACCAAGCGACTATGTGATATGTTGGACTATCGAAGATTGGGACCATTTATCATCCAGAAGCAAATTAATCCAGTGGCATACCGGCTGGAGTTACCGGCTTCTATGAAGGTACATCCAGTCTTTCATGTTTCTCTGTTGGAACCTTATCAAGAGTCATCTTTTCTTAGAAGAGTGCAATATCCGCCACCTAGTATTGAAATCGAGAACCACGAAGAATACGAGGTTGAAAAGATATTCGATTCACGGCGAAGGTGGGGAAAGTTAGAATATCTTGTTCATTGGTGTGGCTATGACATTAATGAGCAAACGTGGGAGCTAGCTGAAAATCTTGCGAATGCGCCACAAAAGATACAGGAGTTTCATCAACGACATCTCGATAAACCTAAATCAATTCGATGATAGCTTCTTTTTGAAGCTTGTTCTCCCAACAATATAAGAAAAGGGGAGAGCACCAGCAAAATTCATAGTTGATGTAGTTATTTTCTCCAAGATAGATCATAGTTTGGTCTTTTGATATGGATAGCCAAGAGATAGATACTATGCCAGTCAGAGTATCGCAACCGAGTAGCTCACGAAGGCGACCCCGAGATGAAGAACTACATGTACCATGATGACGACGGAGGATACCGAGTAACTGATCACTGGTGATCGTATTTGAGATCAAGCCTGCTTACGATGGTCAGCCAGAAGGCGTGTTTGCAGGACAATTTCACAATGAGGACACGGAAGTTCATGCTTGGTCAGAAGTCGAAGGCATGGGCCACTACCATTGGCTTCAAGGGTCGATGAACCACTTGCCTCGTGAACAACAGTTGGAGTTCATAGTAGAAGTTATGCGACAGATCTTCATTTTTTTGCGTTGGTACTGATCAACAATATTGTTTCTCAGAGACCTCGAAGCTAAAGGAGGGGGTGATGTTAGGGACATATTCCTTAGAACTTTCTAGAGAGAAGTTTCTAGAACCTTCTAGAAAACAAGCCTTTGGAACCTTCTAGAAGAGAAGCCTCTGGAACCTTTTAGAGAGAAGTTTCTAGAAGCTTCTAGAAAGGAAGTCTCTGGAACCTTCTAGAAGAGAAGTTTGTAGAAGCTTCTAGAAAAGAATCCCCTGGAACTTTCTAGAAGCTTCCTAGTTAATAGAAGTAGCTCGAGAAACTTCCTAAGTAGGAGTATATATAGGGATCGAGGCTGAAGAGCTCTTCAGTCTTGACAACACATCTCTTGGAGTTCTAGCTCACCTTTCTGGTGTTGTTCTTGTACTCATCTGTTTAATCTAGTTCTGTCACTTCTTCTTGAACTTCTTGTTAGATTTCAAGTCTGTATTTTGTGTCCGTGATACCTACTTGTGATCAAGGATCCCGAGATCTTGTGAGGAGGCTCACCTTCTTGACAACAACAAACATAAAATTCATATTCTTCTATATTTTTCAAATAAATTAAAATGTCATCTAGATAACAGATAATAAAATCATGTTAAAACTCTCAAAAGACATCATTTATTAGATATTGAAAAGGTGTTGGTGCATTTATAAGTCCAAAAGGCATAACATTATATTCAAAATGTCCATATCTAGTTCAAAATGTAATCTTCCATTCATATCTTTCTTTAATGCATACCAAATTATACGCCCTTTATAGATCTATATTTGTATAGATCTGAACTTAATTAAACTGATCAAGAAATTGAGATATCAAAGGTAGTGGATACATATTCTTGATGGTGAACTTGTTGAGTCTTTAATAATTAACACACATCCACAATGATTCATTTTTTTTCTTTACAAATAAAATTAGAGCTCATGCTAGAAATTTGGAATAGAATATGAAATTCTTGGCCAAATTTTCTTCAATATATTCTTTGATTTCAAGCAATTCATTTTGTGATAAACTATAAATTGGTCCAAATGGTAGTCGAGCTTTTTTTTGAAGATTAATTGAGCAATCATATAAATAATATTCTAAAAGAATATTTATATTCTTCTTTTCAAATACATCTTAAAAATCTTGATATTGGCTAAGAATTCTATTTCAAGTCTTTCCACTATTAGAAATAGATGTAGCATAAATGATACAAGGTGAACCTTCTTTTTTAATATGCAAAAAATTTCTTGCACCTGCAAATATGGATTTGGTTGTACTAAACTTATGACTTTTTATTTGATTAATTACACTCTTAATTATACTTTTAGTGAAGTCAAGATTATAAGAAATCTAATCTATTTAAAGATTGTATCTTTTTAATGAAAATAAATCTAAAATGACTAGATTACAAAGAGATCTAATGATATTAAATACCACAAAATTATTCTGACCATTAGTTATTACAAAACTATTATGATCATTATTTTTTTAAAAGAAATATTTCATGAATAATATCTCCAAAGAACAACAGACGAATATCTATGATTTCTGCATGAAAAAATTTTATTTTCTTTATTAGAAGTATATTATGTCTTTTACAAAATTTTCATCTAAAAAACAAGTTCAAGCATCTAAATCTATCAAGGTAGAGACTTTGTGATGTTTAGGTTTCAAACTAACATGTACTGTAAAATAATGATAGAATTTTGAAAAAAGAATAGAATCTTTATTAAGTATTGTACAAGGTTCTAGCCACATGATCTTTATTATAGTTGGACATACTTATTTTTTAACATACTATCTTTTTTGACAATTAAACTTTTCATTTTATAATAGCATTATTTCTTTGGACAATATTGAGATGTATGCTTTGGTTCTCTACAATATAAACACAATCCTTCTTAATAATGATGAGTCTTTTTTTACTCAATAAGAGGTTTAAAACATACTGCATTGATTTGCATATCCTATACTTTCAAAGGTATATGTTGAGAAGATATTGATGTTACTATTGAATTATAATAATATTGAAGCCTATTTATACAATTCTCAGACCAAAATTCAAAATATTGATTGTCACATTTTACAACAAAATCAATTATTTGATTTAATGTTTATGGATTAAGTAAACTAGGCATCAATTTTTTTATCTTATATTGTAATCTATAAAAAAATTGGCTAATGAATGCATCATCATCCTACTTGATCTTAATCGTAAGTTGTCAAAATTATGAAACATATAATATTACAGATTAATTTCTTTATTATAAAATATAAATCTTATTTGTTGTAACATGAACTACATCATGTTTTCCATACTGTCAAGGACAAGAACTCGATGAAAAAAAAATTAAGACAAGTGAGCCTTCATTCAAAGAGAGGTAACAAAATATATATATAAACAAGTATATATATTGAAAGAGAAACTGGAATGGCTATTGCCGAAAGACAAGAAAACTAGAGACCCTTGAAACTAGACTAGAAGCAAGAAAAGAGTTGACAAGAGTGAAGAAGCCTTCACTCTTGTCTCTATATATACTATCTAACTAGGGACTATATGGCGACGTTCTATGGGACCTCCAATATGTGTTGACTTTGTAGGATACATGCCTTGACTTACAAGGCAAGTTTTTCTATATGTGGGCCACATAATTAGCTTGATCTTCAAGCTAACAACATGTGTGGCACACGGCCAACTTGCTGACCACGTTTCTAATCCAAAAAGTCAATTAAAGACACCTATGAAGTCAAAGCAGCATCTAGGAAGTTTCTAAGAAGCTTTCGTATTAAATACTATAGAACTAACTTACTTTTACCTACTTTTACTTACTTCTACCTATTTATTTATGTAATTATTTAGCTTATATGATTATGTCCGTGACATTAGCCCTCCTTCTAGGGACGAGTTCTACGAGGAGCGGTCATCATATGTTGAAGAAATCTATGATGCGACAAATTATATTCGCTACATACTCTAATCTTTGTTCTCTTCAAAGATGATTGATACGGCCTCTCAACCATTGATAGTATCCCATACCAGGGTGGAAAGACCACCCAGTTATTTGATCATTGTTGAAGCCTTCGTAACTTCCTTTGAATAGAATATTTGGAACACCATCAGGAGTTGTTCCTACCTCTAACAAAATCATGAAATATCAGGAGTTCCTTCCCAAATCGTGATACCAAACACATTGTATCTCGCCATCTATTCGAGGAAGAACATGTTGTTCTTGAAGATCTTCATCTCGATTGCGTCGTCTTGAAGGTTGTGACAATCGTAATATCTCGTCCGATAGGTCAGCAAATGAAGGCTCTTGAGTCGAATCCACTTGTTGTTGGTTCTCCATCTCCTGAGCGTCACTACTACAACGAAGCTACAAACAAGAATTGAAAGTAGAATGTTATCTTGCCTAGATGTTGTTTCTTTTATAAAGAAGGTTTTCATCTTGATTTTGATGGATGTCATCGATGAAAATCCTCCACCACCTTTGCTGCATTTGCAAGATTCTTTATTGGCTCCCATGTGCATTCACTAATACCATATCCGTGCCAATGGACAAGATATTCTAATTTATTTTGGCGCCGCCTTGAATCTAAGACTTCTTCTACTTCAAATTCTTCATTATTGTCTACTTCTATAGGAGGAGGTGGAGCTTGTCATCTTCTTGGTATATCCATTGTCTTGTATGGTTCAAGAAGAGACATGTGGAATATTGAATGGATTTTCATTGACTCCGGTAGATGTAAATGATATGCAACTTGATTGATTTGTGCAGAAATAGAAAATGGTCCTAGCCTTCGATAGTCCAACTTGTCGCAAGGATGAGTGGTCTTGATATTACGACAAAGTAGCCATACCTTATCACCCAAGACGAATGATGGTTGTTCTTTTCGATAGACATCCGCATTGACCTTCTGTTGTTCTTGAGCCTCTTTTAACTGTGCTTTCATCGTTGCATGTAGCTCTGATAAATGAATTGCCAAATCTTTTGCAGCAGGATTATCAACTTTTGAAAAGTCAAAAGTATCAAGTCATGGATGATAACCATAATTAGCAAAGAAAGGTGTTTGTTTTGTAGAAGAATGTACCATATTATTGTAAGCAAACTCTGCCAATGGCAAAAGAGTTGTCCAATCATCTTGTTGGTAATTAATGGTACATCTTAAATATTGCTCCAAAACTTGATTAACAAGCTCCGTTTGTCCATCAGTTTGAGGATGGAATGTCGAAGATAGTTTTATTTCCACTTTAAGAATCTTGAAAAGAATCCGCCAAAATCTTGATACAAATTGAGTTCCCCTATCTGATATAATATCCTTGGGTAATTCATGATAGCGATAGATATTGTCAAGAAAGAGCTTAGATGTTTCTTCACCTATGATAGATTTTGTACATGGTAAAAAATGTACCATCTTGGTAAAACGATCTACTATCACGAATATAGAGTCATAAGAACCTGAGATTGGAAGATCCATGATGAAGTCCATAGAAACAGAAGATCATGGTTGTTCTGGAATGGATAATGGCTGAAGAAGTCCAAAAAGTCAATGATGAGGAATTTTTGAACTTAAGCAAATATCACATGATTGTACAAAATCTTTAACTGCCTTCCACATTTGAGGCCACCAAAAATCCCTAGATATCAGCTCCAAAGTCTTATTATATCCAAAATGTCCTACTGTTGGGAAGTCGTGACGAGCTTGAAGAACACGTAAACGTGCTTCTCCTTCTGGAACAGATAAGCGTCCTTCGAAATAGAGTAGGTTGTTCTTGAATTCAAACTTAGAAGGATCATGAGATTTAGAAGAATTATTCTTGATATCATGAACAAGACGGTCTGAAGACATACTTAACTGGACTTACTTAAGAAAAGTTAAATCAACAGTCAATGTTGATTTTATTGCTCGAAGATAAAATTGCTCTGGCTTCAAGAGAACCATTCTTTGTTGCTCAAAAGTTGCATCTCCTTCTTTTGGTGCAAGATAAGAACGTCTAGACAAGGCATCAGATAAACCTTGTTGTTTTCCTGGCCGATAAGTGATGATGAACTCGAATCTTGATAAAGACATGTTCCAACGAGCTTGGCGACGATTTAATACAGGTGCTGACATAAAATATTAGAGGTTCTTGTGATCCAAATAAACGGTGACTGGACTGGAAGTACCTTCTAGATAATGATGCCATTCTTGAAAAGAATCCACAATTGCAAGAAGTTCTTTGTCATAGAACTCGTAATTGATTTTTGCTACTGAGAATTTTCTTGTATGAAAGGCTACAGGATGAAGTTTGTCATCTGTTCCCATTTGTGATAAAACCGCACCCAGAGCAAAGTCCGATGCATCTGTTTCCATAAAGAATACTTTGGAAAAATCAACACGATACAAGATTGGTACAAAAACAAACGATGTCTTCAAAGATTCAAAAGCAACTTCCGCTTCTTGATTCTATTGGAGTTTGTCTTTACAAGTCAAACGTGTAAGTGGAGCTGCAACTCGAGAGAAGTCTTTGACGAAGATCCAATAGTAGTTGGCAAATCCCAAAAAACATTGAACATCTCTTACCGTTTTTGGGATCTTCCAGTCTATAATAGTTTGAACTTTCTTAGGATCCATCATAAGTCCATCATTTGAAATGATGTAACTTAAGAAATCGACTTGAGTAGTATGGAATACACACTTTTCTATCTTGGCATAGAGTCCTGCATCTCTTAATTTTTGTAACACACGACGAACATGAAGTTCATGTTCTTCTAGATTCTTAGAATAGATAAAGATGTCGTCTAGATAACAGACCACAAAATCGTCCAAAAACTCTCAAAAAATATCATTCATTAGATGTTGAAAAGCTGCTGGTGCATTTGTAAGTCCAAAAGGCATGACGTTGTATTCAAAATGTCCATATCTAGTTTGAAATGCAGTCTTCCATTCATCTCCTTCTTTGATGCGTACTAGATTGTATGCTCCCCGAAGATCTATTTTTGTATAGATCTTAGCTTGATTCAGCTGATCAAGAAGTCCAGATATTAAAGATAGTGGATACCTGTTCTTGATGGTAATCTTGTTGAGTCCTCAATAATCAACATACATCCGCAATGATCCATCTTTTTTCTTCACAAATAGAATTGGAGCTCTTGCCAGAGATTTAGAATGGCGTATGAAATTCTTGGCTAGATTTTCTTCAATATACTCTTTGAGTTCAGTCAACTCATTTTGTGATAAATTGTAGATTGGTCCGAATCGCGGTTGTACTCCTTCTTGAAGGTCAATTGAGCAATCATAGGAACGATGTTCCGGGAGTGTATCTGCATTTTTTTTTTCAAATACATCTTAAAATTCTTGATATTGGCTTGGAATGCGACTTGAAGTCTTTTCACCAGTAGAAACGGATGTGGCATAAATAATATATGGTGATTCTTTCATAGCAGCATGCAAGAAAGCTTTTGCTCCTATAAATACGGATTTAATTGAACTAGACTTATGACTCTCTACTTGATTAACTACACTGTTAGTTATACTTCTAGAGAAAGTAAGAGTTCGGGAAATCGAATCTATTTGAGGGTTGTATTTTTCTAACCACGATAAACCTAAAATGACTGGATTAGAGGGAGATCTAATGATATTAAATACTACAAAACTATTATGACCATTGATTATTACTTCTATAGGAAGGGTTTCGTGAGTAATATCTCCAAAAGACAATGGACGACCATCTATGACTTCTACATGAACAGGTTTAGTTTTCTTTACTAAAGATATGCTATGTCTTTTAGTAAATTCTTCATCTAAAAAATACGCTGAGGCTCTTGAATCTAACAAGGCAGAGACTTTGTAATATTTAGGTCCTAAAATAACATTTAATGTAAAACAAGAAGAGGGCTCTGAGGAGAGAATAGGACCTTTACTAGATGTTGTGCAAGGTTCCAGCCGCACGGTCCCTATTGTAGCTGGACAAATTCATTTTTCGACATATTATCTTCTTTCACAGCCATACTCCTCATTTTGTGATTGCGTCGTTTCTTTGGACAATATTGAGCAGTGTGCTTTGGTTCTCCACAATATAAACATAATCCTTCTTGACGACGACGAGTCTTTTCTTGCTCAATAAGAGGTTTGAAACGTACTGCATTAATTTGCATATACTCTACTTCCGAATGTATGTGTTGAAGAGGTGTTGGTGTTGCCATTGAATTATAGTAACGTTGAGGTCCACTTGTACGGTTCTCAGATCGAAATTCAAAAAGGCGATTGTCTCACTTCACAACAAAGTCAATTGCTTGACTCAATGTTTGAGGATCAGGTAAGTTGAGCATTAATTTTTTTATCTCATATTGTAATCCATAGAGAAATTGGCTAATAAGTGCAGCATCATCCCACTTGATATCAGTTGCAAGTTGTCAAAATTGTGAAGCGTATAATATTACTGATCAATTGTCTTGTCGTAAAATACGGATCTTATTGGTTGCAACATGAATTGCATCATGTTCTCCATACATGGATCAAAACTCCGCCAAAAAAGCCTCTAGATTATCCAATATTGGATCTCGTCATTCAAGAAAAGATGAAAACCACGATAGTGCTGAACCTGAAAGAAGCGTACCAATGAATCTAACTTGCGATCCTGGAGTTGGATAGCTTTGGGATTGAAGTTCAATCACAAGTTTTACTTGATTGATAAATCCTCGAAACTTGGACCTGGTGCCATCAAACTTCTCGGGTAGGGCGATTCTTGGTTCTCTAACATTTGAAGGACGTTCCACCATAGGAGAAAGGACATGGTTTGGTGCAGATGTTGAAGCAGCTTCAAGCATTTCTATATCTTCACTTCCTGCCAATCTAGTTGCTCCTTGTGGTGGTAAATTGAGTTGATGTATCGTAAGCATTAACTCCCTCAATTACTCTTGCATTTGTGCCATTGCACTCTTCATTTTAAGAAGTTCTGCCATGATAACACTTAGAAGAAAGAAGATGTCTAATATAACTGAAGACAAATAGAAGAGAGGACTTGAGAACAAAGAAAATACTAAGGACAATATCAATTTAGAAGAGGGTAATCCGCAACTTCTAATATGCTTATATCTTATCAAGAAAAAAGGATAATCCACTCTTAATCAAGATTAGACAAAGCTCTGATATTGTAGGTGTACTCTTGTCAATCTATCAAGGACAAGAACTCGATGAAAAAACAATTCAGCCAAGTGAGCCTTCACTCAAAGAGAGGTAACAAAATATATGTATAAACAAGTATATATATTAAAAGAGAAACTGGAATGGCTATTGCCGAAAGACAAGAAAACTAGAGATCCTTGAAACTAGACTAGAAGTAAGAAAGGAGTTGACAAGAGTGAAGAAGCCTTCACTCTTGTCTCTATATATACTATCTAACTAGGGACTATATGGCGACGTTCTATAGGACCTCCAATATGTGTTGACTTTGTAGGACACATGCCTTAACTTATAAGGCAAGTTTTTCTATGTGTGGGCCACATAGTTAGCTTGATCTTCAAGCTAACAACATGTGTGGCACACGGCCAACTTGTTGACCACGTTTCTAATCCAAAAAGTCAATTAAAGACACCTATGAAGTCAAAGCAGCATCTAGGAAGTTTCTAGGAAGCTTTCGTATTAAATACTATAGAACTAACTTATTTTTACCTACTTTTACTTACTTCTACCTATTTGTATATGTAATTATTTAGCTTACATGATTATGTCCGTGACACATACATAGAACAAAACTTTGCTAAAAAATCTTCCAAATTATCTAATATTACATCACGTTGTTTAAAAAAAGATGAAAACCATGATAAAGCAAAATTAGAAAGTAATGTTCTAATAAACTTGACTTATGATGCTAGAATTGAATAGCTTTGGAATTGAAGTTCAATTATCAGTTGTACTTCATTGATGAATCTTCAAAACTTTGATCTTATACTATCAAACTTTTCAAATAAGTGTCAAGGATATAAATCTCAAAAAACTAAAATGTCAATACACTCTTATATCACTTAAAAAGATTAAAAAATTTTTTAAAGATGATGTAGTATTAAATTAGAATGGCTATTGCCAAAGACAAGAAGACTAGAAAGTCTTGAAACAAGACTAAGGACTAAAAAGACATTGATAAGAATGAAAAAGACTTCAATCTTGCTTCCATATATACTCTCTAATTAGAAGCTATGTGGCGATATTCCATAGGACCTTTAACATGTATTGACTTTGTTAGCTACATGTCTTAACTTACAAAGCAAGTAATCTATGTATGCACTATATAGTTAGCTTATTTGACAAGCTACTATATAGATTAATTTATTCTATAAGCTATTAATACGTGATTAATTTGTTGGCTAAGTTTCTAACCTATAAATACATCTAAAGTCAAAATTGTGTCTATGAAGCTTTTAAGAAGTTAGTGGAGAAGACTTTATGGATTTAATCTATATTTACTTACTTCTACCTAATCATTTAAGTAACTATTGGGATAAATGTGTATATCAACTTCTAATATGCTTATGTCTTATTAAGAAAAAGAAGTAATTTATTCTTAATTTAGAAAAGACAAATCTCTAATATCATAAGTACATTCTTATAAATTTGTCAAAGACAAGAATTCAATAAAAGAAAATAAATAAAAGAGACTTTTTTAAAGAAGTATGATAAAATAGAAGTAATAAAATATGTATATTAAAAGAAAACTGGAATGACTATTGTCAAAAGTCAAAGAAATTAGAAACTCTTGAAATTAAACTAGAAGCAAAAAAAGAATTGATAAGAGTGAAGAAGGCTTTACTCTTGCTTCTATACATACTATATATCTAAGAGCTATGTAGCAACATTCTATAGGACCTCCAAAACGTGTTGACTTTGTATAATATGTATATTAATTTACAAGGCAATTTTTTCATATGGACGCCACATAGTTAGCTTATTCCATAAGCTCTCAATACGATTAACTTGTTGACTAAGTTTCTAATCTATCAATCAACTATAAACACATGTAAAATCAAAGCAACATCTATGAAGATTCTAGAAAGCTACTCTAGGAGATATTATGAAATTAATCTATTTTTAGCTATTTCTATCTATTCATATCACTTAAGTAATAATTATAGTAATGATATGTCGATGATATTAGTCTTTATAAGATGTTTATGAATAATTGGTTGTTTTTAAATTGATATCATTAATTTTTAAAAACTATCAATTCTACCTACTATAATAAAATATGTATTTTTACTCTTTTTACTTCTAAAGTTTAATAATTCTATTAATTATGTAATCTAAGCTATTACATTAAAAAAAATTATTTTAATTATAATAGACATTTGAACACTATTAATGTATTATAATTAAAGCTTTTTAATAGTAATCATTTATATATTATGATTTGATCCTATTTATTTTAACATATATATGTAAATTATACTATCAAATTTAGAATTTTTAATTAGATATAAAAAAAGAAAAATCTCTCTTATTAGATAAAAAATAAATTTTAAAATATAAAATTAAATATAAGTAAAAATATGGATTTAAGTATATCAATTTAGGATAGAACTTTAACTCTGAAATTTATGATTAAATAAGTTAAAATTTTATATGATAATTTACTTGGTAGTTATAAATTAGATAGTATCTAGTATCTAGTATCTAGTATCAAATTTACTTTAAAGGAAATTAAAAGAAGAAGTAGAATAAAAACCATTAACAATTACTTTAAAAAACTTATTTCAAAGATTCGAATAAAATATTTTAAAAAATAATTCTATTTAAATAAAAATAAAAATTTAAAAAATTCTAAACATACAAAAATGTTAAGTCTAATTTGATTCAAAGCATATGTAAATGGGTTTGATATTTTAGATTATAGAAATATTTTTTGAATTTATAAAATGTTTTAAATCTAAAAAATTCTAGAATAAAATCTCATATCAAAATGCATAAGGTAAAGAATTTGATTCTTCTCTTTAGTAGTGTGATTTGTCATGTTGCCTTAAAAGTTCAGTTTGCAAGCAAAACAAGAGGTCCATTGCTACATTAGACAATCTAATGATGCATTATCTACTTGTTGATTGATTCACCTTTTGCTCATACTAGAAAAAAAACCACCTCTTTAAGTGATGTTAAAAACATTAAATGAGATGGTTCTATATTATCTATAGAATATATGTTTTTAAACACATTCAACAATGTTATATTTAATATTGTCTTTAACATAAACAAACATGGCATATTCAATTTAGTGGATCAGTATGAACTTATTAAAATTAATGTATTTATATTCTATTTATAATCCAAAATATACTTGTTGTCTTTTATAACTTAGTTAAAATTCTATTCTAGTTTTTATAATTTGACATTTAATGTACAACTGCAATTTTATACATAAATTTCTATGCCCCTCTTTTTAGACTATATGAGCCAACATTATTTTAATTTTTAACCTTGTGTCTTTCAAAGGAATAATCAACAATGCACAATAGAGAATTACATATATATATATATATACTATATACTATATAGATTATTATTCAAAATCAATGTTATTGATTTAGAATAAAAATATAATATTTTATTATGATTTACATTTCTACACTCTATAAGAGATACTTCACATACTAGAAAAAGTTATCTATTCATCAAAAATATTCTCAAAATTAAATAACAAATAATATATTCTTATATTACTTTACTAATATTGTGATCTATTGTAGGTACCCCTTAATCAATGTAGACACTAACATCTCATTTGTCATTTTTAGTCAAAAACTAAGTTCTTAATAATATACCTAAACATCTTCTTTTAATAAGTCTTCTAGTAAACTCTTATCTTGTACATTATTTTGTTGTATATTTTCATTGAGATAAAGACTTGTAAAGTTAAAATTGAATCCAACTAAAAAAAGAAGACCTTTTTTTTTGGCAAATTGCTGTTATCATGTTATAATATAATTATTAGATTAAAAAAAAGATTATATTATAAAAGAGCTTAATTAAAAATATTATATCAAATTATTTCAATAAAGTAGATAATGGTCACTGAAATAGTAGAACTAATAAGTACTAATGTTATCTTTTTGTAAAAAGAACTATTTATTTTTTAGAGCCAAAATTAAGATAAAATAAGATAAATTAAAAAATATATTATTGCAACCTTCTTTGGATGATAGAAAAGAATAGATTATATCAAATTTAACTTAGAAAATTTAGACGTTGATATCTAAAGGTAATCGGTTTTGAACCTAGATTGAAATCAGACCTTAAGACACAAAATTGCAATCTTACAGCAAAATCATGATTCTTTTGTTGATTGAAGAGTAAGATTAGAAAAAAAAACTTTACGAGGATTATTTGATTGTTGGTTTTATGTGATTTGGATAGTTATTGAATTTTGAAGAGCTTTTTAAAAAGAAGGATATTTTTAATAATTTTGGATTTTAAAAATATAAAAAGATGCTTACATATTTAAGAAATTTTTGAATATTATAGCTCATGTATAGATAAAATTGTAGAATCCTATAAATATACTTATCATCAATATGTTTTTTAAATTTTAAGCCAAACAAAAAATTAAATTAAAGAATATAGAAATTTGATTGGTTTAGAATCTTAGATATTTAAATTTTAGAGTCAATGAGATTTTTTGTGATTTTAAGAAATCCTTTGATTCAATCAAAGCAAAATTTTGTGAGTGCATAGTGGACTTAGGTATCTATACTTTTGACAATTTAAATAGCAATTGAATGATTCAACAAGAAGTAATCATTGCTAGAAGATCAAAATTCAGGTTAGCGAAAGAGGACAACTAACATTCAAGAATATTAAGAGTTTTCTTTTTTTCTTTTTTTTCCAATTAGTAAGTTCGGATTTTTTCAAATTTTTTGGAATTATTCTTTGCTTGAAGATTGAAATGTAAAATAATGTTCAGTCAAAATCAACAATTTGAGTAATAGTTATTAGAATTTTAAAATTGCTATAGAAATTTAGTTAGGATTTACTTAAGATTTACTTATGATTTACTTGGTATTTATTTTGAATTTACTTCGAATTTATTTAGGATTACATTAGGATTCATTTTTAAAAAATGAATTTTATTAAGTTTTTATTAAGTTTTGGTTAGAATTTATTTAGAATTTAATTGGAATTAGTATTTTTAAAGATTTCCTTCTTATTTCTTTAATAATTTTATTTTGATATTTTTTTAAGATTTTTATTTTTAATATTTTTTAACTTTTACTTATGATTTCTTTAGGATTTATTGTAAAGTTCTTTATAATATTTTCAAAACTTCTTTAGGACTTCTTTATGTTTCTTTTATAATTTCTTTAAGAGTGCTTTTAGATTTGACTAAGGTATAATTAGAATTGTTAAGGTCTAATTGATGTTTAATTAGGATACTACTAGAGTTTTTAGGACTTTGTTGTTGTAATTTCCAATTTATTTTCCACATCTAAGTGCCTGTTGCATTTCTAAGCAAGACTTCACATACTATAATATATTTCATGAATCTAATATAAAAAGCTTCAAGTGGATGATATTTTGTTTTTCTTTGTTTGTTTGAGTTATAGAAAAAAAGACAAGAAAGTTAAAGAAGGAACTATAGATGGTACTTCAAATAGAGTTTTAAGTAAAGTTACAAATGGAGCTAGAAGACTTAACTATATACCATGAATATTGTTTTCTTGTAAAATTTATATTAGATCCATTAAAAGATATGATTTATTGAATATTTAGGAATTTTTTTTTAATTTTTTATTTTTTATTTTTTATTTTTAATAATTTTCACATTTAAGACGTGAATTTCTATATTAAAAATCATGATAAAAGAATATTGTGATACTTATAATGGCCTATTTTTGTTTTATGTTATTTTCAAAAGCCAAAGATTTGAAAAATTTACATATCTTCACAAAGTGCATGATCTTCATATGACTTTTGAAAGTAGACATATAGACTTTAAAATCTTGTCAATCTTTTAAATTTGAAATAATGTTTCATATCCAAGTCAAAAAAAAAAAATACCTTGTTATCTTACTATTGTTGATTATTTTATTAACTTATTAACTTATTATCTTAAATAAACTAAAATATTTAATAAAATACTACTACATGACGTGCATTTAGATTTATTAGAAAACAATTAGAAAAATAAAAGATAAAATATAAAAAATGACAAGTATTTTGTGAATTTTTTAACAAATCATTTTCTTAGAAGTATCCACTTCTAAAACCTGAATTGTTTATTTAATTATTTTAATATTTTTTTTCAGTAACTCCAAAAAATTTTGAAAATTACGTGAAGGCCAATCCACAAGAAGAAGATTATGCCACAAGCATCTTCTGGAAGAAAACATTTCAACTTGTTTTCTCTTTTCTATACCCAGAAGCCAATGATTGTGTGCAGTTATAGAAATTAGGCAAGTTTAAATGTGAATTTTGAGGAAAAAGAAAGAGTTGATAATTCAATTAAAAATTTATCGGAAATTCTATATTATGTCAATTTATTGTTGGTGCTGAAAGACAATAAATTTCTAAAGATGCAGTCTATTTATTGATAAATAAAACAAAATTTATTACCTTTTGTTGCAACAAATTTGGAGTTTTTTTTCTAAAAATAAATAAATACATTTATAATCTGAAATATATAGATTTGAAAAAATATTATTGAAGTAATTTTTGAATTTGAATGTATATAAAACCTTTCAATGGTTTATTAAAATTATTTAAAATAGTTGATTGAAATCTCTAACAAAACAAAAGCTAAGATTTTTTATTTTTTATTTGTGAAGCTTTCAATATTTTACTTTATCAATAAAAATATTATGGAAAATAAAAATCATAAAACTATCTATTTATTTAATTATTATAGCTAAAAGCTAGAAGAAGATGTTTAATTTTTATTTAAATGCTTAAGTTTCAAAACTTCTAAGTATTCAAAACAATTATTATAAAAATTCCATTATGCCAAAAAATCAAAAAAGAACTCTGAAATGATATTTTAAATTATTAAAAAACTTAATTGTGTATAACATAAGAAAGAGATTTATATCTTTAAATTCAAAATTAAAACAAATACAAATAAATAGTTATTTGAAGAGACAAACAAGTAGTTAAAGATTATGAACCACAAGACTTATTAAATGTTTAAAAGACTATTTAGAAAGAAGGATATTTTTTATATTTTATCATTACAATATAAAAAAAAAAATCTAAAACAAATCTTGTTGCACAATTTTCAAAGAGTACATTGCAAAAGTTGTCCTGAGTCTTCATTTGTAGTAAAATTGGCCAATAGTTCTATTGTAGTTTAAAAGTCTTAAAAATTCCAAATTTTGGATTGTACATGTTTTAACTTTATTACATTCTATCATTTATACAACACAAAAAAATTATTATAAAATTTTAATTGTAGAACATTGGTAATAAAAATATTCTATAATTTAGTTTTATTATAACATATTATAAACTTGTAGAGTTATATAAAAATGCTCTCAAAAAAGCTTTTGAGGTTCTTAGATTTATTTTAAAACTAAAAACTGATTAAAATATATTTTACCAAAAAAAAAAACCTAAAATTTTTATTTCTACTTTGGTTAGATTAAGATAAAATATTATTTAGAATAATTTTTTTTGTAATAAAATAGTGTAATATAAAAATAATCTCTAACTTGTACAACTTTTTTTCAAAATCTTATAAGAATTATTTTAAAAAATATAGAAATTTATTGTAAATAATAAATTTCTTTTAAAAAAATTATGTATAAATTTAAAATATTTTTTAATTAATACCTAATAAGATTTTATAAATTACATTTAAATTACATACATATATATAGAGTGGAAGAAAATAAAATTTGGTTTTACATTCAATTACAATATGCCACATTCCAAACAATGTTTGTTTATTAAAATTTAATATTATTTCTTCTAATTAAAGTTTTTATATTTAGAAGAAGAAAAAAAGTTAGTAGCAATCATAGTTGCTAATGATGAAGCAAGGATTCTCATGCAATAAATGCATTGGCATCCCCAAAGAAGAAGTTGTATAATGGTAAGCACGACAATCTTGTATAAATATAAGAAATTGGACACAATCAGTTATTTATAGATTAAGATTTGAGATGAGACCTTCAATTAGTCAAACCACAAAATTGGTTAAAATTGACACATTGAATTTCCTCTGTAATCCTCTAACTCTCAATTAATTCTGTGTAGATTTAATGTCAATTCTACAAATTCATGTTTCATATAATTTGGTATATTTGTGACACAATTTAATTGATGAAATATCTATAGAGAGTTTTTTGCATCTCCAATTATCAAAAGTTAATCTAATCACTCTTACTCAATACAAAGAAGCAGAAAGTAGAAATGTAAACATTTTTGGTAATGCATTCAACTTGGTAAACCTATATGTAATCTTTATCATAAATATTAGTAAAATACGCAAATAAAAAATATGTTCAAATAAGTCATATGTCTTAATGCCAAGAAGATTGCTCAGTCCCTTTTGCAACTCACAAATAGAAAAATTTCTTAGGGAGTTAAATATCTTAGCATGCAAAAAACTGCAAGGCATGTCAAAATATTTGTATTGTTGATATAACCTTAATCAAGAGTACATACTTTTGAAACTCCTATATTATTCATATGATAATTAGTTCATTTTTGGTAATAAAGATGATACTATTTGCACTTCATTGAATGCTCCTTGCTAAGTCAAGCTTATTGCTGGACATCTAATCATTTTAAAAATCTCTAATTGATCAAAGACTAACTTATATCCATTATCAAAGGATATGGCTTTGGCATTATTTTTGTCTTCCCTTTAGGTACTCAACAAGCATCATCCTATGCTATATTTTGTGTATCTATATTACATTTGCACTAATAAAAACAAAAGATAAATGAACAATAATCATGTATTTTATGAAAATCATGCAATCTACTAATCATCATGAACAGATCATATGACACAATATATACCATAAAGATAGACTAATCAATAAAACAAGATTCTTCATCTAAAAAGCCATGTAGATTTTATTTGAATAAAGCTCAAAAGGAGACATAAGTTCAATAAGTGAAACGCAGCAACAATAATGTTTATATGCCACTTGTATTTTTTTCTCAAATCATATTGAGTATGAACATACTAATTTACTTACTGATATCTATGCTCTGAAATAATGAATCTACAAGACAAATATTCTCTAACTAAGATATAAACATCCTTCAATTGCAATAAAATAATGATTGTTAAAGTACAAATCCCCCCTGGCAATATCAGTTCTACCACTGATTGCACCTTACATAATCCGACAATATTTACAAGTCTATCAACTCATTCCACGATTAGAATAAAATTCAGGTTTTAGACAAAAAAAAATAATTATTGTGTTAATTTTATGGATTGTATTATATTATCAAAAGGCAATCACTCTCAATGCAGATATAAGATCAACAAAGTTAGAAAATTCTATTCTGTACTTTGAAGCTTTGTCATTATAATCTAACCATTCAATTGATAATTGGCAGTAGGTAATATCCAATGAGGCTTAAGTAAAATATAAAAATTTGACCACGAAGATGACTTACCAACAAAGAAGGAGAATACAGTTGAAGTATATAAATTTGTTGTGCACGTCTTTTAGGCTCCATCGTAATTTTAATACTAACAAGTTTGTAGCTATTATCGATAATTAACTATGACAATTAATAACAAAACTTTAATTTTGTTAGAAATCGTCTAAAAAAAAAATCAAAAGTAGCAAAACAAAAATAGGTTCCAACACCTGAAAATATGATCCCAGTTATGAAAGACATCATATTTTTTGTAAATTTAATTGATGCAATCTCCAAGTTGTCATGTAAAATAGTTCTATGTATGTTCAATAAAAATATGATCAATATGTAAAATAGTTCGTATGTATGTTCAATAAAAATCTCAAATTGTATCTCCAAAACGAGTACAATAGGTTGTATACGAAAATTCTAAAACTTACACAAATAAATCAGCCATGATGAGCATAAGAATCATTGCATTTGATTTATACTGCACTCTAATATAATTCCACAACAAATATGCTATATGATATATCCTCCAATATAACCAGAATATCTGAAGTTCAACTGAGATTAGACCTAATTTCGCATTGTTTGGTTGCAGCAAAGCAACTACATTAGATTATTCATCATTTACTTGTAATTACTCAAGTCATTTAATACAAAAATATCTACATCAAATGGTTCTTCTCACACAATCTTTTGGCAACATACAAAATCTAGTTGCATTTAAATGCCTATAATTCATCTACAGGAATTGTTTCATGATATCAATCATAAATCTTTCTAATTTATCTTTGTTCTTACCAAACTGTCTTGCAACTTTTTTACATTTATCTTTTATTTCTATTTCCAACTTCATAAAGTAATGATAAGAATCGCCTCCATGCATAAAGAAAATACTTTGCTGATAGATGGTCTTTAATAATCCAACAACTCCAAGAATAATACTAATCTAAAAAAGTGTAAAAGATTTTTCAAAGGTGTAACATAATAATAATTCGTTGAAATAGTAGTGTATTTAATCGAGCTGACACTCCATGTGAACAACATGGTTTTATTACATCAGTAGAGTTGGCAGTACAAGTCACATATAGCACAAGATTAAAAAGTACTCTCTTCGACGACTCACCAATCCTACTGATCAGCAGAATTACGATGTAAAATACTAATGACTGGGGAGAATCGGCAACAATGTATATGGAAATCAATTGGATTTGAAATCTAACCATCTTATGCAGATTGATCGATCAAAGAAACAATAATCCAGCAATATCTAAGATGGCTACAATTACTATTAGATACACCAACATAGATCTAAATCTAAGGTCAACTAATAGCATACCAAAGAGCATCTGAAGAAATATGAAGTAAGAACTACTACTACAATGCAACATCACATCATTACAACTAGACTGTCAAATCCATCAATACATATATTGCATGCTCGTTTGCGTTGCCATCTCAAACTTGGAATCTTCTACTATGGTCCTTTCCATACATCACATCTCACATTAGTACTTCTATTGCTGAAATATATAGATCCTCTGAATATCGAACAGCATTGGTTGCTAACAACACAAATTACAAGGTAACAAAAAATTGAGCCAATAGTTTTGATGTCACAAATCCTATGGCTATACTTTTTCAACATGTGCATGAATCGAATTAAAGAACAAAATTAGGAATTGCTGCCACAAAAAATAAGAATGTAAAATTCCTAAAGCCAACATGCTCTTCACAAACTCCTCAATTAGTATAGATATGTTGTTGTTTCGATGTTCTTTTCCTCAATAATAACTCCTACACAATCTTATAGATGTAAATTATTGAAGGGCCTTGAATATTATGCCCAACAACTAAGTAGATGACAATAATTTTTCACAAGCATCGCTAATGCTAGTCATCTTGCTAGTAACTTTGAGTACTCAAGAATTTTAGGAGATTATACATTTGTCACTTTCAATGAAGAACGATCATACTGATGAGGAAAAGATATACTAGTGAGGATGAAAATACATCATCATTGGAAGCATGGATCTTGGAATGCTAGGAGATTATTATCGTATTACGTGTTATCTAGCTTAAGAATGCACCGAGCGTCTGGTTGTAGAAGATAAAATAATAATTTGCAAGTACCCAAGTAGTCTAGTGGGTTTCAACCATCTAAATACAAACTAATTCGGATTTCAATGTAAAAGCTTAATCCCAATACAAAGTACTTAGAAACACTATTTTTAATAGCTTCTAGATATTATAAGCATAATTTCTTTTGTTATTTGTTATTTATTATTTTTATTTTTATTTTTTATTTTTTATTTTTTATTTTTTATTTCTTTATTTCTTTATTTCTTTATTTCTTTATTTATTATTTTATTTTATTTTACTTTTTTTAAATCCTAACCTTGGACAGTGAGCATCCACAAGCTATAATTCTCAATCTGATCTTCCGATTGTTGTAAAACTTCTACCACTAGTGTCTTTACAAGTCTTCTAAATGCTGAAGAAGTTTAATCCAATCCAACTTATAGATTGCAAAAAAATGCCATAAATCCGTACTAATGTTCCTTGACGATTGCCTAAAAAGTTGTTGACAAACTTGAACTTGTAATTTTTCCTTTTCTAACCGTTAATTCTCACTCAACTTTGTGTGTAGCTCCGTTTTTAAGTCCTTGACTTATCGCGTTAAAATTCACCTTATTCTAGTTGGTAGATCTCCAGATATTACAAAAATCCTAAACAACCTCAATATGCTAACTTTTGATACCTCTTTATACTAATGATCAAATATCCTCTATCTGTACTATTAGATCAACACAAATTCTTGCATGCACTTGGTATACTCAACCATCTAGACACCTCTAAAATTTTAACTACAGATGTCTCTCTAATTGTACAAAATAGTCAAGAGTACTAGCCTTTACTTTATTGCAAAAATCTAATTCACCAATACAAATACTAACTTTGAGCAATGATTGCAAAGTCCTCCTAAATCCTATGAAATCTAATTCTACACCTTTCGAAGGAGCTTGAAGCTTGCTCTTCGATCCCAAAATTCCAATCTTTGAATGTCTTCTTCTTGATCCTATCCTTTCTTTTAACTCTATGAGGCTCCTATTCTTCCGCCCTAAACTCCCGAATTAGAATAGCAAACTGCGCTTCCATGGAATTTCTCCCTCTAAGAGGATCTTTTCATCAAAAAGACGTTTTTCCAAAACGGCATAGAAAACGGAATAGCATGAAATAAAATCGAAGCCTACATAATCGGAACCTCATTGGATTGCTCAACTGAGTCAGATCTCATACTGGGTAAGAGGCCCGTAATAGGACCTGGACTGGATATTCTCTGTAATTGGATCAAATTAGCCCTTTCCATCAGGCTGACCCGAATGTTGAATTGGTCCTTTCTACTTTTATCGACTCCTGGTAAGAACAGCTTGGACACATTCCATCCGATTTATTGGAGAATCTTGAAGACCTCGATTTATCTCCTCAATTTTTTCTTAGCTTTATATCTACTAATCCCAATTATTGAAATTAAACAGAGCATTATATTATCGATAAGTATGCCCTGTTTACTAATAATTCCCACATGCTGGTGTGTAATTGTCACTAGCTCTAGGATTGGGACATTCACTAGCATAATGACCAATCTGTTTGCAACGGAACAACGAAGTGGTCTTCCTGTACCCCCATCAGCCATATTGGGTGTCTCCACCGATATATACCTACTAGGCTTGTTGCATATAGGGTTAGAAAATGATCCTGGTTGTCCCATTGGTATGGAGGGTACTTAGTTTGATGACGGTGATGGAGCATATTGTTGATGTCATGTACAGTGGTATAGCTTGCAATGGGATGATATTTATTGGCCCTTGAATATTGGCACTGGAATTGGCCATTGTTTCTAACATTCACAATGACTAAATGTTAATAAAATCTTTTTCATTTATATTTTTACCATATAGTCGTGTTACAACATGACACCATTGTCGTATTACATACTATCTTGCTTGAGAAAGTATCGGGCATCTGGCTGTGGAAGATAAAATAATGTTTTGCAAGTATCTAAGTAGTCTAATAGGTTTCAACCATCCAAATACAAACTATTTTGGATTTCAATGTAAAAACTTAATTCCAATACAAAGTACCTAGAAACACTATTTTTAATAACTTTAAGATATTACAAGCACAAATTCTTTTGTTATTTGTAAGTTTTATTTTATTTTATTTTATTTTTTTAGTATTATTTTCTTTTTTTTATTCTTTTTTTTAATCCTAATCCTAGATAGCGAGCTTTGGAAAGCTAGAATTTCCAATCTGACCATTTGATTGTTGTAAACTTCTTTGACTAATATCTTTGCAAGTCTTCTAAATGCTTAAAAATTTTCAAACCAATCCAACTTCCAAATTTCAAGAAAATACTGTAAATCCACATTGATGTCCCTTGATCGCCGCCTAGTAAGTTAATGACAACCTTTGAATTGTAATTTCTCCTTCTCTAATCGTTAATTCTCATTCAACTTTATGTGCAGTCCTACCTTTAAGTCCTCAACTTACTATGCTAAAATTCTCCTTATTCTAGCTGATAGATCTCCAGATATTGCAGAAACCCTAAACAACTCCAATCTGCCAACTTTTAATACCTCTTTACACTAATGATCAAATATACTCTATCCATATCGTTAGATTAATACAAATTATTCATGCACTTGGCATACTCAACCATCTAGACATCTCTAAAATTTCAACCACAGATGTTTTTGTCAATTTTACAAAATAGTCAAGAGTACTAGTCCTTACTTTATTGAAAAAAAATCCAAATCACCAATACAAACACTGACCTTGAGCAATGATTGCCAAATCTTTTCTAAAATCTTATAAAAAAATATCCTCCTAGTCTTATACCTTTCGAAGGTGTTTTAAGCTAGCTCTCCAACTCCCCCCCTCCCCAAAAAAAATCCTTGATCTCCCAAAAATCCTATATTCCTCTTTTTCTTGAATTTTCCCCATGTGGTCTAATATTCTTCGACCTTGGATCCCGAATTAGCCCGACCAATGGAACTCCCCTCCAATTTTTGCCTCTAAGAGGATCTTTCAATAGAAAGGATATTTCTCCGAACTACATAAAAAATGGTGTCGTACTGTAAATGCTTATAGTATGTAAAAATTAGTTAAAACATAGTATATATTAATAAATCTAGATGTGAGTTATAGTGGATAGTAGATTAAATTGAAAGGACTTGGTATAAGAAACTTTAATTTCTTCCTTTACTTATTTTGATTTTGGCAAAAATAAAATAAAATAAAATAAGACCTAAATATTTAGTATGAAGCCTTGCGAGAAAGAAGAAGCCTAAGGATGAAAATCTAAACTAATAGGAGGCTAATTGGGAGGGATGAAAGTAAGGCATAGTCGGATGAAGGCAAGGAATGGAGAACTTCATCCTATTGATCGAATACCATGTTCAATGGACTTTGAGGAGGTTGTCCACGACCTTATTTTATCTCTAATTTTGTCTAATTCTTCATATTCATACAAGAATGTCGTACTTATTATTATAGAGCTGCCTCTTCAAGGATATCAATGCACTTGATGAATAAAAATCTTTACTTTATTATTAGCAACTATGCCTACCAGTCCGGCTCCCACTTACTTTTTTGCTTCAATATATTCATGACATGAAATATAAATTGGAATCAGTAGACTAATATTTCTTTTGAGAAGATACTTCAAAATTTTGCAATTGTGTATCTTTGATGGTGCATCCAAGTTGTTATGCATTGAATGTGCTAATATGTTTTATGGTTTTTGCCTTGAAGTTGTTTAATTTAATTTGGATACACACATAGAATTTTTTTATAATGTATAGTTGATTAATTAAATGGTTTTGTAATTATCTTTCTTCTTCTTTTTTTTTCTCTTTTTTCTTTTTTTCTTTCCTCTAAATATAAGAACTATAATTGAAAGAAGCAATATAAAATTTTAACAAAAAGTCAAGGATTGTTTAGAATGTGGCCTATTATAATTAAATGTAAAATCAAATTTTATTTTCTTTCACTTCATACATAAATGTGGATAATTTAAAATTAATTTATAAAATACTACTAGGTATTAATTAGGAAATATTTTAAATTTATACTTGCAAAAAGTTTAAGAAATTCATTCTTTACCATAAACTCCTATATGTTTTTAAAATAACTCTTATAAGATTTTGAAAAAAAAGTTTTATAAATTACAGATTATCTTCATATTATACTATTTTATATAAAAATAACTACTCAAAATAATATTTTTATCCAAAGTGGTAATGCAATTTTTAGGTTTTTTTTCTTAAATCACATTTTAATCATTTTTTAGTCATAAAAGAAATCTAAGAACCACAAAATTTATTTTGGAACATATTTATACAATTCTACTAGTTTATTGAATGTTGTATGAAAAAATATGCTTTAGTAATAATTAGATTCATAGAATTTAATTATTTATAATAAATTTGTTGAAGGAAAAAAAATTACATGCATAAGAAATGTTTCAAAAATAAAGTTATTTTATCCATATCCAAAACAATATACACAAGTATTGTGATTTTATCAAGCTTAACTTTAAGATTGTTAAAACCTTCATAAACAATTCAAAAAATGCTCTAAGCATTCATTATATAAGACATATACCATGCTACATAAGGCAATGCTTCTTCCTCTCTCTATAGCAAAGAAAAGATAAATTTGATCAATTTCTTCTATCAAAGGTGGTCAACAATATGAAGTTGATCAATTCATTTGGCTATGATGTCAAGCTTGAATATCTCCTCATTTAAAAATTAATCAAAAAATTGAACATATCCAATTCTTCTAGAAATGATGTCAATTGTGAGTAATTACTAATACCAAAAGTAGTCAACTCTTTTAACAATAATGCCAAGCTTGAGCAACTCTACAAACTACAAATATTTCAAGATGTAAGATTACCCAATTACTTTGGCAATGCTATCAAGTTTGAACAATCTCTCATATTCAAGATACTCAAAGTTGTAAAATTAACCAATTCTTTTGATAATTATGTCAATTTTAAGTAATTACTAATATCAAAAATATTCAATAATGGTAGAACTCATAATAGAACAAGTAGAAATTTTGAAATAAAGATGTCAATAAAATTAATTACATCCATATAATCTTAAATTCTAAATTTTTAAATTTAACATACCAAAAGTTAAAATCCTAAAACCAAAGTCAAAGCAATTATATCCTCCAAACTAGGATATTATGTAAGAAAGTGTTTATATTACTAAACTTATCAACCTCAAAAATAGAAAGGTACATTATGTTAAAATTAAAAAGTAAAGGTGTCAAGAAACTAGAAATACTTACATAATTCTAACTTGTAAATTATAAGTTTCAAATCATAAACTTATCATTCACTTTAAAAATTAAACAAATTAGATATTTTATTTGTATGCTTACAATAATCTTCTTGTCTTTATAAATATCTTATCTAGATTTAATTTTATATTTTATACTAACTTGTGAGTTTAATAACTATTGATTTTTTACTTGTTTAAAAAGTATCTTTCTAAAAATGCATTGACCATTCATTTTGACAATGATGTCAAGCTTAAGCACCCTCTTATATCAAAGGTAGTCAAACATGTAAGGTTGTCTAATTTATTTGGTAATGATGTCAAACTTTTGCAATATCTCAAATACAAGGTAGTCAAAGATGTGAGGTTGCCTAATTCATTAAGCAATGATGTCAAGCTTGAGCATCCATTCATACTTAAGGTAGTCAAATATGTGAGGTTGTCCAATTCATTTAGCAATGATGTCAAGCTTTTGCACCCATTCATTTTTAAGCTAGTCAAAGATGTGAGGTTGCCCAATTCATTTGGCAATGATGTCAAGCTTGAGCACATTCTTATATCAAAGGTAGTCAAAGATGTGAGGTTGCCCAATTCAATTGGCAATGATGTCAAGCTTGAGCACCCATTCAATTTTAAGGTAGTCAAAGATGGAGGTTGCCCAATTCATTTGGCAATGATGTCAAGCTTTTGCACCCATTCAATTTTAAGGTAGTCAAAGATGTGAGGTTGTCCAATTCATTTGGCAATGATGTCAAGCTTGAGCATCCAATCATGTGTGAAGTAGTCAAAGAATTGAGGTTGCCCAATTCATTTGGCAATGATGTCAAGCTTGAGCACCCTCTTAAATCAAAGGTAGACAAAGATGTGAGGTTGCCCAATTCATTTGGCAATGATGTCAAGCTTGAGCACCACTCCATATTTAAGGTAGTCAAAGATGTGAGGTTGCCCAATTCATTTGGCAATGATGTCAAGCTTGAGCACCACTCCATATTTAAGGTAGTCAAAGATGTGAGGTTGCCCAATTCATTTGGCAATGATGTCAACCTTGAGCACCACTCCATATTTAAGGTAGTCAAAGATGTGAGGTTGCCCAATTCATTTGGCAATGATGTCAACCTTGAGCACCCTCTTAAATCAAAAGTAGTCAAAGATGTGAGGTTGCCTAATTCATTTAGCAATGATGTCAAGCTTGAGCAATACTCTAAATATAAGGTAGTCAAAGATGTGAGGTTGCCCAATTCATTTGGCAATGATGTCAAGCTTGAGCACCACTCCATATTTAAGGTAGTCAAAGATGTGAGGTTGCCCAATTCATTTGGCAATGATGTAAACCTTGAGCACCCTCTTAAATCAAAGGTAGTCAAAGATGTGAGGTTGCCTAATTCATTTGGCAATGATGTCAAGCTTGAGCAATACTCTAAATATAAGGTAGTCAAAGATGTAAGGTTGCCCAACTTATTTGGCAATGATGTCAAGCTTGAGCACCATTATATATCAATGGTAGTCAAAGATGTGAGGTTGCCCAATTCATTTGGCAATGATGTCAATCTTGGGCAAACTAGTACAAAACATCTTAAGTTGACTAAATGTGTTGTCAACTTCAAAAACCTTCCCAAATCATCTTTGGATGTGACATCACAATCATTACAAATTAATAATCGGAGTGATGAAAAGCATGCACTTTTCATTTCACTAAACTTAAACCCCTTCACATTGTTGCAACACAATCCCTCCAACTATGACATAATATGATTCAAAGACACCACAAAATTAGATTCTTTGCATCAAAAGTCAACTTCATATATACATAAATTTCAATACAATACAAATTAAATAAATCAACTAAGAAAGTTACATCAATATGCATTTCTAACACATATTAATACCAAAATGATACAATTATATTACATCTCCAATCTTCAAACCTTCATTCTTGTTTATCATTATTACTTCCATACATGCTATTTGAATAATGGTCAAGTCCAATACCTTTTCATTAATTCCATCAGACACCTCTTCATTCATATTCCACATTCGTGTGTTCGTATATTCTATTTCTGTTTCAACAATCTTTCTACCCATGTCTCGTAGTTGATCATGCACTCTTATAACTCCATATTTGTGTACTTTTATCAATGATTGGTTAATCAATGTATTTAATGTATATTCCATATCTTCTTTTGCTCTTTTTTCTTCTATGTTGGACCATATTCGCAATGCTCTTTCTTTCAACATGCCTTCCAAAAACACATCATTGTTAAAAAAACAACATATATCCAAAAACATTTTCTTCTCTTCAACTCTCAAGTTATCAAAACTTACTCTCAATATATTCCAAATCTTATAATCACTATTCTTTTCATCTCCATCCAACTCTCTTCCCCTCTTCAATCTTTGAAAAGCTCGCTCCCAACATCTCAATCTCTTTTTATCTCTTAAATATGCACCCATAACTTTCAAACTCAATGGTAGGCCATTGCATGCTTTCACAATCTTTTTGCCAACTTCAACAAGTTCATTAGGCAATTTGCCTTCATGTCCACAAGAATGAGTGATAAACAACCTCAATCTTGTTTCTTCATCAAGTTCTTCAATATTTATTTTACATAGTTCAATACCACAATGCTCCATAACTTCCCCATTTTGAGTTGTGACAATTAATGTACTACCACTCATTGAAAATAAATCATCCATAGGCACAACATCTTCAATTTGATTTTGATTTATTACATTGTCAAAGACTATAATGACTCTTTTTCTAGACAAAAACAACTTCAACATTTTTTGTGATTCTTTCAAATCCTTTGGTTTTGCTTCAACTTTCAATTGTTCTAAGATGTGGCACAGGCTTTGGTAACAATCACTTGTACTTTCATCACACTCAATAAAGCATGAGGCATCATACATATGCTTCACATTATTCAATGTTGTCTTTGCTATTGTAGTCTTGCCTATTCCACCCATTCCAACAAGACACAATGCTTTCACTTTGCTTATACATAAATTTGATATTTGCAATAAGCATTGATTTCTACCAAGCACTTCTTCCTCAACCATATCAACCTACAATAAGGATTAAACAAACAATCAACACAAAGAATAAAGTAAACACTCACAAAGCAAATACTACATTTTAATCTAGAACTTTAAACTAGTAGTCTTTTACCACAACTCACTATTATCACATCATGTAATTTTGAGTACAAATAAAAACCCTAAACAATCAAATCACTTCAATACATTCTTACCTCATTTAAAAAAATTGGTTTTGGAACAAATACTTTTTTGGATAATTGTTGTAACTCTATATTTTCATAACCATTATTCTTTGATATACCATAATATTTTGTTTCTACTACAACAACTCCACTCATAATCTTTTTCTTCAACATTAAAAGTCTTTCACAAATGTTTGCAAACTTTGGTCGATGCAATGGATTTAAGTTCTAACACTCTTTGATAAGCTCCGTCAATTCATTGCAATTTGGAGGTAATTCCGGTCTTTCACCTCTTTCTATTCTTTCTAATATCTCTGTTCTCTTACAATCATCAAATGGATCTCTTTTGGAAAGAATCTTACAACATACCATTGCAAATGAAAACACATCAGCATCAAAAGGGCACATTGTCATCGTTTCATATTTTTTCTTCAATACCTCTGGAGCTATGTAGGAAGTACTACCATAAATATAATTATTCTCTATTGCTTCTGGATTGCTACCAACTTCAATCTTAGATATTCCAAAATCAATCACTTTTACAATAGCATATCGAACAATCTTGTTCATCACTTTCTTCTCCACAACATTAACCAAAATGTAGTCAGGCTTCAAATCACGATGTGCAATGTGCATGTCATGTAAGTAAGACATCCCTCTCGCAATTTGATACATGATATCAATTAAAAATATGTCAGATGTCCCTCCATTTGTTTCCAACATATGCGTTAGACTTGTTTGCATCAATTCCATCCCCAAATAGACATGATCATTCTTCATTTCAAATGAGGAACATCCATTATATTCATTTGTAATACTTTTCATTGCAAAATAATATGATATCAAGTTGGGATGGCTTAGATTAGCTAGGATGTTTGCTTCTTTTACAAAAGAATTCACATACACATTGTTCATCTTTTTGGTTGCACACAAAAGACCATACCACTTTGATTTATACACTTTTCCATAAGATCCTTCACCTATAGGTTTTATAAAATCAACAGTTTCCATATTTAATGATAATTTCAAATCATCCAATTCTCCACCTTCTATGCAATGCAAGTTTCTCACCCTTAATAATAGATGCTTTGCCAATCCACAATTTTCAAAATTTCCTTCTTCATTTAAAAGAATCAATCTTTCATACAAACACCTTTCATCACCTTCTACTTCATCATAGGTTGCAACATGAATAGTATCAAAAACCTTCTCTTCAAACATTTTACCAAAGTCCTTCAAAAGGACATGAGTTGCTACTTTATAACAACACTTCAAGTCCAAAAGTAGTTCTCTAAAAGTCTCTTTGTTCTTCAATTGAATCACTGCTGCTTTGCACCATTTCTTTTTCCCACAATTCTTCACCAATACATAAGCTTTATCCAATGTAATCATCAACTCCCTCAATAAATCCCCATATTTTAATCCATCATTGCTATAACTCATCAAGTAGTCATACACCTTCATAACATGTTCAATCCTCTTGCATAAAATTGTACATTGGTTTTTGTTTAATATGTCTTCTTTTTTCAACAAAACCTTCAATGCTACAATATAGGCTTGACATCCTCTCCAAACATCTCCACCAATACCTTCCATGTTTGATATTGTGTCAATATCTTGCAAACAATCATTAGACTGTTTCATACTAGTTAAGTATCTTTCCTTCCATACACATGGATCAGACCTCAACACCAAAATATATTTCTTGATCAACTCCAAAACATATGCCATACTCACCTGCTCACAAATTATCCAATATTCAACCTGTTCCCATACGTTCACAATTTTACATTAGATTTACTTTCTTAGCTATTCTACACACTCTTGTCTACATTGCTACACCAAGCATATCATCTTCTGTCCTACACAACACATGTATCATTCTAGCAATACCTCTTCAGCTTTAGAGACTTTAGAGGAATGCTTATCTGATGCATTCCTAAGTGTAACCAAGGTGCTCACAGAAGAGAACCTATAATTCACTGCCATAACGCCCATCATGTCACTACGTCTCCTAATGCATTGGCGTACCCATTCCAAATTACATGCAAGATCCTGCGTTTTGTACAAGTAGCTTCGGCACATTTCACTATGATCTCATACATCTGCATAAGCATTTGAAACATGTGAGCGCCCACAACATTCACCTGAAAAGAAAGTGTCTCCAGACGGAGCAGTCGACGCTGGTGTGGACGGTACGCGTATAGGATACCGCACATGCAATGGCGGAAGAGGAAATCTGCTGATAAACAAGCTCCCGGTTAAAAAAATCGTACTCACATCAGTTCCACTTGCGTACTCCTGGAACTCCGTAAAACCGGACGCCGTAATAGTGCTCAATTGTTATGATCTTTCAAAAAAGACAATTGCGCAACTCAACATCATCGATGAGAAACTACGAGCGTGAATGAAGAGTTAACAGTACAACACTCTGGTTGAAACACGCAACAAATTTTGGAAGCCACCCATCCGTGAAATTTCCGAGTACAGATTCCGACCACTCGATGACATCTTCATTACGGACGAGATGCTGATTATGGAACTACCCATGTGAAACGGGAATCAGTACAGTCATTGTTTCTTTCAAGCACCAGTTTATCAACCCAATGAATTACGAAGCCACGAAGGCTTGATATTTCTTGGTGTAAATGGTTAACTAACTTGATTTTCTCGTCCAATCCGAGACAAACTACATAATTGTTTCAATCAATATGGGGAGGGGGGGTGCACCAGTTGAACTGGATATCAAGCACGATAAGCAGTTCTTGCTGAATTGAGCTCCTACCTCATAAAAGATTCAGATTGAATATCACCAGCTCAGAACTTCAATGACTCAGACAACCTAAAATTGATTCAAACCAGAAAGTAGATTGTCGGCAGAAATAATCCATGTTTGCGTTTCCAAATAACATGATGCAGGGATGACCTGAAATGATCTATGACTGCTTTTAAGCTGGGTAGGTATGTAGTTGACAGACATGTAGCTACCCACAGCAACGAAAGTGACACAGTACATATCGATAGACCCTCGTTACCGACAAAAAGTACACTCGCTAAAAATAAAACGATGTTGCATGCAGACCCTCCTAACTAGAAACGAAGTGCTGATGTTATAACGTATCAGCCTACGGTCACTTAAGTTTCAACTCGACCTAAGAATATGCATTTGCAACGTTGGACCTAAGATTTGGGAACAATCAAAGTTGGGAACCATGCGGCACACCAACCCGAGGCTGCCACGAGATCCCCAGAACGCCATGACATCAGGCAAGTGGAGGTGTGTTAAGGAGTTAACAGACGAGGAATATGAGAGAGCAGGTTCGGATGGGAATTGTGAGATCCGGTTCACCGCACTAGAGAGAGGAGGGAGCACTGTGCAGAAACAAAGATCGATTGAGCAAGAGAAGAGAAGAAAGGATGAGACGAGCATACACACATACCTGGGAGGCAGGCAGGCAGAGGAACGGGAGGCGAGGGAAGGGGCAGGTTGCAGTGCAAGTGACGTGGGGGTGGAGATGGCAGCGATACGTTCGTTAGATTGCAGGCATGGGGAAGAGAACGAGTGGCGAGAATCACGAGAGGAATGAAGAAGGAGAAGGGCACGGCAGTGCAGGGGCAGAGCAGGGTTAGGATTAGCTAGGGGGGAGGGAGGGTTAGGGTTAGGGAGGAGGGGCATCTTGGAAGCTGTCAAAGCCGCAAGACCAGGTGTGGAGGCCCAGCAAGTCCAATGATTGATGATGGCATTGATGCATTTCCACCCATCCCAACAAAGTCGTCACCTCGACTTTCCTCACTCGCTCCCTCTTAGCCAATGTTTACGGATATGCATGCATTCAAATATCAAGGTATCAACAAACTTGAAAATGTTTGGTTGTGCTTTTGGACACGAATTTGGATATTTTGATGCAGCTTCAAACACAAAAAAAATCTTTTTGTGAAATATTATTGATGAGAGTTTTTTACATGAAATTTATTCAACGGAGTGGCAAAGAAAGCACTTGATGCACAAGGAGGGGACAAAGAATTGTTACTTGATGGTAAAGAACTTTATTTGGAATACTGATAAGGGATGGTTATTGTTGGAGTTGCGATAGCCACTACAGTTTTAACTTATAGTACAAACAATGAATGTTGAGAAAGTTGTGTGCAAATAATAGATTAATCGAAAACTTTACCTGTGCAAAGTTATTGTCATGTCTTCATTAGCTTTACTCAGTAGAAGTTACTGGCTCTTATAAAGATCTTTTTTGGTTCCTACTTGACATTCTGCAGGTCCTATCATCGAAGAAGTGCATGATGAAGAAGCTGAGAAGTCGATGTCTGGAAACGACACGCAGCCATTAGAAAGTACTGATGATCGAGAAAAGAACATTCCAATATGCCAAATTGTGAAGCGTCTACTGCTACCAGTAACTCTGTTCTGGTAATTCCCAACACAGCTGCTTTTGGTGATACCCTTTCTGCTTTGAAGCAGAATCCTGAGATGTTGACATGAGTTATTTCTTTTCCCTTGTCCTATCCCCTCCCTCCCCCTGTTCCTAATGGTTTTTATTTTGACGTATGTTCAACCTGCAGGATCATTTGCTATAATCACCATTTTTGTCTGATGCACGATTTTTCTTGTTTTGATTCATGTCAATTGACAAAGATCAATGTGTGCTATTAGTTTAAAAAAAGTAATCCATACAAGTAACTTGTGTGCCAATTGTTTTGCCAATTTTCTGGTCAGGAACATGCACTCAGTTTTGTCAACAGTGAATCAGGACATAATTGCTGCAATGAGCAGCCGTCAAATGTCCCCTAAAATGGTGAAATTTGCCACAAATATGATGGAACAGCTGTCTCCTGAAGACATGGAGAGAATGATGAATTTGGCCAGTACACCCCAGATGCCAATGCCCCGGAGGCACTTCTCCAAATACCACAAGACACATCTTCAGCAATTCCAAGTACATCTCAATATGCTTCAGTCAAGGCCACATCTGGACTCCAAATCACACCAGATGCAAGCTTCAGATCTGGAGTTCGGACACTTGGTACTAATATACCTAGCATGGAAGACTTTAGTCCCGAAATGAAGGAACACATGAGGAAGCAGATGAAGGACCCAGCAATGAAGCAGGTGTGTGTTTGGTTGATCTAGTACAAGATTGATACTGACCCACTTTGATCCTATTACTTAATTATTTTCGCACATGGGCTTTTTTTATTATTAATATCCCTAAAATTTCTTATTTATTAAGGTTGGCTCTTGTATTTTTATTAATTTTAGTACTCCATGGTATGGAAACATGGTAGTAGGTAGTATAAAGTGTCATTTTGCAGGTGATGGCTGAAATGACACCTGAAATGATGACCAGCATGAGTGAGCAACTTGGCATGAAACTTAGTCACAAGCCCAGCAAGCCAGTTTGAGCCCAGAGACACTTGAACAAATCGTAAGTATGTTCTTTTCTTTCATTGCCTGTTAGGCTTGCTGCTCTAGTATATATTATGTTGGGCTATTGTATAATGATCTGTTCAATTTACATGATTTCTCTTCATGACATTGATGGGTTATTTGTGCAGATGCTATGGGCTGAAAAGGCCCAAAAGACAACCCACCAAGCACGATCCACCAAGAATTGGTTATTAAGAAGATCAGGCTTGATACTATCTTTAGTAATTTTAGTAGTTGCAGTTATTTTGAAACAATTAGGTTACATTGGTTCCTAACTGAACTTGCCCATTTCCAGCTTCTTTAACTCTCAGTTGGCATTCTTATAAAGTTGACAGTGTGCTCACATTGCATAGTTTAAGGAAGGTGAACATGCAACTGCTAAGTGGAGTCTAACTCTACTAAAGTTAGTGGTAACCACCAACTTCATTGTTATCAAGAAAACAGATTGAGGGTTGATTGAAATTCTAAAATATTGAATTGAATTGAACAAAATTCTACTCAGAATTGTTTCTATGATAGTTGGTTCTGAATATGTAGAGTTCTTCAATTGCTTATTCTATTTTGATACTCACATGGATGTGCTTAGGCACAATGTACCTTTCATGACTTTAAATTGGAAAAAACTGAGTATGAGGGTTCAGGGATTAGTTAAATGAGGTATTTATGCCATTTCTTATGCCATCATCCCAACTAAGTACATTACGCTGAAATGGGCATGATAATAAAACAATTAATAAATTAGACTCCATATAAACTAAAAGTTCCAATCATGATTAAGGAATAGGTAGATTGATAACTACTTGAAAAGACATACTATTTACCTATCTAATCAGATGCATAATTGACCTCAAACCATATATTTCAAAACTGAAATAGTAAATAAGCACTGTGTTGGAATAAGCAACATACAACCATGGACCAAAACTATACAAAAGATTTCTATGTACATTATATGAATATTGAGCTCATAGCCACTGAAAGGGATGGCAGACCTGCCTAGGAACATAATAATATGCATTACAATTCTATAAAGAGCAACAATAATAGGGAAAGCTAATGTACTCTTAGAGGATGACTGATTGCATATGTCCCGATATGCCACTGTTTCGGTTGGAAAAACTTCTTCAACTTCTTCCAGCAGATGCTTCCATAGTGCATGAAATTTCAAAAGCCACAGTTGAGCCAATTTTTCAATATATGTACTACCAAAATATAGATTAAGAGATATCTCCAAAGTAAAGAAATGAACCAATCTTAATGTAGAACACCTCCTACATCTGAAACCAAGTCCTTGAACCATATACAATACTCAATGCATTTACTTACCTTAGAGGAATCCACCTTGCCTTTTGATGTTTGATTCTTTTGAATACAACCATTTAGTAGATGCTTTGTATGCTCATCAGGGTTCCAGCCTTCATCTATGAAGCTGCTCATATTCAGCCAACCATTACAAATGTTTAAAAACTCAACATAGCTATAAGTAATGAAAGATCCATAAAACTTCAACCATATTACTGTAGAACTCAACCACAAAGAAGATCCCATATCAATGTCACCAAGTCAATTAATTAGTTCTGGCATTTTCATTCATACAGCCAATTCAGTAAAATAGCAAAACCTAAGTTCCTGCCGTAAAGAGACCAATTTGTAGTCGAGAATGAAACCGTGATTGAAAATTGTTTAAGAACCATTGCTTAAACAGATTACTAAATTAATTGATTTACCAAAACAATTAATTGGGTATTTAGTAATTCTGGGTAAACAAAGAAATCTTACACATGCAATGAACAAAATCTAAAGCAAAAACTTTCAAAGCCAGAATTACCTCGATGGTTTACTATGAATTATGTTCTGAATCATGAAAAAAATTAAAGCTACATACAAATCAATTCAGGCAGTAACGTGTCCACTTACTTCAAGACTTCCAATGGAATCTGAATGTGACTATGATTTATTATTATTATTATTATTATTATTTGTAATTCTAGAATTTTCTACAAATAATACTAAAATAACATTTATCTAATTTAGGAAACTTTTGTTTGATTCCTATAATTCCAAAAATATTTTGTCTTTGCACAATTCGTTTTGTAAGTATTTTATTTAGAGAAAAAACATGTTTTCTTTTGTAAATTCAGTTACATATCAAGGAAAAAGCATGAAGATACTATTATTATTATTCTGGACAAGGGTGATAAGACTAACCATTGACCTTCTCAAGGGCCAAACATCCCTTGTTGTTGGATGTTAATGTGATCCCTCAATTGTAATACATCAATAATGTAATAGAACATATAGATACATATTGTAGGTTCTTATCAATATTTACATCATTCTTCTCTGGATACATTCTTAGATATAGATTAATATTGTTTTAACTTTGGCTACAGTATATATATTTGTATTTTCTCAACAAAAAGAAGACCATTTTTATATTCTCTATTATGTTTTTATTCTTATTTTCAAAATAATTAATAATTTTTGTTTCATAATCTTAGGAAAAAAAATGGTATTTAAAAAAAGAAAAAAGAAAAAAGAAAAAAGAGTGTATATTTCAAATTTAAGTTTTAAAACTTATTTGTATTTTTTGTTAGCAATTTTTATATAAAGTTGATATTGTTTCTTGTATGTTTAGACATAAGTAACAAGTATTTGACATTGAAAATTAAATCATGATTAAATCATATTGATACACCACCATATTTTGAAGTAATTCCAATTGTATCAACATTTAAACTTAAAATTCAAAATACATCTTACTACAACTAAAGCATATCAATTTATTAATCTGAGAAAAAACATTGTTATCAGTGAATATGTTGCTTTCAATTGTTATCAAGGAGAAATTTTACAACATTCAATTTTGTCTGTATTGATTGATACACCTTCATTAGGGCATGTATCTTTTATGTCCATTGATGAAGAAGAATAAACACACCACAGTATATCCAAATGAAAAAGAAGCATCACTTGTATTTTCTTTTATTTATTTAATAACGAAAAGTTATTTCTTTTTATTTATTTATACTTTTTAATAGTATGAGAGTGTGTGTGCATAAATATATAGACCAATAGATTGATATGTATTGAGAGAGGAATCAGATAATAACAAGATGATGAGGAGAGAGAGTTATTGTTGCGAAGAAGTCCCTGAATGATCCCAGATGACCATGACAAGGACGATGATCCCTATCCCCGTGCCCAACTTTATGGCGGGATAGCAGACGTGGACGATGACGAGGCATGCTGAGTAGCGACACGCCAGCATCCAGCTGTCACGATGGGTCCTACCCAATGCTGGGAGACCACGTCATCATTGCCTGTTTTTGAAGGGAAAGGGCGGAAGGAATGTTGCATTGGGGTCCTAATTTGGGGTTTTCGGATCTTCTAGAATCTTTGATCCTATTCATCAATCGCCAGAAGCAGCAGAAGAAGGTGAAGAAAGTTTGGCTTGGATTTGCTTGGCTCGGCTTGACTTGGCTTGACTTGGCTTGACTTGGCTTGGTGTGGTGGTGCCGACTGAGGGCGGGTCCTCGCAGCTTTTGATGCTTGGGAAATTTGATCACCGCATTCCGGGTAACACTCCATGTGGCTGCTCACCCTAACCCGACTTTCCTAGAATTTCTGTTATTGCGGGTCCGTGGCGACTTTTCCTCTGCGCCGACGAGAAGGGACTTGAATTTTTTCCATGGTTTACACTGGTAAACGGTGGCGAAGGATGTAATGGGGGAAGCTGGCATCCCGAGTAGAGGTACACTGCGTGGGAATTGGTGCTGTAAATGAGAAATGCTGTTGAATTAATTGTGTTGAAGGATTCTTCAGGCGGTTTGAAACTTGATCGAGGTGAGGAGGACTGATGGATGGATGCGACTGGAGTCCGTTTTATTGTGACGAAGGAATGATGAATGGAATGTTCTAGACAAAGCAGGTATGGCTGTCTCATTCGTTAATGAAATGTTGATGATTGAAGGCTGATTGGAATTGTGATCACGAAAATCCTATTTTCTCTTTCTTCGATTCTCTGCTGCGTTCGTTGTTTGCATTTGTGAATTTTTAGCGGGAAATGGTCAAGGACGAACGTGATGGTTTGTGCGTAGTCTTGTACGTTTATGTCATTTGTGGTGAAGAACAATTGATGCGGTTACATTGGCTGTTACCTCCAGCCACAGAAATTGCTGATTCATGGATCACTGTACTTTCTGGACCTTCTTAACACACATCTGCGTGGATATTTGTGCATACTATCCGACTAGGAATGCCTTGAAGAAGTCCACCTCTCCCGTCTTTTCCGTAATGACATCCCGTCATAGTTCTCTTGAAGAAGCTATTGAAATCCTGATATTTATTTAGAATGAAGGCATTATATTACAATACTATTGTCTTTTACTTGCACGCAGAGATGAACACCTACGGGACAAAAAAGCCGTTGTGATTTGCTATTGGCAAGACCTGCATTGCCTAACGAGGCAGACATGTACCATACACTCTATGTCAAGAAAATTCATGAATGTATTTCCTCGGGAAAGAGACGGGCCGAGGGAGGGAGGGTGGAGGTGATGAGGAAACGAGGAAGGAGGGAGACTGTTCCAGACAGTTGAGGAGCAGGTGGGATGGTGGAACGGGTACAGCAGAAAGAACCACGCGGACGTAGCAATTGTATGGGGCAACGATTTCAGATGGTGGACATGATATTTTCCGAAAGGGCACATTACTGCTTCACCTCCTTCGCATAGTTCAATCACTGTTTGATCTTGTGAAATACGTTGACTTAGTAACTTAGGAGTCCCTGCAGGATTGTTTGTGTGATGGGAGCAATTTTCATATTTTTGTATAGATCTTTTTTTTTTTGGGTTTTCTCCGTGAAATTTAGCTTCTAATCCTCAACGTCGAATCGATATCTTGCATTTGTATGTAGAGCCGGCGTAGTGTCCTCATGGAAACCTTGTAGATAAGTTTTCAAGTCACACGGTGTGCATAGAGAATCGGTGTATCATCTTCAGAAGGTTAGTGCAGAGTGCTCTAGCTTGATTCAAATTTTGTCATCTGGAATTTTATCTCATGGTTTTCCCAGAGATTGTCTTTGGAGTATAACTTGATGGCTGCATCCATGTTCTTCTTTACACTGGAAGGACAATGAACCGCCAGTGCCCACTCAATAGAATGGAAGGTTTTCTGCACAGTTTTGGATTAAACCAGAAAACTATGTGTACAGTATGCTTCCCACTAGATTTCTAAGTTTTTTTTTGTTTCATTTTTGTCTATATATATATATATATATATATACATAAATATATGTGTGAGTGTGTAATCAAACATTTACGAAAGAATCTTTCACAAATTGTAGAAAAACACTTCATAATTCTATATATTTATCATTCCTATTTAAAGTAATAATTTTTCATGTTCTGTTTGTATTGAATTCTTTGTAACTTAATTTTGGATTAGTTAATGTCACCAATAACCACACTAAAGTTCTTCAAGCATCCATTCAATCTCTTCAGAAAAAAGTACAATCAGTTCATTGTAAATTTGACATTTTAAGAGATATGGCCTTAATTGTGGATAGTTCCTAATAAATCACCAAATTGGAAACACCTCATGCGGGAAACACGACATCATAAAACATGCAGATGTAAAATCCTGATTAAGACAAACATTAGAACTAAGCATATCTAAGACTCATTTTAGCATGAGCGTAATTAGATAAAAATAATGGAACACTCTTCAGTAATTCAGAATTACGGCATCACCATCACAAATTAGATACTTTGGACGGAGTGCAACGATATTTTGGACAAGTGGCATCTCCTCCAACGAGTCTCCAATGGTGAGCAGTCGGAGCAACGGAGACCAGGAACGAGAACAGTTCCATAGTCGGTCGGGCTCGTTCATCGACAGAACCATCACCCGTCGTCGGTCGTTGAGCCGCGTCCACTCCCCCGGAGCACTCGGTGGGCAGAAGCGAAAGATCTCAGTCAGAGGCTTCAGAAGAATCGTCCCTAAACCGACCATCATGCATGAGACGTTAACCCCCCTCCCTGCTTCGGATGTATGCTTGCACCAGCATTCACACCTTCGATGATGTGGTATTGATTCCATTGCTGTTTGTGTTGCCAAGTCTCCTTCGGTTAGGGTTAGGGAGGAGGGGCATCATAAATCTGCATCATCCTTTGTTGCATGAATCTGCTACACTGCATTGCATTGCATTTTGACCCATCATGTTTGTCCTTCTGTAATCTCATTAATGTCCCTCCACAATGAGCACATATTGCATTGTAAGCCCAACTCAGAACACTGTGTGCTTTCTACAGATTTTTAGGATTTAAGAAAAGACTAGTTGTTTTCTTCAAAAAATGTGGTTAGCATAGAGTCCTTTCTAGCTACTTTCAAGTTATTATTATGAAAACAGCTGTTTCCTTTGAAATAAAAATGTCTATATTTTTATTTTTAATATTTAGTATTTAAATTTTCATTTGTTTTTATGTTTGGTGATATATATATACATATATATTTTTATTTGTTTTTATGTTTGGTGATATATATATATTTCTCACTCTAAGTTTATACAAACATTTTTGATTTTGGGACAATCTCATTTTATTTTAAACAGGAAAAAACTCTATTTCACATCTATATAATTTTTAACTTAAACTAACAAATAAAATATTTATTTATATGCTTTTTGATATTTATAAAAATATATACTAATTGTATAAAATAACGCAAATAAGTATTGTTAGCTCTTTGAAAATCTTCTTAGTTACATAAAAGTAAATAAGATTAAATATTTTATATTTTAGAGAAAAAATTGCTTAAATGTTCTTGCTATAGAAGAACAAAACATATATCCATCTCATCTTATTTGTATCAACTTCTGGCTAAATGTTTGTATGTCTTTTGCAAGGAATTTGTAATATGACAGAATTTTATATTGTTGTATTCATATTATCTTATTTAAAGTATATATTTTTCTGAAATCTAAAATACCTTCAACATACCTAAATTTGACAATCATGAGAATAATCTTAAAAATAACCAATTGGTAGGAAATGCTTGACCATTTTACTTAGATTTGATTTTCTGGAATAGTAATAAACTCAGCTTACTCCAGTTGTCTTTGTTTTCAAAATATTGTTTGTGAGATAATAGAATAAAAAAATTTATTATTATTATTATTATTATTCTTTCATGTGCCTGCTCTGTACTTCTACAAACAATTGTTTCTTCAAAGATTTTGTTTTATACTATCTAATTATCTAAGTGTATTTTGCAAAAACAACTGGCACTATATTCACTTATACATATATGCATATATATATATATATATATATGTGTGTGCGTGTGTGTATGTATATATATATATATATATATATATATATATTACTTCACAAAAATTAATTTGATAACTAGGGCCCCTCTACTTATTATTAACTTTTTAATTTTTTTTTAAGAACAACTATAAATTTATAGAAATTGGTATAAATCCTGGTTTAGCAGAGTAATGATATATATCTATATCTATATCTATATATATGAATGTTTGTGTGCTTGATTTTAATAAAATAACCTAAATATAATTGATTAAGAAATAAATAAAAAATAAAATAATAACAAAGACTAAATTACTTAAATACCAAGCAATCAATATGTGGATTATTCTAGTTTTGAATTCTAATTTAATGTATGCATCAGTTTTACTATTTTATCAATATTTTACAGATTGTATGAATTTAAAATTTTAAAGAATAACTCAGCATAATTTGGAAAAAAAATTGAAGACTTCTGAACTGTCATTGAACTTTAATGTAGTATGTCTGGGTCTGTATTGTTTTTAAATTTTTTGAAGGTTGTATATTAGATTGTGTATAGTTTTTTCAGAGTTATTTTCAATAAATAGATAATATTTATATGGTGATAATTTTTAAATCTTAATTTGAAGTTATTTGTATGAAATGTAAAAAAAGACTATACACGTGTTCATGTAGGTGACTTATAAATTTGAATACTGGAATAGAAGATAATCTGCTTCTTGTTTACGTTGGTTCGTTAAGTATCTTGATCCTTTTGTTGTTTTACTAAAAACAATACTTTTAAGCAGTATTTTCAAAAAACATCTAAATCAAAACTGAAGAAATATGATGTCTCTATCTTTAATATTGGAATGTACTGTTAATGTTAAAAAAATGAATGCTACAGTATTGTGGGTTTATAAACTCATTATTTTAACATAATGTTTTGATGTCATTCTTGTTATTAAAACATTATGGTTCTCCAATACCAGTTGTATTGCTGAGTAGAATTCAATTTTAAGTCCAGGCTTATTAACTTGTTAAAAGAAGCTCCATTCTTTCTTAGTTTCTTTTTGAAATAAGGCTTACCAATCAACCAAATAGGATAGCCTTATATTTACTTTTCAAATTGTTTTAATCCTAAAGTGTGCTACAATTATATATTAATTTATAAAGTTTTTGCTTTTCAAGATTTAACCCCAAATACTTAATTACACCACCACACCAATATTCGCAGGCCATTCCATGTGCCCTTTCATATCTCTAATAATGAGTGTATTATTTGTTTTATTTGATGATTATTGTAGTGGCTTTTGTTAAGGAAAAGTATAAAAGAATAAAATGATTCATGTACCCATTCGAGAGACTCCTAAATAAGTGATGTTGATCGAAAACATTATCATTTTGCTGCAAAGTAAATCAAATGTTGGACTTAAGACATCCTTGACTTCAATTCCTTCTTGATATTCACAATCCATGTCCATCTGGCATATTCTTGATGTAAAAATCACTATATAATGTTGCATCTTCATGTTCACATGATGTTTCAGTGAGCACTGTGAGACCCAAAAATTCACAGGAGAAACTTGTTAACCATCTCAATGAATTCAAATCGAAGAAAAGAAACACCAAATTTCTAGCATGAAAAAGAATCAAGCAAGTACCAACTTAGTGCACAATTTGTGTCTCCGCTTCTACAAACCTATCTCCAAATTCATCGATTCTAAGCATCAATCCTTCTACTGTGCCTATTTTTGTTGTTCAAAACCATCTGTGCGTGTCTATTAAACCTAGTGCAAGAGGTCCTTTAGACTCATTATGAAATAGAGTGGGAGGTTTTCCTCGATTTTCTTTGATGGATTCAGTTTGAAATCATTCATATTCTCTTAATTAGGAGTTACATGGTAATATCTTATAGGACCTCCAAAACATGTTGACTTTACAAGATATGTATCTTAATTTGTAAGGTAAGTGTTTTATATATGTGCCACAAACTACCAACACGTGGTTATTCCACAAGCTACCAACACATGATTATTCCACAAGCTACCAACACATGATTATTCCACAAGCTACCAATATATGGTTAACTTGTTGATTAAGTTTTTAACCTATTATTTGATTAAATTGCCATAAATATAAACCAAGAGATAACAAAATATCAAGTCAATAGTTTTGATATTACAAATCTTATGGCTATGCTTTTTCAACAATGTGGATGAATCAAATTAAAGAATAATATTAAAAACTATTACTACAAGCAACAAGAATGTAGAATACTAAGAGCTAACATGTTCTTAACAAATTCTTTAATTAGTATAGACATATTCTTGTTTTGATGCTCACTTAGTCAATTACAATTGCTATACAATTTCATAGATCTAAATTATTGAAGAGCCTTGAATATTATACCTAACAGCTAAAAAGATAACAATAATTTTTTATTAGCATTGCTAATTCTAATCAACTTGCTAGTAACTTTGAATACTTGAAAATTTTAGGATATTACGCATTTGCTACTTCAGTGAAAAATGGTCATATTAATTAAGAGAAGATACATTGATGAGAATAAAAATGTATTATCATTAGAAGCATGAACCTTAGAATGCTACAAGACCACTGTCAAGTACAATGATACCAAGAGTATTTTCATGCACAATTATAGCAACAAGTTGCTGATAATAATAAATTTATCATAATTGAGCTCTTAAGTGACCTCTATTGGAGATGCTAATTGTAAGCTATGGAAGATAAAATCATGATTAAAGCTTTATGTGATTGAGATTCTTCCTACCTTGACTAGCTAACCATATTCAAGTTTGTATAATAAAAGTAAAAGTATGATTCTTCCTTAAAACCTAACTTAACTGCTCCCACATGTCTCTTCTCATTGCTACAATTTCCAAATTATTAACAAAATTGATCCAAAAAGAATGCCTTACAAAATAATCTCTTAGAATTCCTAAGAATTTCATTTAAAATAAATTGTTGCATAACCTCTAATATGATGTTACAATTTATTATCAATATCATCCTCAAATTCAAAGGTTTTGATGATTTTGTCTTTGACAACAACATATTGTGAAATCTTGGATTCCTTTATATTTCATAACCTTTGACAGCTAAGTTAATTTATATGCATTTTGTTTCCTTTACAGTATGGTTTTATATGTTATGATATGAATTTGTAGCATATATGCCAATATTTGTATATAAATTGTAATGTGCTTTGGCTTGACAATTCTTTGTACATATTATTATTGTAGTCACTTTGAAGTGGTATTTATTAGCTTAACTTATGCATTTGTCTTCTTTATCATATTCATTCTAATAAGCAGATGTCAACTTTCACCTCAAAATTGGTCTTTATCTTCCATGTTCTTATATCATGCCCTTTTTACAAAGTTACAATACCACTTGGCATATAATACATTCTAATTTTATTTAAATTCTTATTAAAAAAGTTTTGAGTGATTACACTTTGTGGTGCCTAAAGATTGTTGCCATCAAGTAGTGTGAGTGGTGATAAAAATTAAAGAATCTTTTCATTACTAAATCTGCTAATAGCTTCTTTCTTTTCAAGTTCTTGTGATATTTAAGTCAGATTTGTAAGATACACTAGTGAAAAATTTAATTTATTGCTATGTATTGCAAATCCTAAATGATTGCTTTGTCTTCTGCAATATTGATAATCAATGCTTGAAGGAAGGGCCAGATATACCTAAAAGAAGTTTTTCTCCAAAAAGTTTTTTCAGGCTTTACTTTATTGATTGATTACTTTGTAAAGAGTTACAAGTTGGATTCCTTTGTCACATGCATATAAGAGTCTAGTTTAAGTCATACTTTCTTCATGGATTATCAAATAAGTACTTGTGAACTGCATCTCCTTCCCCCTGCCTTTGTTGATTCATGCAGTGGTTAAAATATCTAATTTGGTGTATGTACTCTATTAATGTACTACTATACATCACCAAATATGTGAAAACAAGAAACTGAATCATGTGCCTTAATCTTCAATTTTAAAATTCTATGAAATATTATATTGCTATAAATGTATTGATAATTTGAGTTAGAAGTTCTAGTGACTATATTGCCATTATTAGTAGAGATATATTTAGGAACCAAGGCACTTTGTTTTGTTACACTTCTTATGCAAGGTTCACACCTATTGTGAGTATTATGGATGTAGATGAGTAATTTTATTTTTACAGTTTATGACATGAATAGAAGCATACTTGTTGTTTAAACCTCAACCATTTGGATTAGTAAAGAGAATTTATGTTATTGTTGTTGATGCACAAGTTGTTGTCTTCTTTTTCAAAGTTGAGTTCACATGGTTGAAGGGCATGGCTTTGGTTGTCATCTTCATTAGTATTAGTCTCTTCAACTAGTTCAAATATGTCCTCTCTTCTTGAAAGTATATGAATATAGCATATGGTTATTTTTTATAAGGAACGTAGTCAATTTTTAGTAAATGTTTAGGCCTAGGATATGATATTGTTTAAACTTTCATCAAAATATTATTTACAAAGAGGTGAAAGATAGCTTTAGTACCTAAATGCCCAACCATAATATGAACCTGGGTCAAATGTAGGAAATAGGATTTTTTTAAATGCTTCCATGTAAGCTTTGCTGAATATATTTTGATTTTTACACAGGTATCAAAAGCTAGTCGAAGGGAGTTTGGATAACCATACGCTTGAAGACAATCAAAGTTCTCCCAAGTATGTAGTTGTCGACAATGAAACCACCAAAATCTTTAAATTTGAAGATGACATTGATCACATATTGTAACATCGTACGAGAGGTTATACTCCACTGATCAATGCTTATAGGTTTCAGCACCATGTTTTTAAATTTATCTTTAATTAAATTCTTGGAAAATCTAAGAGATTATTATGTAAGACATTCTTTTTGGATCAATTCTGTTAGTAATTTAGGAATTGCTACAGCGAATAGAGATGTGTGGGAGTAGTTAAGATAAGTTTCAAGAAAGAATCCTACTTTCATCATACAAATTTGAATATGGTTAGATAGTCAAGGTAGCACGAATTTTAGTTACATAGAGCCTTAATCATGATATTTATATTCCCTACCTCACAATTAGGATCTTTTATAAAGGCCATTCAAGAGCTTAGTTAAGATAGGTTTATTGTTATTGGCAGCTTATTGCAACAATTGTGCATGAAAACACTTTTGGTGTCATCCCACTTATTGATGGTCTCCAAGCATTCTAAGATCTGAGCTTTTGATAATGACGCGTTTTTATCCTCACTAGTATATCTTCTCTTGATCAATATGACTATTCTTCATTGAAAGTATTGAATGTGTAATCTCTTATAATTCTCAAGTACTCAAAGTTACTGACAAGGTGACTAGCATTAGTAACGTGAGAGAAATTATCGTCATCTACATAGCTGTTGGACATAATGTTCAAGGCCCTTCAATAGTTTACAACTATGAGATTGTGTAGCAAATATAATTGAAGAAGAGAGCATCGAAGCAAGAGCGTATCTATATTAATTGAGGAGTTTGTGATGAGCATGCTGGCTCTCAATATTCTGCATTCTTGTAGCAACAATTGTTGCAACAATCCCTAATTTTATTTTTTAATTTAATTCATGTACATGTTGAAAAAGTACAGCCATGGTATTTGTGACATTAGAACTAGGCTCATTTTTTTGTTATCTCTTAGTTTGCGTTATTGAAAATCAGTATTGATTGATATTAAGAGGATATGTTTGTTCAATAGTAGAAGTGCTGATGTAAGATGTGATGTATAGAGAGGACCATAATAGAAGATTTTAAGTTTAAGATGGTAACATGAACGAATGTGTGATAAATGTGTTGATGTGTTCGACAGTCTAGTTGTAATGATGCAATGTTGCATTGTAGTATTAGTCTTTATTTCATATTTCTTGAGATATTTTTTGGTATGCTATTAGTTGAACTTAGATTTAGATCTATGTCGATATTTCCAATTAGTAATTGTTGCCATCCCAAATGCTATCTGGGGATTGTTTCTTCAATCAACTAGTATAAATAAGATTGCTAGATTTTAAATTCAAATTGGAGATTTTCAAATTCAATCGATTTTTATGTATATTCCTAACAATTTTTTTTAGTCATTAGCATTTTGCATCGTAATTCTGCTGAACAACAGGGTTGGTCAATCATCAGAGACAGTGCTCTTTAATCTTGTGTTGTATGTGACTTGTACTATGAATTCTACTCATGTAATAAATCCGTGTTATTTACATGGAGTATCAACTCTATTAAATATACCACTATTACAATGAATTGTCATTATATTATACCTTAGAAAAATCTTTGTTAAAATTATGACAGAGCCTAAAAGATGGGCACAACAAATTTGTATACTTCAGTTGTATTTGCTTTTTTTGTGGATAATTCATCTTCGTGGTCAAGTTGTTATATTATATTGAAGCCTCATTGGGTATTACTGGCTGCCAATTATCAATTGAATGGCTAGACTATAGTGACAAAGCCTCAATGTATAAAATAGAATTTTCTAACTTTATTGATCTTATATCTGCATCGAGAATGACTGCCTTTTGATGACACCATATAATCAATATAATAAATATTTTTTTTATCTAAAACCTCAATTTTAGTGCAATTGTGAGATGAGTTGATAGACTTGTAAACATTTTTAGATCGAGTGAAGTAGAGTCAATGGTGAAACTGATGTTCTTGACGAGAATTTGTGCTTTGACAATCATTCTTTTACTACAATTGAAGGATGCTTATATTTTAGTTAGAAAATGTGTGTCATGTGGATTCATTATTTCAAAGCATAGACAATAAGAAGTAAATTAGTATGCTCAAGTTCACTATAATTTAAGAAGTCAAAAAAACAAGAGTATTATATAACCATTATTATTGTTCCATTTCACTTATATGCACCTCTTTATATCAAAGATAGTCAAAGATGTGAGGTTGCTCAATTCATTTGGCAATGATGTCAAGCTTGAGCACCACTCCGTATCAATGGTAGTCAAAGATGTGAGATTGCCCTATTCATTTGGCAATGATATCAAACTTGAGCACCTTCTTAAACCAAAGGTAGTCAAAGATGTGAAGTTGCCCAATTCATTTGGCAATGATGTCAAGCTTGAGCACCATTGTATATCTAAGGTAGTCAAAGATATGAGGTTGCCCAATTCATTTGGCAATGATGTCAAGCTTTTGCATCCATTCATTCTTAAGGTAGTCAAAGATATGAGGTTGCCCAATTCATTTGGCAATGATGTCAAGCTTAAACATCCATTCATACTTAAGGTAGTCAAAGATGTGCACTTATCCAATTCATTTTGCAATGATGTTAAGCTTGAACACCACTTCATTTTTGAGATAGTCAAAGACATGAGGTTGCCTAGTTCAATTGGCAATGATGTCAAGCTTGAGCACCCTTTTATACCAAAGATAGTCAAAGATGTGGAGTTGCCCAATTCATTTGGGAATGATGTCAAGCTTGAGTATCCATTCATACTTGAGGTAGTCAAAGATGTGAGGTTGCCCAATTTATTTGGCAATGATGTCAAACTTGAGCACCACTTCATATTTATGGTAATCAAAGACAAGAGGTTGCCTAATTCATTTGGCAATGATGTCAAGCTTGAGCACCTTTTCATTTTTAAAGTAGTCAACGATGTGAGGATACCCAATTCATTTGGCAATAATGTCAAGCTTTTGCATCCATTCATTTTTAAGGAAGTAAAAGATATGAGGTTACCCAATTCATTTGGCAATGATGTCAAGCTTAAGCATCCAATCATACATAAGGTAGTTTAAGACTTGAGGTTGTCCAATTTATTTGGCAATGATGTCAAGATTGAGCACCTTCTTAAATCAAAGGTAGTCAAAGTTGTGAGGTTGCCCAATTCATTTGGCAATGATGTCAAGCTTGAGCACCCTCGTATGTCAAAGGTAGTCATAGATGTGAGTTTGCCTAACTCATTTGGCAATGATGTCAATCTTAAACAACACTCCATATTTAAGGTAGTCAAAGATGTGAGGTTGCCCAATTCATTTGGCAATGATGTCAAGCTTGAGCACCACTCCGTATCAATGGTAGTCAAAGATGTGAGATTGCCCTATTCATTTGGCAATGATGTCAAGCTTGAGCACCTTCTTAAACCAAAGGTAGTCAAAGATGTGAGGTTGCCCAATTCATTTAGCAATGATATCAAGCTTTTGCATCCATTCATTCTGAAGGTAGTCAAAGATATGAGGTTGCCCAATTCATTTGGCAATGATGTCAAGCTTGAACACCTTCCAATATCAAAGGTTGTCAAAGATGTGAGGTTGCCCAATTCATTTGGCAATGATGTCAAGCTTGAGCACCTTCCAATATCAAAGGTTGTCAAAGATGTGAGGTTGCCCAATTCATTTGGCAATGATGTCAAGCTTGAACACCTTCCAATATCAAAGGTTGTCAAAGATGTGAGGTTGCCCAATTCATTTGGCAATGATGTCAAGCTTGAGTACCTTCCAATATCAAAAGTTGTCAAAGATGTGAGGTTGCCCAATTTATTTGGCAATGATGTCAAGCATGAACATCCATTCATACTTAAGGTAGTCAAAGATGTGGACTTATCCAATTCATTTGGCAATGATGTCAAGCTTGAGCACCACTTCATTTTTGAGATAGTCAAAGATATGAGGTTGCCTAGTTCAATTGGCAACGATGTCAAGCTTGAGCACCCCTTTATATCAAAGATAGTCAAAGATGTGAGGTTACCAAATTTATTTGGCAATGATGTCAAACTTGAGCATTCAATCATACGTATGATAGTCAAAGACTTGACGTTGCCCAATTCATTCGGCAATGATGTCAAGCTTGAGGACCCTGTTAAATCAAAGGTAGTCAAAGATGTGAGGTTGCCCAATTCATTTGGCAATGATATCAAGCTTTTGCATCCATTCATTCTGAAGGTAGTCAAAGATATGAGGTTGCCCAATTCATTTGGCAATGATGTCAAGCTTGAGCACCTTCCAATATCAAAGGTTGTCAAAGATGTGAGGTTGCCCAATTCATTTGGCAATGATGTGAAGCTTGAGCACCTTCCAATATCAAAGGTTGTCAAAGATGTGAGGTTGTCCAATTCATTTGGCAATGATGTCAAGCTTGAGCATCTTCCTATATTAAAGGTTGTCAAAGGTATGAGGTTGTCCAATTCATTTGGCAATGATGTCAAGCTTGAGCATTCATTCATTCTTAAGGTAGTCAAAGATATGAGGTTGCCCAATTCATTTGGCAATGATGTCAAGCTTGAGCACCACTTCATTTTTGAAATAGTCAAAGATATGAGGTTGCCTAGTTTAATTAGCAACGATGTCAAGCTTGAGCACCCCTTTATATCAAAGATAGTCAAAGATGTGAGGTTACCAAATTTATTTGGCAATGATGTCAAACTTGAGCATTCAATCATACGTATGATACTCAAAGACTTGACGCTGCCCAATTCATTCGGCAATGATGTCAAGCTTGAGGACCCTGTTAAATCAAAGGTAGTCAAAGATGTGAGGTTGCCCAATTCATTTGGCAATGATATCAAGCTTTTGCATCCATTCATTCTGAAGGTAGTCAAAGATATGAGGTTGCCTAATTCATTTGGCAATGATGTCAAGCTTGAGCACCTTCCAATATCAAAGGTTGTCAAAGATGTGAGGTTGCCCAATTCATTTGGCAATGATGTCAAGCTTGAGCACCTTCCAATATCAAAGGTTGTCAAAGATTTGAGGTTGCCCAATTCATTTGACAATGATGTCAAGCTTGAGCATCTTCCTATATTAAAGGTTGTCAAAGATATGAGGTTGTCCAATTCATTTGGCAATGATGTCAAGCTTGAGCATTCATTCATTCTTAAGGTAGTCAAAGATATGAGGTTGCCCAATTCATTTGGCAATGATGTCAAGCTTGAGCACCACTTCATTTTTGAAATAGTCAAAGATATGAGGTTGCCTAGTTTAATTAGCAACGATGTCAAGCTTGAGCACCCCTTTATATCAAAGATAGTCAAAGATGTGAGGTTACCAAATTTATTTGGCAATGATGTCAAACTTGAGCATTCAATCATACATATGATACTCAAAGACTTGACGTTGCCCAATTCATTCGGCAATGATGTCAAGCTTGAGGACCCTGTTAAATCAAAGTTGTCAAAGATGTGAGGTTGTCCAATTCATTTGGCAATGATGTCAAGCTTGAGCACCATTGAATATTTAAGGTAGTCAAAGATTTGAGGTTGCCCAATTCATTTGGCAATGATGTCAAGCTTGAGCACCATTGAATATCAAATGTTTTCAAAGATGTGAGGTTGCCCAATTCATTTGGCAATGATGTCAAGCTTGAGCACCTTCTAATATCAAAGGTTGTCAAAGATTTGAGGTTGCCTAATTCATTTGGCAATGATGTCAAGCTTGAGCATCCTTTCTTTCTTAAGGTAGTCAAAGATATGAGGTTGCCTATTTCATTTGGCAATGATGTCAAGCTTGAGCACCTTCCTATATCAAAGGTTATCAAAGATGTGAGGTTGCCCAATTCATTTGGCAATGATGTCAAGCTTGAGCAACTTCCAATATCAAAGGTTGTCAAAGATGTGAGGTTGCCCAATTCATTTGGCAATGATGTGAAGCTTGAGCACCTTCCAATATCAAAGGTTGTCAAAGATGTGAGGTTGTCCAATTCATTTGGCAATGATGTCAAGCTTGAGCATCTTCCTATATTAAAGGTTGTCAAAGGTATGAGGTTGTCCAATTCATTTGGCAATGATGTGAAGCTTGAGCATTCATTCATTCTTAAGGTAGTCAAAGATATGAGGTTGCCCAATTCATTTGGCAATGATGTCAAGCTTGAGCACCACTTCATTTTTGAAATAGTCAAAGATATGAGGTTGCCTAGTTTAATTAGCAACGATGTCAAGCTTGAGCACCCCTTTATATCAAAGATAGTCAAAGATGTGAGGTTACCAAATTTATTTGGCAATGATGTCAAACTTGAGCATTCAATCATACGTATGATACTCAAAGACTTGACGCTGCCCAATTCATTCGGCAATGATGTCAAGCTTGAGGACCCTGTTAAATCAAAGGTAGTCAAAGATGTGAGGTTGCCCAATTCATTTGGCAATGATATCAAGCTTTTGCATCCATTCATTCTGAAGGTAGTCAAAGATATGAGGTTGCCTAATTCATTTGGCAATGATGTCAAGCTTGAGCACCTTCCAATATCAAAGGTTGTCAAAGATGTGAGGTTGCCCAATTCATTTGGCAATGATGTCAAGCTTGAGCACCTTCCAATATCAAAGGTTGTCAAAGATTTGAGGTTGCCCAATTCATTTGACAATGGTGTCAAGCTTGAGCATCTTCCTATATTAAAGGTTGTCAAAGATATGAGGTTGTCCAATTCATTTGGCAATGATGTCAAGCTTGAGCATTCATTCATTCTTAAGGTAGTCAAAGATATGAGGTTGCCCAATTCATTTGGCAATGATGTCAAGCTTGAGCACCACTTCATTTTTGAAATAGTCAAAGATATGAGGTTGCCTAGTTTAATTAGCAACGATGTCAAGCTTGAGCACCCCTTTATATCAAAGATAGTCAAAGATGTGAGGTTACCAAATTTATTTGGCAATGATGTCAAACTTGAGCATTCAATCATACGTATGATACTCAAAGACTTGACGCTGCCCAATTCATTCGGCAATGATGTCAAGCTTGAGGACCCTGTTAAATCAAAGGTAGTCAAAGATGTGAGGTTGCCCAATTCATTTGGCAATGATATCAAGCTTTTGCATCCATTCATTCTGAAGGTAGTCAAAGATATGAGGTTGCCTAATTCATTTGGCAATGATGTCAAGCTTGAGCACCTTCCAATATCAAAGGTTGTCAAAGATGTGAGGTTGCCCAATTCATTTGGCAATGATGTCAAGCTTGAGCACCTTCCAATATCAAAGGTTGTCAAAGATTTGAGGTTGCCCAATTCATTTGACAATGATGTCAAGCTTGAGCATCTTCCTATATTAAAGGTTGTCAAAGATATGAGGTTGTCCAATTCATTTGGCAATGATGTCAAGCTTGAGCATTCATTCATTCTTAAGGTAGTCAAAGATGTGAGGTTGCCCAATTCATTTGGCAATGATGTCAAGCTTGAGCACCACTTCATTTTTGAAATAGTCAAAGATATGAGGTTGCCTATTTTAATTAGCAACGATGTCAAGCTTGAGCACCCCTTTATATCAAAGATAGTCAAAGATGTGAGGTTACCAAATTTATTTGGCAATGATGTCAAACTTGAGCATTCAATCATACATATGATACTCAAAGACTTGACGTTGCCCAATTCATTCGGCAATGATGTCAAGCTTGAGGACCCTGTTAAATCAAAGTTGTCAAAGATGTGAGGTTGTCCAATTCATTTGGCAATGATGTCAAGCTTGAGCACCATTGAATATTTAAGGTAGTCAAAGATTTGAGGTTGCCCAATTCATTTGGCAATGATGTCAAGCTTGAGCACCATTGAATATCAAATGTTTTCAAAGATGTGAGGTTGCCCAATTCATTTGGCAATGATGTCAAGCTTGAGCACCTTCTAATATCAAAGGTTGTCAAAGATTTGAGGTTGCCCAATTCATTTGGCAATGATGTCAAGCTTGAGCATCCTTTCTTTCTTAAGGTAGTCAAAGATATGAGGTTGCCTATTTCATTTGGCAATGATGTCAAGCTTGAGCACCTTCCAATATCAAAGGTTATCAAAGATGTGAGGTTGCCCAATTCATTTGGCAATGATGTCAAGCTTGAGCAACTTCCAATATCAAAGGTTGTCAAAGATGTGAGGTTGCCCAATTCATTTGGCAATGATGTCAAGCTTGAGCACCTTCCAATATCAAAGGTTGTCAAAGATGTGAGGTTGTCCAATTCATTTGGCAATGATGTCAAGCTTGAGCATCTTCCTATATTAAAGGTTGTCAAAGGTATGAGGTTGTCCAATTCATTTGGCAATGATGTCAAGCTTGAGCATTCATTCATTCTTAAGGTAGTCAAAGATATGAGGTTGCCCAATTCATTTGGCAATGATGTCAAGCTTGAGCACCACTTCATTTTTGAAATAGTCAAAGATATGAGGTTGCCTAGTTTAATTAGCAACGATGTCAAGCTTGAGCACCCCTTTATATCAAAGATAGTCAAAGATGTGAGGTTACCAAATTTATTTGGCAATGATGTCAAACTTGAGCATTCAATCATACGTATGATACTCAAAGACTTGACGCTGCCCAATTCATTCGGCAATGATGTCAAGCTTGAGGACCCTGTTAAATCAAAGGTAGTCAAAGATGTGAGGTTGCCCAATTCATTTGGCAATGATATCAAGCTTTTGCATCCATTCATTCTGAAGGTAGTCAAAGATATGAGGTTGCCTAATTCATTTGGCAATGATGTCAAGCTTGAGCACCTTCCAATATCAAAGGTTGTCAAAGATGTGAGGTTGCCCAATTCATTTGGCAATGATGTCAAGCTTGAGCACCTTCCAATATCAAAGGTTGTCAAAGATTTGAGGTTGCCCAATTCATTTGACAATGATGTCAAGCTTGAGCATCTTCCTATATTAAAGGTTGTCAAAGATATGAGGTTGTCCAATTCATTTGGCAATGATGTCAAGCTTGAGCATTCATTCATTCTTAAGGTAGTCAAAGATATGAGGTTGCCCAATTCATTTGGCAATGATGTCAAGCTTGAGCACCACTTCATTTTTGAAATAGTCAAAGATATGAGGTTGCCTAGTTTAATTAGCAACGATGTCAAGCTTGAGCACCCCTTTATATCAAAGATAGTCAAAGATGTGAGGTTACCAAATTTATTTGGCAATGATGTCAAACTTGAGCATTCAATCATACATATGATACTCAAAGACTTGACGTTGCCCAATTCATTCGGCAATGATGTCAAGCTTGAGGACCCTGTTAAATCAAAGTTGTCAAAGATGTGAGGTTGTCCAATTCATTTGGCAATGATGTCAAGCTTGAGCACCATTGAATATTTAAGGTAGTTAAAGATTTGAGGTTGCCCAATTCATTTGGCAATGATGTCAAGCTTGAGCACCATTGAATATCAAATGTTTTCAAAGATGTGAGGTTGCCCAATTCATTTGGCAATGATGTCAAGCTTGAGCACCTTCTAATATCAAAGGTTGTCAAAGATTTGAGGTTGCCCAATTCATTTGGCAATGATGTCAAGCTTGAGCATCCATTCTTTCTTAAGGTAGTCAAAGATATGAGGTTGCCTAGTTTAATTAGCAACGATGTCAAGCTTGAGCACCCCTTTATATCAAAGATAGTCAAAGATGTGAGGTTACCAAATTTATTTGGCAATGATGTCAAACTTGAGCATTCAATCATACGTATGATACTCAAAGACTTGACGCTGCCCAATTCATTCGGCAATGATGTCAAGCTTGAGGACCCTGTTAAATCAAAGTTGTCAAAGATGTGAGGTTGTCCAATTCATTTGGCAATGATGTCAAGCTTGAGCACCATTGAATATTTAAGGTAGTTAAAGATTTGAGGTTGCCCAATTCATTTGGCAATGATGTCAAGCTTGAGCACCATTGAATATCAAATGTTTTCAAAGATGTGAGGTTGCCCAATTCATTTGGCAATGATGTCAAGCTTGAGCACCTTCTAATATCAAAGGTTGTCAAAGATTTGAGGTTGCCCAATTCATTTGGCAATGATGTCAAGCTTGAGCATTCATTCATTCTTAAGGTAGTCAAAGATATGAGGTTGCCCAATTCATTTGGCAATGATGTCAAGCTTGAGCACCACTTCATTTTTGAAATAGTCAAAGATATGAGGTTGCCTAGTTTAATTAGCAACGATGTCAAGCTTGAGCACCCCTTTATATCAAAGATAGTCAAAGATGTGAGGTTACCAAATTTATTTGGCAATGATGTCAAACTTGAGCATTCAATCATACGTATGATACTCAAAGACTTGACGCTGCCCAATTCATTCGGCAATGATGTCAAGCTTGAGGACCCTGTTAAATCAAAGTTGTCAAAGATGTGAGGTTGTCCAATTCATTTGGCAATGATGTCAAGCTTGAGCACCATTGAATATTTAAGGTAGTTAAAGATTTGAGGTTGCCCAATTCATTTGGCAATGATGTCAAGCTTGAGCACCATTGAATATCAAATGTTTTCAAAGATGTGAGGTTGCCCAATTCATTTGGCAATGATGTCAAGCTTGAGCACCTTCTAATATCAAAGGTTGTCAAAGATTTGAGGTTGCCCAATTCATTTGGCAATGATGTCAAGCTTGAGCATCCATTCTTTCTTAAGGTAGTCAAAGATATGAGGTTGCCTATTTCATTTGGCAATGATGTCAAGCTTGAGCACCTTCCAATATCAAAGGTTATCAAAGATGTGAGGTTGCCCAATTCATTTGGCAATGATGTCAAGCTTGAGCAACTTCCAATATCAAAGGTTGTCAAAGATGTGAGGTTGCCCAATTCATTTGGCAATGATGTCAAGCTTGAGTACCTTCCAATATCAAAAGTTGTCAAAGATGTGAGGTTGCCCAATTTATTTGGCAATGATGTCAAGGTTGAACATCCATTCATACTTAAGGTAGTCAAAGATGTAGACTTATCCAATTCATTTGGCAATGATGTCAAGCTTGAGCGCCACTTCATTTTTGAGATAGTCAAAGATATGAGGTTGCCTAGTTCAATTAGCAACGATGTCAAGCTTGAGCACCCTTTTATATCAAAGATAGTCAAAGATGTAAGGTTACCAAATTTATTTGGCAATGATGTCAAACTTGAGCATTCAATCATACGTATGATACTCAAAGACTTGACGTTGCCCAATTCATTCGGCAATGATGTCAAGCTTCAGGACCCTGTTAAATCAAAGGTAGTCAAAGATGTGAGGTTGCCCAATTCATTTGGCAATGATATCAAGCTTTTGCATCCATTCATTCTGAAGGTAGTCAAAGATATGAGGTTGCCCAATTCATTTGGCAATGATGTCAAGCTTGAGCACCTTCCAATATCAAAGGTTGTCAAAGATGTGAGGTTGCCCAATTCATTTGGCAATGATGTCAAGCTTGAGTACCTTCCAATATCAAAAGTTGTCAAAGATGTGAGGTTGCCGAATTTATTTGGCAATGATGTCAAGCTTGAACATCCATTCATACTTAAGGTAGTCAAAGATGTGGACTTATCCAATTCATTTGGCAATGATGTCAAGCTTGAGCACCATTGTATCTCTAAGGTAGTCAAAGATGTGAGGTTGCTTAATTCATTTGGGAATGATGACAAGCTTGAACACCTTCCAATATCAAAGGTTGTCAAAGATGTGAGGTTGCCCAATTCATTTGGCAATGATGTCAAGCTTGAGTACCTTCCAATATCAAAAGTTGTCAAAGATGTGAGGTTGTCCAATTTATTTGGCAATGATGTCAAGCTTGAACATCCATTCATACTTAAGGTAGTCAAAGATGTGGACTTATCTAATTCATTTGGCAATGATGTCAAGCTTGAGCACCACTTCATTTTTGAGATAGTCAAAGATATGAGGTTGCTTAGTTCAATTAGCAACGATGTCAAGCTTGAGCACCCTTTTATATCAAAGATAGTCAAAGATGTGAGGTTACCAAATTTATTTGGCAATGATGTCAAACTTGAGCATTCAATCATACGTATGATAGTCAAAGACTTGACGTTGCCCAATTCATTCGGCAATGATGTCAAGCTTGAGGACCCTGTTAAATCAAAGGTAGTCAAAGATGTGAGGTTGCCCAATTCATTTGGCAATGATGTCATGCTTGAGCACCATTGAATATTTAAGGTAGTCAAAGATGTGAGGTTGCCTAATTTATTTGACAATGATGTCAAGCTTGAGCAACCACTTAAATCAAAGGTAGTCAAAGACGTGAGATTGCCCAATTCATTGGCCAATGATGTCAAGCTTATGCATCCATTCATTTTTAAGGTAGTCAAAGATGTGAGGTTGCCCAATTCATTTGGCAATGATGTCAAGCTTGAACATCCATTCTTTCTTAAGGTAGTCAAAGATATGAGGTTGCCCAATTCATTTGGCAATGATGTCAAGCTTGAGCACCTTCCAATATCAAAGGTTATCAAAGATGTGAGGTTGCCCAATTCATTTGGCAATGATGTCAAGCTTGAACAACACTTCATATTTAAGGTAGTCAAAGATGTGAGGTTGCCCAATTCATTTGGCAATGATGTAAAGATTTTACACCATTCCATATTTAAGTAGTCAAAGATGTGAGGTTGTCCAATTCAGTTGGCAATGATGTCAAGCTTGAGCACATTCCAATATCAAAGGTTGTCAAAGATGTGAGGTTGCCCAATTCATTTGGCAACGATGTCAAGCTTGAGCACCTTCCAATATCAAAGGTTATCAAAAATGTGAGGTTGCTTAATTCATTTGGCAATGATGTCAAGCTTGAACAACACTTCATATTTAAGGTAGTCAAAGATGTGAGGTTGCCCAATTCATTTGGCAATGATGTCAAGATTTTGCACCATTCCATATTTAAGGTAGTCAAAGATGTGAGGTTGTCCAATTCAGTTGGCAATGATGTCAAGCTTGAGCACATTCTAATATCAAAGGTTGTCAAAGATGTGAGGTTGCCTAATTCATTTGCCAATGATGTCAAGCTTGAGCACCATTGTATCTCTAAGGTAGTCAAAGATGTGAGGTTGCCCAATTCATTTGGGAATGATGTCAAGCTTGAGCACCTTCCAATATCAAAGGTTGTCAAAGATGTGAGGTTGCCTAATTCATTTGGCAACGATGTCAAGCTTGAGCACCTTCCAATATCAAAGGTTGTCAAAGATGTGAGGTTGCCTAATTCATTTGGCTATGATGTCAAGCTTGAGCACCCTCTTAAATCAAAGGTAGTAAAAGATGTGAGGTTGCCCAATTCATTTGGCAATGATGTCAAGCTTGAGCACCTTCTAATATCAAAGGTTGTCAAAGATGTGAGGTTGTCCAATTCATTTGGCAATGATGTCAAGCTTGAGCATTCATTCATTCTTAAGGTAGTCAAAGATATGAGGTTGCCCGATTCATTTGGCAATGATGTCAAACTTGAGCACCATTGAATATTTAAGGTAGTCAAAGATGTGAGGTTGTCCAATTCATTTGGCAATGATATCAAGCTTGAGTACCATTGAATATTTAAGTAAGTCAAAGATGTGAGGTTGTCGAATTCATTTGGCAATGATGTCAAGCTTGAGCACCATCCTATATCAATGATAGTCAAAGATGTGAGGTTGCCCAATTCATTTGGCAATAATGTCAAGCTTGAACAACACTCCATATTTAAGGTAGTCAAAGATGTGAGGTTGCCCAATTCATATGGTAATGATGTCAAGCTTGAGCAATATTCCATATTTAAGGTAGTCAAAGATGTAAGGTTGCCCAATTCATTTGGCAATGATGTGAAGCTTGACCACCCACTTAAATCAAAGGTAGTCAAAGACGTAAGGTTACCCAATTCATTTGGCAATGATGTCAAGCTTGAGTACCATTGTATATCAAAGGTTGTCAAAGATGTGAGGTTGCCGAATTCATTTGGCAATGATGTCAAGCTTGAGCACCTTCCAATATCAAAGGTTGTCAAAGATGTGAGGTTGTCCAATTCATTTGGCTATGATGTCAAGCTTGAGCATACATTCATTCTTAAGGTAGTCAAAGATATGAGGTTGCCCAATTCATTTGGCAATAATGTCAAGCTTGAGCAACATTCCATATTTAAGGTAGTCAAAGATGTGAGGTTGCCCAATTCATTTGGTAATGATGTCAAGCTTGAGCAATATTCCATATTTAAGGTAGTCAAAGATTTAAGGTTGCCTAATTCATTTGGCAATGATGTGAAGCTTGACCACCCACTTAAATCAAAGGTAGTCAAAGACGTAAGGTTACCCAATTCATTTGGCAATGATGTCAAGCTTGAGTACCATTGTATATCAAAGGTTGTCAAAGATGTGAGGTTGCCGAATTCATTTGGCAATGATGTCAAGCTTGAGCACCTTCCAATATCAAAGGTTGTCAAAGATGTGAGGTTGTCCAATTCATTTGGCTATGATGTCAAGCTTGAGCATACATTCATTCTTAAGGTAGTCAAAGATATGAGGTTGCCCAATTCATTTGGCAATAATGTCAAGCTTGAGCAACATTCCATATTTAAGGTAGTCAAAGATGTGAGGTTGCCCAATTCATTTGGTAATGATGTCAAGCTTGAGCAATATTCCATATTTAAGGTAGTCAAAGATTTAAGGTTGCCTAATTCATTTGGCAATGATGTCAAGCTTGACCACCCACTTAAATCAAAGGTAGTCAAAGACGTAAGGTTACCCGATTCATTTGGCAATGATGTCAAGCTTGAGCACCATTGTATATCAAAGGTTGTCAAAGATGTGAGGTTGCCGAATTCATTTGGCAATGATGTCAAGCTTGAGCACCTTCCAATATCAAAGGTTGTCAAAGATTTGAGGTTGCCCAATTCATTTGACAATGATGTCAAGCTTGAGCATCTTCCTATATTAAAGGTTGTCAAAATTGTGAGGTTGCCCAATTCACTAGGCAATGATATCAAGCTTGAGCACCACTCAATATTTAAGGTAGTCAAAGATGTGAGGTTGCCGAATTCATTTGGCAATGATGTCAAGCTTAAGCACCCTTGTATATCAAAGGTAGTCAAAGATGTGAGGTTTCCCAATTCATTTGGCAATGATGTCAAGCTTGAGCATTCATTCATTCTTAAGGTAGTCAAAGATATGAGGTTGCCCGATTCATTTGGCAATGATGTCAAACTTGAGCACCATTGAATATTTAAGGTAGTCAAAGATGTGAGGTTGTCCAATTAATTTGGCAATGATATCAAGCTTGAGTACCATTGAATATTTAAGTTAGTCAAAGATGTGAGGTTGTCCAATTCATTTGGCAATGATGTCAAGCTTGAGCACCATCCTATATCAATGATAGTCAAAGATGTGAGGTTGCCCAATTCATTTGGCAATAATGTCAAGCTTGAACAAGACTCCCTGTTTAAGGTAGTCAAAGATGTGAGGTTGCCCAATTCATTTGGTAATGATGTCAAGCTTGAGCAATATTCCATATTTAAGGTAGTCAAAGATGTAAGGTTGCCCAATTCATTTGGCAATGATGTCAAGCTTGACCACCCACTTAAATCAAAGGTAGTCAAAGACGTAAGGTTACCCAATTCATTTGGCAATGATGTCAAGCTTGAGCACCATTGTATCTCTAAGGTAGTCAAAGATGTGAAGTTGCCCAATTCATTTGGGAATGATGTCAAGCTTAAGCACCCTTGTATATCAAAGGTAGTCAAAGATGTGAGGTTGCCCAATTCATTTGGCAATGATGTCAAGCTTGAGCATTCATTCATTCTTAAGGTAGTCAAAGATATGAGGTTGCCCGATTCATTTGGCAATGATGTCAAACTTGAGCACCATTGAATATTTAAGGTAGTCAAAGATGTGAGGTTGTCCAATTCATTTGGCAATGATATCAAGCTTGAGTACCATTGAATATTTAAGTAAGTCAAAGATGTGAGGTTGTCCAATACATTTTGCAATGATGTCAAGCTTGAGCACCATCCTATATCAATGATAGTCAAAGATGTGAGGTTGCCCAATTCATTTGGCAATAATGTCAAGCTTGAACAACACTCCATATTTAAGGTAGTCAAAGATGTGAGGTTGCCCAATTTATTTGGTAATGATGTCAAGCTTGAGCAATATTCCATATTTAAGGTAGTCAAAGATGTAAGGTTGCCCAATTCATTTGGCAAAGATGTCAAGCTTGACCACCCACTTAAATCAAAGGTAGTCAAAGACGTAAGGTTACCCGATTCATTTGGCAATGATGTCAAGCTTGAGCACCATTGTATATCAAAGGTTGTCAAAGATGTGAGGTTGCCGAATTCATTTGGCAATGATGTCAAGCTTGACCACCCACTTAAATCAAAGGTAGTCAAAGACGTAAGGTTACCCGATTCATTTGGCAATGATGTCAAGTTTGAGCACCATTGTATATCAAAGGTTGTGAAAGATGTGAGGTTGCCGAATTCATTTGGCAATGATGTCAAGCTTGAGCACCTTCCAATATCAAAGGTTGTCAAAGATTTGAGGTTGCCCAATTCATTTGACAATGATGTCAAGCTTGAGCATCTTCCTATATTAAAGGTTGTCAAAATTGTCAGGTTGCCCAATTCACTTGGCAATGATATCAAGCTTGAGCACCACTCAATATTTAAGGTAGTCAAAGATGTAAGGTTGCCCAATTCATTTGGCAATGATGTCAAGCTTGACCACCCACTTAAATCAAAGGTAGTCAAAGACGTAAGGTTACCCGATTCATTTGGCAATGATGTCAAGCTTGAGCACCATTGTATATCAAAGGTTGTCAAAGATGTGAGGTTGCCGAATTCATTTGGCAATGATGTCAAGCTTGACCACCCACTTAAATCAAAGGTAGTCAAAGACGTAAGGTTACCCAATTCATTTGGCAATGATGTCAAGCTTGAGCACCATTGTATATCAAAGGTTGTCAAAGATGTGAGGTTGCCGAATTCATTTGGCAATGATGTCAAGCTTGAGCACCTTCCAATATCAAGGGTTGTCAAAGATTTGAGGTTGCTCAATTCATTTCACAATGATGTCAAGCTTGAGCATCTTCCTATATTAAAGGTTGTCAAAACTGTGAGGTTGCCCAATTCATTTGGCAATCATCTCAAGCTTGAGCACCACTCAATATTTAAGGTAGTCAAAGATGTGATGTTGCTCAATTTATTTGGCAATGATGTCAAGCTTAAGTAACCTTGTATATCAAAGGTAGTCAAAGATGTGAGGTTGCCCAATTCATTTGGCAATGATGTCAAGCTTGAGCATCTTCCTATATTAAAGGTTGTCAAAACTGTGAGGTTGCCCAATTCATGTGGCAATGATATCAAGCTTGAGCACCACTCAATATTTAAGGTAGTCAAAGATGTGATGTTGCCCAATTTATTTGGCAATGATGTCAAGCTTAAGTACCCTTGTATATCAAAGGTAGTCAAAGATGTGAGGTTGCCCAATTCATTTGGCAATGATGTCAAGCTTGAGCATTCATTCATTCTTAAGGTAGTCAAAGATATGAGGTTGCCCGATTCATTTGGCAATGATGTCAAACTTGAGCACCATTGAATATTTAAGGTAGTCAAAGATGTGAGGTTGTCCAATTCATTTGGCAATGATATCAAGCTTGAGTACCATTGAATATTTAAGTAAGTCAAAGATGTGAGGTTGTCCAATACATTTGGCAATGATGTCAAGCTTGAGCACCATCCTATATCAATGATAGTCAAAGATGTGAGGTTGCCCAATTCATTTGGCAATAATGTCAAGCTTGAACAAGACTCCCTGTTTAAGGTAGTCAAAGATGTGAGGTTGCCCAATTCATTTGGTAATGATGTCAAGCTTGAGCAATATTCCATATTTAAGGTAGTCAAAGATGTAAGGTTGCCCAATTCATTTGGCAATGATGTCAAGCTTGACCACCCACTTAAATCAAAGGTAGTCAAAGACGTAAGGTTACCCGATTCATTTGGCAATGATGTCAAGCTTGAGTACCATTGAATATTTAAGTAAGTCAAAGATGTGAGGTTGTCCAATACATTTTGCAATGATGTCAAGCTTGAGCACCATCCTATATCAATGATAGTCAAAGATGTGAGGTTGCCCAATTCATTTGGCAATAATGTCAAGCTTGAACAACACTCCATATTTAAGGTAGTCAAAGATGTGAGGTTGCCCAATTTATTTGGTAATGATGTCAAGCTTGAGCAATATTCCATATTTAAGGTAGTCAAAGATGTAAGGTTGCCCAATTCATTTGGCAATGATGTCAAGCTTGACCACCCACTTAAATCAAAGGTAGTCAAAGACGTAAGGTTACCCGATTCATTTGGCAATGATGTCAAGCTTGAGCACCATTGTATATCAAAGGTTGTCAAAGATGTGAGGTTGCCGAATTCATTTGGCAATGATGTCAAGCTTGACCACCCACTTAAATCAAAGGTAGTCAAAGACGTAAGGTTACCCGATTCATTTGGCAATGATGTCAAGTTTGAGCACCATTGTATATCAAAGGTTGTGAAAGATGTGAGGTTGCCGAATTCATTTGGCAATGATGTCAAGCTTGAGCACCTTCCAATATCAAAGGTAGTCAAAGATTTGAGGTTGCCCAATTCATTTGACAATGATGTCAAGCTTGAGCATCTTCCTATATTAAAGGTTGTCAAAACTGTGAGGTTGCCCAATTCACTTGGCAATGATATCAAGCTTGAGCACCACTCAATATTTAAGGTAGTCAAAGATGTAAGGTTGCCCAATTCATTTGGCAATGATGTCAAGCTTGACCACCCACTTAAATCAAAGGTAGTCAAAGACGTAAGGTTACCCGATTCATTTGGCAATGATGTCAAGCTTGAGCACCATTGTATATCAAAGGTTGTCAAAGATGTGAGGTTGCCGAATTCATTTGGCAATGATGTCAAGCTTGACCACCTTCTTAAATCAAAGGTAGTCAAAGACGTAAGGTTACCCAATTCATTTGGCAATGATGTCAAGCTTGAGCACCATTGTATATCAAAGGTTGTCAAAGATGTGAGGTTGCCGAATTCATTTGGCAATGATGTCAAGCTTGAGCACCTTCCAATATCAAGGGTTGTCAAAGATTTGAGGTTGCTCAATTCATTTCACAATGATGTCAAGCTTGAGCATCTTCCTATATTAAAGGTTGTCAAAACTGTGAGGTTGCCCAATTCATTTGGCAATCATCTCAAGCTTGAGCACCACTCAATATTTAAGGTAGTCAAAGATGTGATGTTGCTCAATTTATTTGGCAATGATGTCAAGCTTAAGTACCCTTGTATATCAAAGGTAGTCAAAGATGTGAGGTTGCCCAATTCATTTGGCAATGATGTCAAGCTTGAGCATCTTCCTATATTAAAGGTTGTCAAAACTGTGAGGTTGCCCAATTCATTTGGCAATGATATCAAGCTTGAGCACCACTCAATATTTAAGGTAGTCAAAGATGTGATGTTGCCCAATTTATTTGGCAATGATGTCAAGCTTAAGTACCCTTGTATATCAAAGGTAGTCAAAGATGTGAGGTTGCCCAATTCATTTGGCAATGATGTCAAGCTTGAGCATTCATTCATTCTTAAGGTAGTCAAAGATATGAGGTTGCCCGATTCATTTGGCAATGATGTCAAACTTGAGCACCATTGAATATTTAAGGTAGTCAAAGATGTGAGGTTGCCCAATTCATTTGGCAATGATGTCAAGCTTAAGCACCCTTGTATATCAAAGGTAGTCAAAGATGTGAGGTTGCCCAATTCATTTGGCAATGATGTCAAGCTTGAGCATTCATTCATTCTTAAGGTAGTCAAAGATATGAGGTTGCCCGATTCATTTGGCAATGATGTCAAACTTGAGCACCATTGAATATTTATGGTAGTCAAAGATGTGAGGTTGTCCAATTCATTTGGCAATGATACCAAGCTTGAGTACCATTGAATATTTAAGTTAGTCAAAGATGTGAGGTTGTCCAATTCATTTGGCAATGATGTCAAGCTTGAGCACCATCCTATATCAATGATAGTCAAAGATGTGAGGTTGCCCAATTCTTTTGGCAATAATGTCAAGCTTGAACAACACTCCTTATTTAAGGTAGTCAAAGATGTGAGGTTGCCCAATTCATTTGGTAATGATGTCAAGCTTGAGCAATATTCCATATTAAAGGTAGTCAAAGATGTAAGGTTGCCCAATTCATTTGGCAATGATGTCAAGCTTGACCACCCACTTAAATCAAAGGTAGTCAAAGACGTAAGGTTACCCGATTCATTTGGCAATGATGTCAAGCTTGAGCACCATTGTATATCAAAGGTTGTCAAAGATGTGAGGTTGCCGAATTCATTTGGCAATGATGTCAGGCTTGACCACCCACTTAAATCAAAGGTAGTCAAAGACGTAAGGTTACCCAATTCATTTGGCAATGATGTCAAGCTTGAGCACCATTGTATATCAAAGGTTGTCAAAGATGTGAGGTTGCCGAGTTTATTTGGTAATGATGTCAAGCTTGAGCACCTTCCAATATCAAGGGTAGTCAAAGATTTGAGGTTGCCCAATTCATTTGACAATGATGTCAAGCTTGAGCATCTTCCTATATTAAAGGTTGTCAAAATTGTGAGGTTGCCCAATTCACTTGGCAATGATATCAAGCTTGAGCACCACTCAATATTTAAGGTAGTCAAAGATGTAAGGTTGCCGAATTCATTTGGCAATGATGTCAAGCTTAAGCACCCTTGTATATCAAAGGTAGTCAAAGATGTGAGGTTGTCCAATTCATTTGGCAATGATGTCAAGCTTGAGCATTCATTCATTCTTAAGGTAGTCAAAGATATGAGGTTGCCCGATTCATTTGGCAATGATGTCAAACTTGAGCACCATTGAATATTTAAGGTAGTCAAAGATGTGAGGTTGTCCAATTCATTTGGCAATGATATCAAGCTTGAGTACCATTGAATATTTAAGTTAGTCAAAGATGTGAGGTTGTCGAATTTATTTGGCAATGATGTCAAGCTTGAGCACCATCCTATATCAATGATAGTCAAAGATGTGAGGTTGCCCAATTCATTTGGCAATAATGTCAAGCTTGAACAACACTCCATATTTAAGGTAGTCAAAGATGTGAGGTTGCCCAATTCATATGGTAATGATGTCAAGCTTGAGCAATATTCCATATTTAAGGTAGTCAAAGATGTAAGGTTGCCCAATTCATTTGGCAATGATGTCAAGCTTGACCACCCACTTAAATCAAAGGTAGTCAAAGACGTAAGGTTACCCAATTCATTTGGCAATGATGTCAAGCTTGAACACCCTCTTAAATCAAAGGTAGTAAAAGATGTGAAGTTGCCCAATTCATTTGGCAATGATGTCAAGCTTGAGCACCTTCCAATATCAAAGGTTGTCAAAGATGTGAGGTTGTCCAATTCATTTGGCTATGATGTCAAGCTTGAGCATTCATTCATTCTTAAGGTAGTCAAAGATATGAGGTTGCCCAATTCATTTGGCAATAATGTCAAGCTTGAGCAACATTCCATATTTAAGGTAGTCAAAGATGTGAGGTTGCCCAATTCATTTGGTAATGATGTCAAGCTTGAGCAATATTCCATATTTAAGGTAGTCAAAGATTTAAGGTTGCCTAATTCATTTGGCAATGATGTCAAGCTTGACCACCCACTTAAATCAAAGGTAGTCAAAGACGTAAGGTTACCCGATTCATTTGGCAATGATGTCAAGCTTGAGCACCATTGTATATCAAAGGTTGTCAAAGATGTGAGGTTGCCGAATTCATTTGGCAATGATGTCAAGCTTGAGCACCTTCCAATATCAAAGGTTGTCAAAGATTTGAGGTTGCCCAATTCATTTGACAATGATGTCAAGCTTGAGCATCTTCCTATATTAAAGGTTGTCAAAATTGTGAGGTTGCCCAATTCACTAGGCAATGATATCAAGCTTGAGCACCACTCAATATTTAAGGTAGTCAAAGATGTGAGGTTGCCGAATTCATTTGGCAATGATGTCAAGCTTAAGCACCCTTGTATATCAAAGGTAGTCAAAGATGTGAGGTTGCCCAATTCATTTGGCAATGATGTCAAGCTTGAGCATTCATTCATTCTTAAGGTAGTCAAAGATATGAGGTTCCCCGATTCATTTGGCAATGATGTCAAACTTGAGCACCATTGAATATTTAAGGTAGTCAAAGATGTGAGGTTGTCCAATTAATTTGGCAATGATATCAAGCTTGAGTACCATTGAATATTTAAGTTAGTCAAAGATGTGAGGTTGTCCAATTCATTTGGCAATGATGTCAAGCTTGAGCACCATCCTATATCAATGATAGTCAAAGATGTGAGGTTGCCCAATTCTTTTGGCAATAATGTCAAGCTTGAACAAGACTCCCTGTTTAAGGTAGTCAAAGATGTGAGGTTGCCCAATTCATTTGGTAATGATGTCAAGCTTGAGCAATATTCCATATTTAAGGTAGTCAAAGATGTAAGGTTGCCCAATTCATTTGGCAATGATGTCAAGCTTGACCACCCACTTAAATCAAAGGTAGTCAAAGACGTAAGGTTACCCAATTCATTTGGCAATGATGTCAAGCTTGAGCACCATTGTATCTCTAAGGTAGTCAAAGATGTGAAGTTGCCCAATTCATTTGGGAATGATGTCAAGCTTGAGCACCTTCCAATATCAAAGGTTGTCAAAGATTTGAGGTTGCTCAATTCATTTCAGAATGATGTCAAGCTTGAGCATCTTCCTATATTAAAGGTTGTCAAAACTGTGAGGTTGCCCAATTCATTTGGCAATCATATCAAGCTTGAGCACCACTCAATATTTAAGGTAGTCAAAGATGTGAGGTTGCCCAATTCATTTGGCAATGATGTCAAGCTTGAGCACCTTCCAATATCAAAGGTTGTCAAAGATGTGAGGTTGTCGAATACATTTGGCAATGATGTCAAGCTTGAGCATTCATTCATTCTTAAGGTAGTCAAAGATATGAGGTTGCCCGATTCATTTGGCAATGATGTCAAACTTGAGCACCAATGAATATTTAAGGTAGTCAAAGATGTGAGGTTGTCCAATTCATTTGGCAATGATGTCAAGCTTTAGCACCTTCCAATATCAAAGGTTGTCAAAGATGTGAGGTTGTCCAATACATTTGGCAATGATGTCAAGCTTGAGCATTCATTCATTCTTAAGGTAGTCAAAGATATGAGGTTGCCCGATTCATTTGGCAATGATGTCAAACTTGAGCACCATTGAATATTTAAGGTAGTCAAAGATGTGAGGTTGCCCAATTCATTTGGCAATGATGTCAAGCTTAAGCACCCTTGTATATCAAAGGTAGTCAAAGATGTGAGGTTGCCCAATTCATTTGGCAATGATGTCAAGCTTGAGCATTCATTCATTCTTAAGGTAGTCAAAGATATGAGGTTGCCCGATTCATTTGGCAATGATGTCAAACTTGAGCACCATTGAATATTTATGGTAGTCAAAGATGTGAGGTTGTCCAATTCATTTGGCAATGATACCAAGCTTGAGTACCATTGAATATTTAAGTTAGTCAAAGATGTGAGGTTGTCCAATTCATTTGGCAATGATGTCAAGCTTGAGCACCATCCTATATCAATGATAGTCAAAGATGTGAGGTTGCCCAATTCATTTGGCAATAATGTCAAGCTTGAACAACACTCCTTATTTAAGGTAGTCAAAGATGTGAGGTTGCCCAATTCATTTGGTAATGATGTCAAGCTTGAGCAATATTCCATATTTAAGGTAGTCAAAGATGTAAGGTTGCCCAATTCATTTGGCAATGATGTCAAGCTTGACCACCCACTTAAATTAAAGGTAGTCAAAGACGTAAGGTTACCCGATTCATTTGGCAATGATGTCAAGCTTGAGCACCATTGTATATCAAAGGTTGTCAAAGATGTGAGGTTGCCGAATTCATTTGGCAATGATGTCAGGCTTGACCACCCACTTAAATCAAAGGTAGTCAAAGACGTAAGGTTACCCAATTCATTTGGCAATGATGTCAAGCTTGAGCACCATTGTATATCAAAGGTTGTCAAAGATGTGAGGTTGCCGAGTTTATTTGGTAATGATGTCAAGCTTGAGCACCTTCCAATATCAAAGGTAGTCAAAGATTTGAGGTTGCCCAATTCATTTGACAATGATGTCAAGCTTGAGCATCTTCCTATATTAAAGGTTGTCAAAACTGTGAGGTTGCCCAATTCATATGGCAATGATATCAAGCTTGAGCACCACTCAATATTTAAGGTAGTCAAAGATGTGAGGTTGCCCAATTTATTTGGCAATGATGTCAAGCTTAAGTATCCTTGTATATCATAGGTAGTCAAAGATGTGAGGTTGCCCAATTCATTTGGCTATGATGTCAAGCTTGAGCATTCATTCATTCTTATGGTAGTCAAAGATATGAGGTTGCCCAATTCATTTGGCAATAATGTCAAGCTTGAGTAATATTCCATATTTAAGGTAGTCAAAGATGTGAGGTTGCCCAATTCATTTGGTAATGATGTCAAGCTTGAGCAATATTCCATATTTAAGGTAGTCAAAGATGTAAGGTTGCCGAATTCATTTGCAATGATGTCAAGCTTGACCACCCACTTAAATCAAAGGTAGTCAAAGACGTAAGGTTACCCGATTCATATGGCAATGATGTCAAGCTTGAGCACCATTGTATATCAAAGGTTGTCAAAGATGTGAGGTTGCCGAATTCATTTGGCAATGATGTCAGGCTTGACCACCCACTTAAATCAAAGGTAGTCAAAGACGTAAGGTTACCCAATTCATTTGGCAATGATGTCAAGCTTGAGCACCATTGTATATCAAAGGTTGTCAAAGATGTGAGGTTGCCGAGTTTATTTGGTAATGATGTCAAGCTTGAGCACCTTCCAATATCAAAGGTAGTCAAAGATTTGAGGTTGCCCAATTCATTTGACAATGATGTCAAGCTTGAGCATCTTCCTATATTAAAGGTTGTCAAAACTGTGAGGTTGCCCAATTCATATGGCAATGATATCAAGCTTGAGCACCACTCAATATTTAAGGTAGTCAAAGATGTGAGGTTGCCCAATTTATTTGGCAATGATGTCAAGCTTAAGTATCCTTGTATATCAAAGGTAGTCAAAGATGTGAGGTTGCCCAATTCATTTGGCTCGTTTTTAGCGCGATAATGTCAAAACGCTTGAGTAATATTCCATATTTAAGGTAAATCGAAGATGTGAGGTTGCCAGCACTCGTTGGTTTACGATTGAATTCGTTTGGTAATGATGTCAAAGCTTGAAGCGAATATTCCGTATTTAAGGTAGTCGAAAAGATGTAAGGTTGCAGTTGTTGACGAAGGATGTCGAGGCGACCATGCCAATTCAGCCGGTAATGCGATGTCAAGAGCGACCACCTTTTACTTAAATCAAAGGTAGTCGAAGAGGCGTCAAGGAGTTGCTTGGTGATTCATACGGCAATGATATCGTCGAGCGGCGCAGGCGCCATTGTGTATATCAAAGGTTGTCCAAAGATGTGGAGCGTTGCTTAGAATTCATTTGGCGCAATGATGTGCGAATTTGTCGGTGACCGCCACTGGCAAATCAAAGGTAGTTAAAGACGTAAGGGATTCTACTCCAACTTTATTTAGCGATGATGTCGAGCTTCGAGGCGCTATGATGTCAAGCTTGAGCATTCATTCATTCTTAAGGTAGTCAAAGATATGAGGTTGCCCAATTCATTTGGCAATAATGTCAAGCTTGAGCAACATTCCATATTTAAGGTAGTCAAAGATGTGAGGTTGCCCAATTCATTTGGTAATGATGTCAAGCTTGAGCAATATTCCATATTTAAGGTAGTCAAAGATGTAAGGTTGCCCAATTCATTTGCCAATGATGTCAAGCTTGACCACCCACTTAAATCAAAGGTAGTCAAAGACGTAAGGTTACCCAATTCATTTGGCAATGATGTCAAGCTTGAGCACCATTGTATCTCTAAGGTAGTCAAAGATGTGAGGTTGCCCAATTCATTTGGGAATGATGTCAAGCTTGAACACCTTCCAATATCAAAGGTAGTCAAAGATGTGAGGTTGCCCAATTCATTTGGCAATGATGTCAAGCTTGAGCACCTTCCAATATCAAAGGTTGTCAAAGATATGAGGTTGTCCAATTCATTTGGCAATGATGTCAAGCTTGAGCACCATCCTATATCAATGATAGTCAAAGATGTGAGGTTGCCCAATTCATTTGGCAATAATGTCAAGCTTGAACAACATTCCATATTTAAGGTAGTCAAAGATGTGAGGTTGCCCAATTCATTTGGTAATGATGTCAAGCTTGAGCAATATTCCATATTTAAGGTAGTCAAAGATGTATGGTTGCACAATTCATTTGGAAATGATGTCAAGCTTGAGCACCATTGTATATTAAAGGTTGTCAAAGATGTGAGGTTGCCGAATTCATTTGGCAATGATGTCAAGCTTGACCACCCACTTAAATCAAAGGTAGTCAAAGACGTAAGATTACCCAATTCATTCGGCAATGATGTCAAGCTTGAGCACCATTGTATATCAAAGGTTGTCAAAGATGTGAGGTTGCCGAATTCATTTGGCAATGATGTCAAGCTTGAGCACCTTCCAATATCAAAGGTAGTCAAAGATTTGAGGTTGCCCAATTCATTTGACAATGATGTCAAGCTTGAGCATCTTCCTATATTAAAGGTTGTCAAAACTGTGAGGTTGCCCAATTCATTTGGCAATGATATCAAGCTTGAGCACCACTCAATATTTAAGGTAGTCAAAGATGTGATGTTGCTCAATTTATTTGGCAATGATGTCAAGCTTAAGTACCCTTGTATAGCAAAGGTAGTCAAAGATGTGAGGTTGCCCAATTCATTTGGCAATGATGTCAAGCTTGAGCATCTTCCTATATTAAAGGTTGTCAAAACTGTGAGGTTGCCCAATTCATTTGGCAATGATATCAAGCTTGAGCACCACTCAATATTTAAGGTAGTCAAAGATGTGATGTTGCCCAATTTATTTGGCAATGATGTCAAGCTTAAGTACCCTTGTATATCAAAGGTAGTCAAAGATGTGAGGTTGCCCAATTCATTTGGCAATGATGTCAAGCTTGAGCATTCATTCATTCTTAAGGTAGTCAAAGATATGAGGTTGCCCAATTCATTTGGCAATAATGTCAAGCTTGAGCAACATTCCATATTTAAGGTAGTCAAAGATGTGAGGTTGCCCAATTCATTTGGTAATGATGTCAAGCTTGAGCAATATTCCATATTTAAGGTAGTCAAAGATGTTAGGTTGCTTAATTCATTTGGCAATGATGTCAAGCTTGACCACCCACTTAAATCAAAGGTAGTCAAAGACGTAAGGTTACCCAATTCATTTGGCAATGATGTCAAGCTTGAGCACCATTGTATCTCTAAGGTAGTCAAAGATGTGAGGTTGCCCAATTCATTTGGGAATGATGTCAAGCTTGAACACCTTCCAATATCAAAGGTAGTCAAAGATGTGAGGTTGCCCAATTCATTTGGCAATGATGTCAAGCTTGAGCACCTTCCAATATCAAAGGTTGTCAAAGATATGAGGTTGTCCAATTCATTTGGCAATGATGTCAAGCTTGAGCACCATCCTATATCAATGATAGTCAAAGATGTGAGGTTGCCCAATTCATTTGGCAATAATGTCAAGCTTGAACAACATTCCATATTTAAGGTAGTCAAAGATGTGAGGTTGCCCAATTCATTTGGTAATGATGTCAAGCTTGAGCAATATTCCATATTAAAGGTAGTCAAAGATGTAAGGTTGCCCAATTCATTTGACAATGATGTCAAGCTTGAGCACCATTGTATATTAAAGGTTGTCAAAGATGTGAGGTTGCCGAATTCATTTGGCAATAATGTCAAGCTTGACCACCCACTTAAATCAAAGGTAGTCAAAGACGTAAGGTTACCCAATTCATTCGGCAATGATGTCAAGCTTGAGCACCTTCCAATATCAAAGGTTGTCAAAGATGTGAGGTTGCCCAATTCATTTGGCAATGATGTCAAGCTTAAGCACCCTTGTATATCAAAGGTAGTCAAAGATGTGAGGTTGCTCAATTCATTTGGCAATGATGTCAAGCTTGAGCATTCATTCATTCTTAAGGTAGTCAAAGATATGAGGTTGCCCGATTCATTTGGCAATGATGTCAAACTTGAGCACCATTGAATATTTATGGTAGTCAAAGATGTGAGGTTGTCCAATTCATTTGGCAATGATATCAAGCTTGAGTACCATTGAATATTTAAGTTAGTCAAAGATGTGAGGTTGTCCAATTCATTTGGCAATGATGTCAAGCTTGAGCACCATCCTATATCAATGATAGTCAAAGATGTGAGGTTGCCCAATTCATTTGGCAATAATGTCAAGCTTGAACAACACTCCTTATTTAAGGTAGTCAAAGATGTGAGGTTGCCCAATTCATTTGGTAATGATGTCAAGCTTGAGCAATATTCCATATTTAAGGTAGTCAAAGATGTAAGGTTGCCCAATTCATTTGGCAATGATGTCAAGCTTGACAACCCACTTAAATCAAAGGTAGTCAAAGACGTAAGCTTATCCAATTCATTTGGCAATGATGTCAAGCTTGAGCACCATTGTATATCAAAGGTTGTCAAAGATGTGAGGTTGCCGAATTCATTTGGCAATGATGTCAAGCTTGACCACCCACTTAAATCAAAGGTAGTCAAAGACGTAAGGTTACCCAATTCATTTGGCAATGATGTCAAGCTTGAGCACCATTGTATATCAAAGGTTGTCAAAGATGTGAGGTTGCCGAGTTTAATTGGTAATGATGTCAAGCTTGAGCACCTTCCAATATCAAAGGTAGTCAAAGATTTGAGGTTGCCCAATTCATTTGACAATGATGTCAAGCTTGAGCATCTTCCTATATTAAAGGTTGTCAAAACTGTGAGGTTGCCCAATTCATATGGCAATGATATCAAGCTTGAGCACCACTCAATATTTAAGGTAGTCAAAGATGTGAGGTTGCCCAATTTATTTGGCAATGATGTCAAGCTTAAGTATCCTTGTATATCAAAGGTAGTCAAAGATGTGAGGTTGCCCAATTCATTTGGCTATGATGTCAAGCTTGAGCATTCATTCATTCTTAAGGTAGTCAAAGATATGAGGTTGCCCAATTCATTTGGCAATAATGTCAAGCTTGAGTAACATTCCATATTTAAGGTAGTCAAAGATGTGAGGTTGCCCAATTCATTTGGTAATGATGTCAAGCTTGAGCAATATTCCATATTTAAGGTAGTCAAAGATGTAAGGTTGCCCAATTCATTTGCAATGATGTCAAGCTTGACCACCCACTTAAATCAAAGGTAGTCAAAGACGTAAGGTTACCCGATTCATTTGGCAATGATGTCAAGCTTGAGCACCATTGTATATCAAAGGTTGTCAAAGATGTGAGGTTGCCGAATTCATTTGGCAATGATGTCAAGCTTGACCACCCACTTAAATCAAAGGTAGTCAAAGACGTAAGGTTACCCAATTCATTTGGCAATGATGTCAAGCTTGAGCACCATTGTATATCAAAGGTTGTCAAAGATGTGAGGTTGCCGAATTCATTTGGCAATGATGTCAAGCTTGAGCACCTTCCAATATCAAAGGTAGTCAAAGATTTGAGGTTGCCCAATTCATTTGACAATGATGTCAAGCTTGAGCATCTTCCTATATTAAAGGTTGTCAAAACTGTGAGGTTGCCCAATTCATTTGGCAATGATATCAAGCTTGAGCACCACTCAATATTTAAGGTAGTCAAAGATGTGATGTTGCTCAATTTATTTGGCAATGATGTCAAGCTTAAGTACCCTTGTATATCAAAGGTAGTCAAAGATGTGAGGTTGCCCAATTCATTTGGCAATGATGTCAAGCTTGAGCATCTTCCTATATTAAAGGTTGTCAAAACTGTGAGGTTGCCCAATTCATTTGGCAATGATATCATGCTTGAGCACCACTCAATATTTAAGGTAGTCAAAGATGTGATGTTGCCCAATTTATTTGGCAATGATGTCAAGCTTAAGTACCCTTGTATATCAAAGGTAGTCAAAGATGTGAGGTTGCCCAATTCATTTGGCAAGAATGTCAAGCTTGAGCATTCATTCATTCTTAAGGTAGTCAAAGATATGAGGTTGCCCAATTCATTTGGCAATAATGTCAAGCTTGAGCAACATTCCATATTTAAGGTAGTCAAAGATGTGAGGTTGCCCAATTCATTTGGTAATGATGTCAAGCTTGAGCAATATTCCATATTTAAGGTAGTCAAAGATGTTAGGTTGCTTAATTCATTTGGCAATGATGTCAAGCTTGACCACCCACTTAAATCAAAGGTAGTCAAAGACGTAAGGTTACCCAATTCATTTGGCAATGATGTCAAGCTTGAGCACCATTGTATCTCTAAGGTAGTCAAAGATGTGAGGTTGCCCAATTCATTTGGGAATGATGTCAAGCTTGAACACCTTCCAATATCAAAGGTAGTCAAAGATGTGAGGTTGCCCAATTCATTTGGCAATGATGTCAAGCTTGAGCACCTTCCAATATCAAAGGTTGTCAAAGATATGAGGTTGTCCAATTCATTTGGCAATGATGTCAAGCTTGAGCACCATCCTATATCAATGATAGTCAAAGATGTGAGGTTGCCCAATTCATTTGGTAATAATGTCAAGCTTGAACAACATTCCATATTTAAGGTAGTCAAAGATGTGAGGTTGCCCAATTCATTTGGTAATGATGTCAAGCTTGAGCAATATTCCATATTAAAGGTAGTCAAAGATGTAAGGTTGCCCAATTCATTTGGCAATGATGTCAAGCTTGAGCACCATTGTATATTAAAGGTTGTCAAAGATGTGAGGTTGCCGAATTCATTTGGCAATGATGTCAAGCTTGACAACCCACTTAAATCAAAGGTAGTCAAAGACGTAAGGTTACCCAATTCATTCGGCAATAATGTCAAGCTTGAGCACCTTCCAATATCAAAGGTTGTCAAAGATGTGAGGTTGCCGAATTCATTTGGCAATGATGTCAAGCTTAAGCACCCTTGTATATCAAAGGTAGTCAAAGATGTGAGGTTGCCCAATTCATTTGGCAATGATGTCAAGCTTGAGCATTCATTCATTCTTAAGGTAGTGAAAGATATGAGGTTGCCCGATTCATTTGGCAATGATGTCAAACTTGAGCACCATTGAATATTTATGGTAGTCAAAGATGTGAGGTTGTCCAATTCATTTGGCAATGATATCAAGCTTGAGTACCATTGAATATTTAAGTTAGTCAAAGATGTGAGGTTGTCCAATTCATTTGGCAATGATGTCAAGCTTGAGCACCATCCTATATCAATGATAGTCAAAGATGTGAGGTTGCCCAATTCATTTGGCAATAATGTCAAGCTTGAACAACACTCCTTATTTAAGGTAGTCAAAGATGTGAGGTTGCCCAATTCATTTGGTAATGATGTCAAGCTTGAGCAATATTCCATATTTAAGGTAGTCAAAGATGTAAGGTTGCCCAATTCATTTGGCAATGATGTCAAGCTTGACCACCCACTTAAATCAAAGGTAGTCAAAGACGTAAGCTTATCCAATTCATTTGGCAATGATGTCAAGCTTGAGCACCATTGTATATCAAAGGTTGTCAAAGATGTGAGGTTGCCGAATTCATTTGGCAATGATGTCAAGCTTGACCACCCACTTAAATCAAAGGTAGTCAAAGACGTAAGGTTACCCAATTCATTTGGCAATGATGTCAAGCTTGAGCACCATTGTATATCAAAGGTTGTCAAAGATGTGAGGTTGCCGAGTTTATTTGGTAATGATGTCAAGCTTGAGCACCTTCCAATATCAAAGGTAGTCAAAGATTTGAGGTTGCCCAATTCATTTGACAATGATGTCAAGCTTGAGCATCTTCCTATATTAAAGGTTGTCAAAACTGTGAGGTTGCCCAATTCATATGGCAATGATATCAAGCTTGAGCACCACTCAATATTTAAGGTAGTCAAAGATGTGAGGTTGCCCAATTTATTTGGCAATGATGTCAAGCTTAAGTATCCTTGTATATCAAAGGTAGTCAAAGATGTGAGGTTGCCCAATTCATTTGGCTATGATGTCAAGCTTGAGCATTCATTCATTCTTAAGGTAGTCAAAGATATGAGGTTGCCCAATTCATTTGGCAATAATGTCAAGCTTGAGTAACATTCCATATTTAAGGTAGTCAAAGATGTGAGGTTGCCCAATTCATTTGGTAATGATGTCAAGCTTGAGCAATATTCCATATTTAAGGTAGTCAAAGATGTAAGGTTGCCCAATTCATTTGCAATGATGTCAAGCTTGACCACCCACTTAAATCAAAGGTAGTCAAAGACGTAAGGTTACCCGATTCATTTGGCAATGATGTCAAGCTTGAGCACCATTGTATATCAAAGGTTGTCAAAGATGTGAGGTTGCCGAATTCATTTGGCAATGATGTCAGGCTTGACCACCCACTTAAATCAAAGGTAGTCAAAGACGTAAGGTTACCCAATTCATTTGGCAATGATGTCAAGCTTGAGCACCATTGTATATCAAAGGTTGTCAAAGATGTGAGGTTGCCGAATTTATTTGGTAATGATGTCAAGCTTGAGCACCTTCCAATATCAAAGGTAGTCAATGATTTGAGGTTGCCCAATTCATTTGACAATGATGTCAAGCTTGAGCATCTTCCTATATTAAAGGTTGTCAAAACTGTGAGGTCGCCCAATTCATATGGCAATGATATCAAGCTTGAGCACCACTCAATATTTAAGGTAGTCAAAGATGTGAGGTTGCCCAATTCATTTGGTAATGATGTCAAGCTTGAGCAATATTCCATATTTAAGGTAGTCAAAGATGTATGGTTGCCCAATTCATTTGGCAATGATGTCAAGCTTGAGCACCATTGTATATTAAAGGTAGTCAAAGATGTGAGGTTGCCGAATTCATTTGGCAATGATGTCAAGCTTGACCACCCACTTAAATCAAAGGTAGTCAAAGACGTAAGGTTACCCAATTCATTCGGCAATGATGTCAAGCTTGAGCACCATTGTATATCAAAGGTTGTCAAAGATGTGAGGTTGCCGAATTCATTTGGCAATGATGTCAAGCTTGAGCACCTTCCAATATCAAAGGTAGTCAAAGATTTGAGGTTGCCCAATTCATTTGACAATGATGTCAAGCTTGAGCATCTTCCTATATTAAAGGTTGTCAAAACTGTGAGGTTGCCCAATTCATTTGGCAATGATATCAAGCTTGAGCACCACTCAATATTTAAGGTTGTCAAAGATGTGATGTTGCTCAATTTATTTGGCAATGATGTCAAGCTTAAGTACCCTTGTATATCAAAGGTAGTCAAAGATGTGAGGTTGCCCAATTCATTTGGCAATGATGTCAAGCTTGAGCATCTTCCTATATTAAAGGTTGTCAAAACTGTGAGGTTGCCCAATTCATTTGGCAATGATATCAAGCTTGAGCACCACTCAATATTTAAGGTAGTCAAAGATGTGATGTTGCCCAATTTATTTGGCAATGATGTCAAGCTTAAGTACCCTTGTATATCAAAGGTAGTCAAAGATGTGAGGTTGCCCAATTCATTTGGCAATGATGTCAAGCTTGAGCATTCATTCATTCTTAAGGTAGTCAAAGATATGAGGTTGCCCAATTCATTTGGCAATAATGTCAAGCTTGAGCAACATTCCATATTTAAGGTAGTCAAAGATGTGAGGTTGCCCAATTCATTTGGTAATGATGTCAAGCTTGAGCAATATTCCATATTTAAGGTAGTCAAAGATGTTAGGTTGCTTAATTCATTTGGCAATGATGTCAAGCTTGACCACCCACTTAAATCAAAGGTAGTCAAAGACGTAAGGTTACCCAATTCATTTGGCAATGATGTCAAGCTTGAGCACCATTGTATCTCTAAGGTAGTCAAAGATGTGAGGTTGCCCAATTCATTTGGGAATGATGTCAAGCTTGAACACCTTCCAATATCAAAGGTAGTCAAAGATGTGAGGTTGCCCAATTCATTTGGCAATGATGTCAAGCTTGAGCACCTTCCAATATCAAAGGTTGTCAAAGATATGAGGTTGTCCAATTCATTTGGCAATGATGTCAAGCTTGAGCACCATCCTATATCAATGATAGTCAAAGATGTGAGGTTGCCCAATTCATTTGGCAATAATGTCAAGCTTGAACAACATTCCATATTTAAGGTAGTCAAAGATGTGAGGTTGCCCAATTCATTTGGTAATGATGTCAAGCTTGAGCAATATTCCATATTTAAGGTAGTCAAAGATGTAAGGTTGCCCAATTCATTTGGCAATGATGTCAAGCTTGAGCACCATTGTATATTAAAGGTTGTCAAAGATGTGAGGTTGCCGAATTCATTTGGCAATGATGTCAAGCTTGACCACCCACTTAAATCAAAGGTAGTCAAAGACGTAAGGTTACCTAATTCATTCGGCAATGATGTCAAGCTTGAGCACCATTGTATATCAAAGGTTGTCAAAGATGTGAGGTTGCCGAATTCATTTGGCAATGATGTCAAGCTTGAGCACCTTCCAATATCAAAGGTAGTCAAAGATTTGAGGTTGCCCAATTCATTTGACAATGATGTCAAGCTTGAGCATCTTCCTATATTAAAGGTTGTCAAAACTGTGAGGTTGCCCAATTCATTTGGCAATGATATCAAGCTTGAGCACCACTCAATATTTAAGGTAGTCAAAGATGTGATGTTGCCCAATTTATTTGGCAATGATGTCAAGCTTAAGTACCCTTGTATATCAAAGGTAGTCAAAGATGTGAGGTTGCCCAATTCATTTGGCAATGATGTCAAGCTTGAGCATTCATTCATTCTTAAGGTAGTCAAAGATATGAGGTTGCCCAATTCATTTGGCAATAATGTCAAGCTTGAGCAACATTCCATATTTAAGGTAGTCAAAGATGTGAGGTTGCCCAATTCATTTGGTAATGATGTCAAGCTTGAGCAATATTCCATATTTAAGGTAGTCAAAGATGTTAGGTTGCTTAATTCATTTGGCAATGATGTCAAGCTTGACCACCCACTTAAATCAAAGGTAGTCAAAGACGTAAGGTTACCCAATTCATTTGGCAATGATATCAAGCTTGAGCACCATTGTATCTCTAAGGTAGTCAAAGATGTGAGGTTGCCCAATTCATTTGGGAATGATGTCAAGCTTGAACACCTTCCAATATCAAAGGTAGTCAAAGATGTGAGGTTGCCCAATTCATTTGGCAATGATGTCAAGCTTGAGCACCTTCCAATATCAAAGGTTGTCAAAGATATGAGGTTGTCCAATTCATTTGGCAATGATGTCAAGCTTGAGCACCATCCTATATCAATGATAGTCAAAGATGTGAGGTTGCCCAATTCATTTGGCAATAATGTCAAGCTTGAACAACATTCCATATTTAAGGTAGTCAAAGATGTGAGGTTGCCCAATTCATTTGGTAATGATGTCAAGCTTGAGCAATATTCCATATTTAAGGTAGTCAAAGATGTAAGGTTGCCCAATTCATTTGGCAATGATGTCAAGCTTGAGCACCATTGTATATTAAAGGTTGTCAAAGATGTGAGGTTGCCGAATTCATTTGGCAATGATGTCAAGCTTGACCACCCACTTAAATCAAAGGTAGTCAAAGACGTAAGGTTACCTAATTCATTCGGCAATGATGTCAAGCTTGAGCACCATTGTATATCAAAGGTTGTCAAAGATGTGAGGTTGCCGAATTCATTTGGCAATGATGTCAAGCTTGAGCACCTTCCAATATCAAAGGTAGTCAAAGATTTGAGGTTGCCCAATTCATTTGACAATGATGTCAAGCTTGAGCATCTTCCTATATTAAAGGTTGTCAAAACTGTGAGGTTGCCCAATTCATTTGGCAATGATATCAAGCTTGAGCACCACTCAATATTTAAGGTAGTCAAAGATGTGATGTTGCTCAATTTATTTGGCAATGATGTCAAGCTTAAGTACCCTTGTATATCAAAGGTAGTCAAAGATGTGAGGTTGCCCAATTCATTTGGCAATGATGTCAAGCTTGAGCATCTTCCTATATTAAAGGTTGTCAAAACTGTGAGGTTGCCCAATTCATTTGGCAATGATATCAAGCTTGAGCACCACTCAATATTTAAGGTAGTCAAAGATGTGATGTTGCTCAATTTATTTGGCAATGATGTCAAGCTTAAGTACCCTTGTATATCAAAGGTAGTCAAAGATGTGAGGTTGCCCAATTCATTTGGCAATGATGTCAATATTGAGCATCTTCCTATATTAAAGGTTGTCAAAACTGTGAGGTTGCCCAATTCATTTGGCAATGATATCAAGCTTGAGCACCACTCAATATTTAAGGTAGTCAAAGATGTGATGTTGCCCAATTTATTTGGCAATGATGTCAAGCTTAAGTACCCTTGTATATCAAAGGTAGTCAAAGATGTGAGGTTGCCCAATTCATTTGGCAATGATGTCAAGCTTGAGCATTCATTCATTCTTAAGGTAGTCAAAGATATGAGGTTGCCCAATTCATTTGGCAATAATGTCAAGCTTGAGCAACATTCCATATTTAAGGTAGTCAAAGATGTGAGGTTGCCCAATTCATTTGGTAATGATGTCAAGCTTGAGCAATATTCCATATTTAAGGTAGTCAAAGATGTTAGGTTGCTTAATTCATTTGGCAATGATGTCAAGCTTGACCACCCACTTAAATCAAAGGTAGTCAAAGACGTAAGGTTACCCAATTCATTTGGCAATGATATCAAGCTTGAGCACCATTAAATCTCTAAGGTAGTCAAAGATGTGAGGTTGCCCAATTCATTTGGGAATGATGTCAAGCTTGAACACCTTCCAATATCAAAGGTAGTCAAAGATGTGAGGTTGCCCAATTCATTTGGCAATGATGTCAAGCTTGAGCACCTTCCAATATCAAAGGTTGTCAAAGATATGAGGTTGTCCAATTCATTTGGCAATGATGTCAAGCTTGAGCACCATCCTATATCAATGATAGTCAAAGATGTGAGGTTGCCCAATTCATTTGGCAATAATGTCAAGCTTGAACAACATTCCATATTTAAGGTAGTCAAAGATGTGAGGTTGCCCAATTCATTTGGTAATGATGTCAAGCTTGAGCAATATTCCATATTTAGGGTAGTCAAAGATGTAAGGTTGCCCAATTCATTTGGCAATGATGTCAAGCTTGAGCACCATTGTATATTAAAGGTTGTCAAAGATGTGAGGTTGCCGAATTCATTTGGCAATGATGTCAAGCTTGACCACCCACTTAAATCAAAGGTAGTCAAAGACGTAAGGTTACCTAATTCATTCGGCAATGATGTCAAGCTTGAGCACCATTGTATATCAAAGGTTGTCAAAGATGTGAGGTTGCCGAATTCATTTGGCAATGATGTCAAGCTTGAGCACCTTCCAATATCAAAGGTAGTCAAAGATTTGAGGTTGCCCAATTCATTTGACAATGATGTCAAGCTTGAGCATCTTCCTATATTAAAGGTTGTCAAAACTGTGAGGTTGCCCAATTCATTTGGCAATGATATCAAGCTTGAGCACCACTCAATATTTAAGGTAGTCAAAGATGTGATGTTGCCCAATTTATTTGGCAATGATGTCAAGCTTAAGTACCCTTGTATATCAAAGGTAGTCAAAGATGTGAGGTTGCCCAATTCATTTGGCAATGATGTCAAGCTTGAGCATTCATTCATTCTTAAGGTAGTCAAAGATATGAGGTTGCCCAATTCATTTGGCAATAATGTCAAGCTTGAGCACCACTCAATATTTAAGGTAGTCAAAGATGTGATGTTGCTCAATTTATTTGGCAATGATGTCAAGCTTAAGTACCCTTGTATATCAAAGGTAGTCAAAGATGTGAGGTTGCCCAATTCATTTGGCAATGATGTCAATATTGAGCATCTTCCTATATTAAAGGTTGTCAAAACTGTGAGGTTGCCCAATTCATTTGGCAATGATATCAAGCTTGAGCACCACTCAATATTTAAGGTAGTCAAAGATGTGATGTTGCTCAATTTATTTGGCAATGATGTCAAGCTTAAGTACCCTTGTATATCAAAGGTAGTCAAAGATGTGAGGTTGCCCAATTCATTTGGCAATGATGTCAAGCTTGAGCATCTTCCTATATTAAAGGTTGTCAAAACTGTGAGGTTGCCCAATTCATTTGGCAATGATATCAAGCTTGAGCACCACTCAATATTTAAGGTAGTCAAAGATGTGATGTTGCCCAATTTATTTGGCAATGATGTCAAGCTTAAGTACCCTTGTATATCAAAGGTAGTCAAAGATGTGAGGTTGCCCAATTCATTTGGCAATGATGTCAAGCTTGAGCATTCATTCATTCTTAAGGTAGTCAAAGATATGAGGTTGCGCAATTCATTTGGCAATAATGTCAAGCTTGAGCAACATTCCATATTTAGGTAGTCAAAGATGTGAGGTTGCCCAATTCATTTGGTAATGATGTCAAGCTTGAGCAATATTCCATATTTAAGGTAGTCAAAGATGTAAGGTTGCTTAATTCATTTGGCAATGATGTCAAGCTTGACCACCCACTTAAATCAAAGGTAGTCAAAGACGTAAGGTTACCCAATTCATTTGGCAATGATGTCAAGCTTGAGCACCATTGTATCTCTAAGGTAGTCAAAGATGTGAGGTTGCCCAATTCATTTGGGAATGATGTCAAGCTTGAACACCTTCCAATATCAAAGGTAGTCAAAGATGTGAGGTTGCCCAATTCATTTGGCAATGATGTCAAGCTTGAGCACCTTCCAATATCAAAGGTTGTCAAAGATATGAGGTTGTCCAATTCATTTGGCAATGATATCAAGCTTGAGCACCATCCTATATCAATGATAGTCAAAGATGTGAGGTTGCCCAATTCATTTGGCAATAATGTCAAGCTTGAACAACATTCCATATTTAAGGTAGTCAAAGATGTGAGGTTGCCCAATTCATTTGGTAATGATGTCAAGCTTGAGTAATATTCCATATTTAAGGTAGTCAAAGATGTAAGGTTGCCCAATTCATTTGGCAATGATGTCAAGCTTGACCACCCACTTAAATCAAAGGTAGTCAAAGACGTAAGGTTACCCGATTCATTTGGCAATGATGTCAAGCTTGAGCACCATTGTATATCAAAGGTTGTCAAAGATGTGAGGTTGCCGAATTCATTTGGCAATGATGTCAAGCTTGACCACCTTCTTAAATCAAAGGTAGTCAAAGACGTAAGGTTACCCAATTCATTTGGCAATGATGTCAAGCTTGAGCACCATTGTATATCAAAGGTTGTCAAAGATGTGAGGTTGCCGAATTCATTTGGCAATGATGTCAAGCTTGAGCACCTTCCAATATCAAAGGTTGTTAAAGATTTGAGGTTGCCCAATTCATTTGACAATGATGTCAAGCTTGAGCATCTTCCTATATTAAAGGTTGTCAAAACTGTGAGGTTGCCTAATTCACTTGGCAATGATATCAAGCTTGAGCACCACTCAATATTTAAGGTAGTCAAAGATGTGAGGTTGCCCAATTCATTTGGCAATGATGTCAAGCTTAAGCACCCTTGTATATCAAAGGTAGTCAAAGATGTGAGGTTGCCCAATTCATTTGGCAATGATGTCAAGCTTGAGCATTCATTCATTCTTAAGGTAGTCAAAGATATGAGGTTGCCCGATTTATTTGGCAATGATGTCAAACTTGAGCACCATTGAATATTTAAGGTAGTCAAAGATGTGAGGTTGTCCAATTCATTTGGCAATGATATCAAGCTTGAGTACCATTGAATATTTAAGTAAGTCAAAGATGTGAGGTTGTCCAATTCATTTGGCAATGATGTCAAGCTTGAGCACCATCCTATATCAATGATAGTCAAAGATGTGAGGTTGCCTAATTCATTTGGCAATAATGTCAAGCTTGAACAACACTCCATATTTAAGGTAGTCAAAGATGTGAGGTTGCCCAATTCATTTGGTAATGATGTCAAGCTTGAGCAATATTCCATATTTAAGGTAGTCAAAGATGTAAGGTTGCCCAATTCATTTGGCAATGATGTCAAGCTTGACCACCCACTTAAATCAAAGGTAGTCAAAGACGTAAGGTTACCCAATTCATTTGGCAATGATGTCAAGCTTGAGCACCATTGTATATCAAAGGTTGTCAAAGATGTGAGGTTGCCGAATTCATTTGGCAATGATGTCAAGCTTGAGCACCTTCCAATATCAAGGGTTGTCAAAGATTTGAGGTTGCTCAATTCATTTCACAATGATGTCAAGCTTGAGCATCTTCCTATATTAAAGGTTGTCAAAACTGTGAGGTTGCCCAATTCATTTGGCAATCATCTCAAGCTTGAGCACCACTCAATATTTAAGGTAGTCAAAGATGTGATGTTGTCCAATTTATTTGGCAATGATGTCAAGCTTAAGTACCCTTGTATATCAAAGGTAGTCAAAGATGTGAGGTTGCCCAATTCATTTGGCAATGATGTCAAGCTTGAGCATTCATTCATTCTTAAGGTAGTCAAAGATATGAGGTTGCCCAATTCATTTGGCAATAATGTCAAGCTTGAGCAACATTCCATATTTAAGGTAGTCAAAGATGTGAGGTTGCCCAATTCATTTGGCAATGATGTCAAGCTTAAGCAATATTCCATATTTAAGGTAGTCAAAGATGTAAGGTTGCCCAATTCATTTGGCAATGATGTCAAGCTTGACCACCCACTTAAATCAAAGGTAGTCAAAGACGTAAGGTTACCCGATTCATTTGGCAATGATGTCAAGCTTGAGCACCATTGTATATCAAAGGTTGTCAAAGATGTGAGGTTGCCGAATTCATTTGGCAATGATGTCAAGCTTGACCACCCACTTAAATCAAAGGTAGTCAAAGACGTAAGGTTACCCGATTCATTTGGCAATGATGTCAAGCTTGAGCACCATTGTATATCAAAGGTTGTCAAAGATGTGAGGTTGCCGAATTCATTTGGCAATGATGTCAAGCTTGAGCACCTTCCAATATCAAAGGTTGTTAAAGATTTGAGGTTGCCTAATTTATTTGACAATGATGTCAAGCTTGAGCATCTTCTTATATTAAAGGTTGTCAAAACTGTGAGGTTGCCTAATTCACTTGGCAATGATATCAAGCTTGAGCACCACTCAATATTTAAGGTAGTCAAAGATGTGAGGTTGCCCAATTCATTTGGCAATGATGTCAAGCTTAAGCACCCTTGTATATCAAAGGTAGTCAAAGATGTGAGGTTGCCCAATTCATTTGGCAATGATGTCAAGCTTGAGCATTCATTCATTCTTAAGGTAGTCAAAGATATGAGGTTGCCCGATTCATTTGGCAATGATGTCAAACTTGAGCACCATTGAATATTTAAGGTAGTCAAAGATGTGAGGTTGTCCAATTCATTTGGCAATGATATCAAGCTTGAGTACCATTGAATATTTAAGTAAGTCAAAGATGTGAGGTTGTCCAATTCATTTGGCAATGATGTCAAGCTTGAGCACCATCCTATATCAATGATAGTCAAAGATGTGAGGTTGCCCAATTCATTTGGCAATAATGTCAAGCTTGAACAACACTCCATATTTAAAGTAGTCAAAGATGTGAGGTTGCCCAATTCATTTGGTAATGATGTCAAGCTTGAGCAATATTCCATATTTAAGGTAGTCAAAGATGTAAGGTTGCCCAATTCATTTGGCAATGATGTCAAGCTTGACCACCCACTTAAATCAAAGGTAGTCAAAGACATAAGGTTACCCAATTCATTTGGCAATGATGTCAAGCTTGAGTACCATTGTATATCAAAGGTTGTCAAAGATGTGAGGTTGCCGAATTCATTTGGCAATGATGTCAAGCTTGAGCACCTTCCAATATCAAGGGTTGTCAAAGATTTGAGGTTGCTCAATTCATTTCACAATGATGTCAAGCTTGAGCATCTTCCTATATTAAAGGTTGTCAAAACTGTGAGGTTGCCCAATTCATTTGGCAATGATGTCAAGCTTGAGCACCACTCCATATTTAAGGTAGTCAAAGATGTGAGCTTGCCCAATTCATTTGGCAATGATGTCAAGCTTAAGCACCCTTGTATATCAAAGTTAGTCAAAGATGTGAGGTTGTCCAATTCATTTGGCAATGATATCAAGCTTGAGCACCACTCAATATTTAACGTAGTCAAAGATGTGAGGTTGCCTAATTTATTTGGCAATGATGTCAAGCTTAAGTATCCTTGTATATCAAAGGAAGTCAAAGATGTGAGGTTGCCCAATTCATTTGGCAATAATGTCAAGCTTGACCACCCACTTAAATCAAAGGTAGTCATAGACGTAAGGTTATCCGATTCATTTGGCAATGATGTCAAGCTTGAGCACCATTGTATATCAAAGGTAGTCAAAGATGTGAGGTTGCCCAATTCATTTGGTAATGATGTCAAGCTCGAGCAATATTCCATATTAAAGGTAGTCAAAGATGTAAGGTTGCCTAATTCATTTGGCAATGATGTCAAGCTTGACCACCCACTTAAATCAAAGGTAGTCAAAGACGTAAGATTACCCGATTCATTTGGCAATGTTGTCAAGCTTGAGCACCATTGTATATCAAAGGTTGTCAAAGATGTGAGGTTGCCGAATTCATTTGGCAATGATGTCAAGCTTGAGCACCTTCCAATATCAAAGGTTGTCAAAGATTAGAGGTTGCCCAATTCATTTGACAATGATGTCAAGCTTGTGCATCTTCCTATATTAAAGGTTGTCAAAATTGTCAGGTTGCCCAATTCACTTGGCAATGATATCAAGCTTGAGCTCCACTCAATATTTAAGGTAGTCAAAGATGTGAGGTTGCCCAATTCATTTGGCAATGATGTCAAGCTTAAGCACCCTTGTATATCAAAGGTAGTCAAAGATGTGAGGTTGCCCAATTCATTTGGCAATGATGTCAAGCTTGAGCATTCATTCATTCTTAAGGTAGTGAAAGATATGAGGTTGCCTGATTCATTTGGCAATGATGTCAAACTTGAGCACCATTGAATATTTAAGGTAGTCAAAGATGTGAGGTTGTCCAATTCATTTGGCAATGATATCAAGCTTGAGTACCATTGAATATTTAAGTTAGTCAAAGATGTGAGGTTGTCCAATTCATTTGGCAATGATGTCAAGCTTGAGAACCATCCTATATCAATGATAGTCAAAGATATGAGGTTGCCCAATTCATTTGGCAATAATGTCAAGCTTGAACAACACTCCATATTTAAGGTAGTCAAAGATGTGAGGTTGCCCAATTCATTTGGTAATGATGTCAAGCTTGAGCAATATTCCATATTTAAGGTAGTCAAAGATGTAAGGTTGCCCAATTCATTTGGCAATGATGTCAAGCTTGACCACCCACTTAAATCAAAGGTAGTCAAAGACGTAAGGTTACCCAATTCATTTGGCAATGATGTCAAGCTTGAGTACCATTGTATATCAAAGGTTGTCAAAGATGTGAGGTTGCCGAATTCATTTGGCAATGATGTCAAGCTTGAGCACCTTCCAATATCAAAGGTTGTCAAAGATTTGAGGTTGCCCAATTCATTTGACAATGATGTCAAGCTTGAGCATCTTCCTATATTAAAGGTTGTCAAAACTGTGAGGTTGCCCAATTCATTTGGCAATCATATCAAGGTTGAGCACCCTCTTAAATCAAAGGTAGTCAAAGATGTGAGGTTGCCGAATTCATTTGGCAATGATGTCAAGCTTAAGCACCCTTGTATATCAAAGGTAGTCAAAGATGTGAGGTTGCCCAATTCATTTGGCAATGATGTCAAGCTTGAGCACCCACTTAAATCAAAGGTAGTCAAAGACGTAAGGTTACCGAATTCATTTGGCAATGATGTCAAGCTTGAGCACCTTCCAATATCAAAGGTTGTCAAAGATGTGAGGTTGTCCAATTCATTTGGCAATGATGTCAAGCTTGAGCATCTTCCCATATTAAAGGTTGTCAAATCTGTGAGGTTGCCCAATTCATTTGGCAATGATGTCAAGCTTGAGCACCACTCAATATTTAAGGTAGTCAAAGATGTGAGGTTGCCCAATTCATTTGGCAATGATGTCAAGCTTGAGCACCTTCGAATATCAAAGGTTGTCAAAGATGTGAGGTTGCCCAATTTATTTGGCAATGATGTCAAGCTTGAGCATTCATTCATTCTTAAGGTAGTCAAAGATATGAGGTTGCCCAATTCATTTGGCAATGATGTCAAACTTGAGCACCATTGAATATTTAAGGTAGTCAAAGATGTGAGGTTGCCCAATTCATTTGGCAATGATGTCAAGCTTGAGCACCTTCCAATATCAAAGGTTGTCAAAGATGTGAGGTTGCCCAATTCATTTGGCAATGATGTCAAGCTTGAGCACCATCCTATATCAATGATAGTCAAAGATGTGAGGTTGCCCAATTCATTTGGCAATAATGTCAAGCTTGAACAACACTCCATATTTAAGGTAGTCAAAGATGTGAGGTTGCCCAATTCATTTGGTAATGATGTCAAGCTTGAGCAATATTCCATATTTAAGGTAGTCAAAGATGTAAGGTTGCCCAATTCATTTGGCAATGATGTCAAGCTTGACCACCCACTTAAATCAAAGGTAGTCAAAGACGTAAGGTTACCCAATTCATTTGGCAATGATGTCAAGCTTGAGCACCATTGTATCTCTAAGGTAGTCAAAGATGTGAGGTTGCCCAATTCATTTGGCAATGATGTCAAGCTTGAGCACCTTCCAATATCAAATGTTGTCGAAGATGTGAGGTTGCCCAATTCATTTGGCTATGATGTCAAGCTTGAGCACCTTCCAATATCAAAGGTTTTGAAAGATGTGAGGTTGCCTAATTCATTTGGCTATGATGTCAAGCTTGAGCACCCTCTTAAATCAAAGGTAGTAAAAGATGTGAGGTTGCCCAATTCATTTGGCAATGATGTCAAGCTTGAGCACCTTCCAATATCAAAGGTAGTCAAAGATGTGAGGTTGTCCAATTCATTTGGCAATGATGTCAAGCTTGAGCACCATCCTATATCAATGATAGTCAAAGATGTGAGGTTGCCGAATTCATTTGGCAATGATGTCAAGCTTGACCACCCACTTAAATCAAAGGTAGTCAAAGACGTAAGGTTACCTAATTCATTCGGCAATGATGTCAAGCTTGAGCACCATTGTATATCAAAGGTTGTCAAAGATGTGAGGTTGCCGAATTCATTTGGCAATGATGTCAAGCTTGAGCACCTTCCAATATCAAAGGTTGTCAAAGATTTGAGGTTGCCCAATTCATTTGACAATGATGTCAAGCTTGAGCATCTTCCTATATTAAAGGTTGTCAAAATTGTGAGGTTGCCCAATTCACTTGGCAATGATATCAAGCTTGAGCACCACTCAATATTTAAGGTAGTCAAAGATGTGAGGTTGCCCAATTCATTTGGCAATGATGTCAAGCTTAAGCACCCTTGTATATCAAAGGTAGTCAAAGATGTGAGGTTGCCCAATTTATTTGGCAATGATGTCAAGCTTGAGCATTCATTCATTCTTAAGGTAGTGAAAGATATGAGGTTGCCCGATTCATTTGGCAATGATGTCAAACTTGAGCACTGTGATTGTCGTTTTACTTACTTTAACTTATCTAATCAGAGTAAACCTGTATAGGGGAATTCGAACACAGGGAAAGAATACCGCATGAGCTTACACGTTAGGGTCACACAATTAACTGTATTCCGCACTACTTAAAACATCCAGGAAACACTACAATGCTTTCCACTTCCTAATAATACTCCACCATCACTGATAACAACATGTAATCCCGCACTATCCTAAATGACTGGACATAATCATACTATAATCCAAATTCTGGAGTTCTTCACCATTAACTGCCTTCACATTACAGTGTTTCACACAAACACAGACTCATTCTCTCTGCTGAACTACATTCAGATTTCAGCATTCAATCTCTCTTCTTCTCATTCAATAACATATAATTCCATTCACACTTTCATTCCATGATTCACTTCACAATATTCAGAAACTCTCAATACTCTTATTTCAAAGAACATAACAATAAAAGAAAAGAGGTAGCACCAAGCTTACCCCGGCTCACACTATCACAGTAATGGCCCCTACTTCCTCTCTCCCATCCTCCTTATGCTACCACGAGATACCAACTGCTACATCTCTAATGAAAACTGCTTTTCCTAATTATTCATCCATTTTACCTACTGAACTACCTTTTCAACAGTCATCTATCCCTGTTTACACTATGAACTAAGTATCTACAATTCAACAAATAACTATTTATTCTACATACCCCACTCCCATCTGTGCAGCGTCCTCGCAAACATAGAACCGATACATAACTAAAAAAAAAACTTCTCCAAAATTTCTATTTATTTGATATATCCAATTGATCAATTACTACATTATCCATTATTGGTTCCACCGATTCTGGCTGTAGTGGTACGTCTTCATCCTCTTCCAATATTTCAAGCGACTCCTTTCTCAACTGGGCTGAAAGATCTTCATTGTATTCTCCCAATTCACGGATCTGAGCTTCCAGTTTCAGGATCTGGGCATCGCGAAGTTCCAACTGATGTTGCTGCGGACTCATCCCTTCTGGGACATCTTTAATCGACACTTGAGATTGGCTCCTCACAGTTAACTCTTCCGTCAGTTTTGACACCTCATTTTGTAAAACTTCAATTTCAGACCTCATTTTCCCCGTTTCACATCTCAATTGGTCACACAATAACGCTTTCTCTGTCGCCAATAACTCTGTCTTGTCCACTTCCACTTGCAACTGGCATTTGAACTTCTCCCGTTCCAAATCTCATGACTTCCTATTCTGAATCAATTCGTCCCGTTGTCCTTCCACAATCCGTGAAATCTGTTCTTTTTCCTTTGTCCAAGCCTCATATTGGAGAACCAATTTCCGCTCCAGGACCAACTTGACTTCTTCAATTTCATGAATCCTCAGTTCTTGCTCCCTGATTTTTTTATTTTGATCCGATATCCTTTTTTTACTGTCCTCCCAATCCCGTTTACTTCTGTCTTCGACATCCAATGCTCGTACCATATAATGTATTTGCGAAATGTGCTTCAATATGGCATTTTTAAGAGATACTCCTTCAGGGAATCGACCCTCTGGAAACGCCAACTGGTTGATATCTATCAATAATGGGACTTGATTCTCCTCTTCCACCGCAAGACCACTTGGAACCCGTCTCGCTTCGATAACCGGAGCTACCCCTTGAACCATTGTACGACTTGATTCTCCAATTTCGTGTATTACATCCGCTACATTGTGATTCTGTGCCAACAAATTTCGTTCTCTCTGCAAAGGTGCTGACACTGGTATAGGGTTTTCCTCTTCTGACGGTGGTTGACGCAATGTGTGCGCGATGACAGCATACACATAATTTGAACAAAGCAAGGATGTGAACTTCCCCAATTTGAACTTGGCTCCTATCTCCGCATGAATACGAGTAGCTACGTAAGCCGCCCAGTTGAACACCATCCCCTCAAACGCCCCTACTGCTGCATACAATAATCGTTTTGACACATATGTGGGGTGTCGGTACAATCCTAACCGCCTCAGCACGAACCGCAACCATTCCACATATTCTGGTGTAATCGCCTCCTGAGTCCGCCATCCTTGGCTCCTTTCAAAGGATGACATTCCTCCCTTGAAATATCTACCTGGGCTGAAATCGCCTGACTCATCAGTCCTAACTGCCATCTCTCCAATGGGAAGAAACAACACCTTTTCCAGGATTGTTTCATCAATCCCAATAATTCGCCCTTGAACGACACTCGATCCATCTTCGGGGTCGTAATTCTCAATGTATTCCTCCACTAATGACACATTGATTGATGGTAAACGCTCTGAATGGTGCAAAAATTGGAACAGCTTCGCAGTCCAAAAATCCCTTATTTTTCTCTGCGTCCAACAGATTTCTAACTTCATCGGCTCCATATTGGTAACGATTATCACAGCCGGTGGTTTTGCTGTGCGTTTAGCTCTCACATTCTGGCCACTTTCATCTTTGTCTACAGCTCTCTTGGTACTTTCAATCGCCATGACTCAAACGCTTACAGGTCCTAACCGTCAATGCCACTCTCCAGTCTGCCCGAAACACTAAAATGAGACACAAATAAGCAACAACATAATATAACACCACAGAATAACCCTTAGTAGGAGCCCCACTCCTATTCTATTACCTAGTGATGAGAGCGACAACATGGTACCCATACTGTCCATTTCTCACTTCCTTCGCATCTGACACAATAGTGATTACTACATATCCTTGCAGCCGCCTCTACGTCTTATACCATAATTAGGTCCCTCCTGAGTCCATTCGAAGTCCCCTCCCCTCAAATGAAATAAAACCCGTCCCGGGTTTTAGGTATTATATAACCGTAAACGATTTCCATTAATGCGGGTACTGAAACGATGGCCCGTGAAATCCTCCAATTGAACAGACCCATTGGAAAATCCTTCAATTACGCGATATGGCCCATGTCAGCGAACTTGAAATTTTCCCGGAAAATGGTTGAATCGGCTGTCATACAGCAATACCAAATCATTGGGCATAAAACACTTCGGCCGCAGTTTACTATCATAGTAACTCTTCCTCCGTTTTTGAGTGGCTTCCATGTGGAATAGAGCGACAGCCCGTATTTCATCCAATTCCTCCAATTTCATCAACCGAGAGTGTAATGACTCACTGTCACTGAGGCGTTCGTCTAAGGCAATTCGTAAACTGGGAACCTCCAATTCGATAGGTAAAATTGCCTCTTGACCGTAAACTAATTGGAACGGAGTAGAGTGGGTAGTTACCTTATAGGCGGTACGATAAGCCCACAAAGCTGCAAAGAGTTTGGTCTCCCAATCTGTACCGGCCCCTGAAATTGTCTTAGTCAAGACTTTGCACAAAATACCGTTGGTCTTTTCCGTTTGCCCATTGGCACGAGGATGGTAGGGAGTGGTCTTACGATGCTTGATCTCATATGTGGTCGTCAAGGCGGCGATGGTAGCATTGATGAAATGGGTGCCTCGATCGCTGACCAATTCCTTGGGACACCCAAAGCGAGTGATAATATTCTCATACAGAAAAGTTGCCACCGTACTGGCATTATCGGTGCGGGTAGCAATCGCCTTTGCCCATTTGGTGACATAATCGGTGGCGACTAAGATATACCGCTTTTGACGAGGTTTTGACGCTGGTGCAATGGGACCAACAAAATCAATACCCCATTTTTCAAACGGAACCTGGACCAAGATTGGGACTAACGGCATGGCGGAAGTACCCGTAGGTCGACCAATTCGTTGACAAGGATCACAACGGCGAACGAACTGGTGGGCATCAGAAAACATTGTGGGCCACCAATATCCGGCCATTAAAGCCTTGCGGGCAGTGCTGTCTCCCGCGAAATGACCACCACAACTATCTAAATGACAACCTGTAAGTATCGACTGTACTTCACTGGGAAAGATACAGCGCCGTAAAAGACCATCGCGTCCTTGTTTATACAAAGCATCACGAATCATCGTGTATGGGGCACTCTTCAGAATAAGGCGCTTCTTAAGCTTGTCCGTGAAAGTCGGCGGAAAAGTATGGAAGGTCAGAAACTGAATAATTTCGCTATACTCGGGGGATATCACATCCACCACAAATAATGCGGCGTCGGGAAGATCATCGGGAACAGGCTCGTTGCCGAGAATATTAGACAACCGGGATAAATGATCTGCGTTCGCATGTTGCTTCCCAGGTCTGATAACCACCGTAAAATTGAACTCCTGGAGGAGTAAGACCCAGCGAGCAATGCGCCCACTCAATTGAGGCTTATTAATCAGATATTTGAGGGCATCATGATCCACATAAAATACAAACGGATACCCAAGCAAATAGTGCCGAAATTTTTTAACCGAGTATATCATACCCAACGCCTCTCGTTCAGTAGTAGTATAGTTGCGTTCGGCAGCCACCAATTGTCGACTGGCATAATATATTGGATGATCGAATCCCTTATCATCCTTCTGGCTTAACACCGAGCCAATAGCAGCATTGGATGCATCAACATACACATGAAATGGCTTTGTCCAACAAGGAGCCACCAATATTGGTGCAGAGACCAATTTTGACTTTAAGACCTCGAAGGCTACGGTACACTCCTTGGTCCAGAGGGGACTAGTACCATCGGACGGAGGTTTCTTCAGTAAGTTCGTTAAAGGTTGACAAATAACCGCAAACGAACTTATAAATCGTCGATAATAACTGACATGACCAACGAACCCTCGAACACCGGAGACTGTCTCCGGTCTGGGCAAGTTCATGATATGCTGCACTTTGTCAGGATCTGTAGCAATACCACGACTGGAAACAATATGGCCCAATAATTTTCCGGACGGAACACTAAATTGGCACTTCTCCGAATTCAACGATATTCCAAATTTGGCACACTGAGCCAAACATTTGCCTAGACAATGAAGATGATCTTGTTTGGTACTGAATGTACAAAAGTCATCTAAAAAGATCTCCATAAACAGTCGGAGATAATCTTGAAAAGCCTGAGTCATCTCGCGTTGGAACGTGGCTGGGGCGTTACATAACCCGAAAGGCATCACGCGATAAGCAAATGTGCCCCAATCCGTAGTAAAGGTTGTCTTGAGCTGGTCTTCTTTTGCAATTTGAACTTGATTATACCCGGAGAAACCATCGAGAAACGAATAGCATTCGTGACCGGCGACGGCGTCCAATATACTATCCGTGAATGGTAACGGAAAGTAATCTTTCTTGGTGGCTGCATTAAGTTTTCGGAAATCTTGACAAATTCGGATTTTTCCGTTCTTTTTCGGCACCATCACAATTGGAGAAAGCCACTCACTATTCGGTACCGGGTAAATGAAACCCACCGCAAGAAGCTTGTCCAATTCTTCCTTCACTATAAGGGAATATTTAGGATTAAGGCGATGTTGCCTCTGGCGTACCGGTTTAGCGTTTTCTTCCAATATGATACGATGTTCACAGACATCAGCGGGGATACCTTGTAGATCATTATAAGTCCAAGCAAAAGCGGATTTATGATGTAAGAAAAAGTCTGTCCAACAGGTCAACTCTTGTTCCTTAATACCTTCGTAGACCTTAATTAGCCGAGGTTCGGCCGTGGTCGCTAAGTTAATAGTTTGACATACAGGGTCAGCAACAATACTCTGTTTCAATTCTCGCAGTGATTTAAAGTTACTCGGTATGTCCGACATATGCGAAGTAACGAATCCCGTCTCGAGGGCACTAACATGGTGCACATCGTACCCAGGTTTCCAGTCAATACTTACATAAGCAGAGTTTTCCGAATCCTTCGGATATATCAAGTACTCCCCCGGACCTCCACATTGGTACACCACCTCAGGGTGCTGTGCTGCCTCCACATTGGCCTCCGTTGTCGTATTACGTGCTTTCCTGCTCGAGAACGCGCCGGGCGTCTGGCTGTAGAAGGTAGTATGGAGATTCGCCGATAGTCAAGCAGTCTATCAGTTTTTGACTGCTGGAATATAAACGACTGCAACAATGTACCGTAAATCTATACGGGTGCTCTTCGATTGCTTGTCGGAGTCCTTTTTGCCCCAGCCGGTAGGTCTCTAGACGTTACAGAGAACCCCGTACAACCCAAACTGTTAACCTTCAATACTCCTTTGTACTTACGATCTTGTATCCACTGACTGTCTTGTTAGATTAACCCAATAAATTTCATTCACTCCGCATACTCAATCCTATAGACACCCTTTTAATCCTTCAATCACAGACGTAACTCGATTTCACAAAACAGTCAAGAGTATTCAAACCCACTTCATTTAAAAATCCCGATTCACCAGTACAACACTGACTTCAGCAGCGATAGCCTCAGTCTTCCTCAAAACTCTACGAAGAAGAAAAATCCAAATCCTATGTCTTTTCTTCCCCGACCCGAAGCATGAAGCTCCTCTCTCTAATTCCCTTCTTGATCTTCAAAAACCTCCCATTCCCCCTAAATAAAAATCCACACCACTCCAAAACTATATCCCCCCTAACCTTATCCTCTGAATTTCTTCAATCTTCCATCTTAGATCCGGAATTGGCTCCCACCTCAAGCTTTCTCCTCCGTTTTTACCTTTAAGAAATCCATTTACCGAAAACAACGTTCCCTGAGACGGCACAGAGAATAGGACAGCCTGAAACAGAATCGAACCCCGTAATCGGGACTTCATTGAGTCGCCCGACCAATTCAGGTCCTATATTGGGAAAGATGCCCGTAATAACCTGGATGTTCCCGTAATTGGGTCAAATTGGTCCTCGCGTCAGATTGGCTAAGATCCGTAGTAAGACCTCGATTTCCCGTAACTAGACTGCATTGGGTTGCCCCACCAATACAGGTCTCATATTGGGTAAGAGGACCCGGATTGGATTATCGAAATTGGATCCAATTGGCTCCTCGAACCCGTCGTGTGAATTGGTCCTTCTCTTCCTACTGACTCCCGTTATTCGAATCGAATGGGGCATTCCAGTATGCCCCGGCTGACTGTAACGGAGTCACTGAACCTGACCACTCAGTATTTGTACTGGAGTTGGTCGATGCTCCCAATATTCGAGATAACTGAATATTAATAAAATCCCCCTTTCTTTTTATTTTCACTGTATACTCGTGTTACAACACGACATCCACCCCCTCTGAACCTGTGCATCCTCCGGTATGCATCAATTTACCCAATTGCTGTTTGATTCAGAATATATCCCCTACGTCTTTGTCCAGTTCGTCTTCGTCACCTTCATTATCCATATCACTTTCATCTTCTTGCTGCGGAATCTCTGTACCTTCATTAAGGTCTTCCATATTCATCTCTGCGTGTCTTCGTTTAAATATTTTTACTCTCTTCCCTGCAATTGGTATTTTCAATTTTGTACCATCTAACTCCCGTAATGAGTAAGTCGCATTATCATGAACAGTTGTTACAACATATGGTCCAAACCAACGTTTTGAAAATTTCCGCAAAGTACTATGTTGATTATCCAGACTATTGTCATAAACAAGTACCCAGTCACCTTCCTCGATTGCTTTTGGTCTCAATCGATGTTGCTTATCGAATCGCGCCTTGTTTTGTAACCTTGCTCTTTTTAACCTTTCCAATGCTATCTGGACATCTGCCGTTCTTTGCTCCAATTGTCGAATCCTAATAGCCAGAAGTTCTTCTCTTGTCAATCCATCTTCCCATGGTAGCATACTCCAAGTAAGTACCTTTTCTTCAATCGGCATAATTGGTTTTTGACCTGTCATAAGTTCTACTGGCATATATCCTGTCACCGAACTATGTGTTGTTCGATCAGCCCATAATGCAAATGACAAAAGCCGTGGCCACTCTTTAACCTTCCCATTACAAGCTTTAACCAGTGCTTTCACAATCGACGGGTGACCGCGTTCGCTTTTCGCATTCCCTTCCGGATTATAAGCAGTAGTAAGTGATAGTTTAACTCCACATTTTTCAAAGAACTTACGAGCTTCTTGTGCATTTAATTCTCCACGATCTGCAGTGATTTTTCCTACGCACCCGTAACGGCAAATGACATCTTCAAGCAAAAACCTACAAATCCCTTCTGTAGATTTTGTCCTCAATGCTCTTCCTTCTACTTGATTTGATAAATCTTCACGAGCTAAAACCAAATATCTCATCTGCCATAACCCAACCGGCATAATAACCAAATCAACAACCCATTTAAAATGAATAGCCAGAGGATACGTAGGATGAAGACCATCTCGATGTCGGATATTAGAATACGATTGACAGATTTCACATGACTCTACAAATGAGAGCACATCTCGATACATATTTTTCCACCAATATCGTTCCTTGAGTTTAGCAAAAGTAGCCCAGATTCCTCTATGGCCTGCCCATAAACTATCATGAAATTCCTTTAATAAATTTAGTTTTTCTTTCCTTTTGCCTATCACTCGTTGTGGCATCCCAATTCCTTTCTTCGGTCTCTTCCATAAGAATCCATCTCGAAGTAAAAATCCATATGCTTTTTTTCTTATTTGTTTGAATTTTTCTGTAGACCAATTCCCCTGCTTAGACAAGGTATTCAAATAATGACCAATATCCAATAATTCTCCTTCATAAGATTCTTCAAGAAATAGCTTGTCTTCTCTGTTGAGATTTGATATTGAATAGAATTTCAATCCGACATCATCAATGTCTTCAACCATTTCGTCCTCCCTCTCGTATCTTGCTCGAGATAGCATGTCTGCTACTAAATTGTCCTTTCTAGTGAACGCCTCAGCAAATTCATCCACAATAGGTCCAATTCCTTCATTCCTGACAGTTACAGCATTCACCGGCTGCATATCTTGAATAAACCGCAGTGACCCATTCTTCTTAGGTACCGTAAACCATCGGCTAGAATACGGCGCAAATGAAGGTTCTAATATTTTCATCTTTATCTTTTCTTTCAATAGTTCGACCAATTTAGGTAAATATGCCCTCGGTACTGGAATCGGTCTTAGATTCCAAGGTACATGCGGTACAGTGAAGATAACCATAGGTGTTATAATATTTGGATCCACACACCCAATTTCATGAGATTCGAAGGCAAACGATCTACCTTGTTTAGCCAACATCTTTTCGAAGCAAGTAATTTCCTCCGGCAATAAAGAACCATCAGAACCAATCTTCAATTCTTCAAAAGTCTCTTCAGTAAACTGGTGTCCAATACTCATTGGATCTCTTAAACTTGCTTCTTTTGATGCTTCTCCCATTTGTTCTTTAGAATCCTCTGGTAATGGTCCGGCAACAGGCTTTACCTTCTTATCTGCCGTTTTATATCTCGTCTCTACTGTGACTTCTGGTGCTTGAAAAGATTCAAGCATGGTATAAACCTCTCTCGAATGAATCTCAACAATCTTATCATTATCTCCTAACCCAATAGATGCAATCAATTCCAATGAATCTTCCAGCCCATTTTCTTCATAAACATCCAAAATCCTCTCATCATCTTGCAATGTACCTATCTTGCATAACTGTCCTTCAATATCATATAATCTTTTTCTTTCTTTTCTTTTAAAATCTTCAACTTTCTTATACATAATATTTCCATTCTCCAATATACCAATAAAACTCGCATCAAAGGCACCTTCATCTCGCGAGAGTACCTCCTCTTTTGTACCTCCATAATCTCGCTTTACAGTGGTACCTCCCCAAAATCCTTAAATCCTTCAACAATCTTTGGCAATGGTTTCTCCCTCAACCTATCTCGATTCCGTTCATGGTTAGGAGGTACTGTTAGAAATTGTACAGCTTTCCTCCCATCTTCGCTCCGTACCCTTGCATAAGCAGAACCATCGTCAAGTACTTTTGTTTCCATCCGTGTTGCCGTGATATAAGGTTGTCCTAAAATCAACGGATAAGACGTTGTATCTTGAACGAAGAAATGTTGCTCCGTAGCAACATCCCCAATCCGAATTTTGACATCTGGACAAGCTCCATATAATTCGCCTCGTGTGTTATTAGCTGCTCGTATTGCCCATCCATGTTCCATATCAATTGGCCATTTTTGCTTCTTATAAAGATCTTTAGACATGAGATTTATTTCAGAACCATGGTCCACCAAAGCAACTATTGGTTCTTCTATATCTCCTACCTTCACCAATACCTCAGTAGTTGCCCTTGCCCAATGCTTTCGAGTATAATGGCTCAAAGTTTCCATTTCCTTGTCATTAGAATCTTCGAAACGTACTCGCTGATTATACCCATTCTTTTCATTTGTTGGTTGCTTGTAACCAATATCAACCTCTTCTTCATCTCTACATATTCTTGCGTCAATAGCATGACTCATTCCAGTTTCGCTCATTAATTGCCTCTTTCGCTTAATGCTGTCAATGATAACATCATGAAACTCCTTCTTTGCAATTCCCAAGACTTCTTTCAATGTGAATTCCACCTTAGCATTTAATATACGTTCTTCCAACACCCCTTTCAAATTTGTTGCTGCTTCAATGTCAGAAAGTAGCTTATAAGCAATTGATTTGCCCTTATCTTTTGTCTCCGTTGTTTTTTCTCCCAATGATGCTGAGGTATCCTTTACAGGCAATTCTTGTGAAGCTGCCTCCCGAGCCTTTCTCCTCGAGTTTGCCTCTTAAAAGAATTTCCTTCTCTAGTATCATCAAAATTTCTTCGTCTTTTCTCTTCCATCAAAGCTTCATGTTGGCTCTTAGCAATATATGCATGAACTGAAAGAGACTCAACGGGATCCTCCCAACCTGTTCTTCCTCGTATTGTAGCTGCAGTTCTCAATAACGCTTCTCGAGGTAATTTCCCTTCTTGCATTGTAGAAACGGCAGAAGCCCAAAACTCACTAGTTTCCGTACTTCCACCAATTTCATCATCTACTCTAGCACCATAACTTGCACTTTCTCGTGCTACTGTTTCATGCCCTTTTAAGTAATCTTGAACCAATGCTCTCATTCCTCCCTTGCCAAAATTGGTTTGAAGAAGATCCTCCCTATCTTTCAATGCTATCTTCCCATCTTTCCAGCAAATAATTCCCTGCCATATCATATTATTAAATTCATTGCAATCTTTTCTAGTGTGTGAAGCATCATCACACCAAATGCATCTTTGTACATATCCTTGTTTTGAAACATTCTTCGAATTGTTTATAGAAGTATTCTCTTCAAGTCTTGCCAATTTGATTTGAAGATCTCGCATTCCTCGTATAATTTCTTCCATACCCATATCTGTTTTCTTTGACAAGGATGTCGAAGGTTGAACTGTAGGCATTGTTGGTGGTGTAGTACGTACTGGAGCTTTGGATGCTTGTACTTGTTTCGGAATATTACTCCTATCCTTCCTCCTTTCTTTTTTTGTAAGCAACCCCCCCGCATCTTCAACGTTCTTCCACTTCGTTGTCAATCCTTCATCTTCTTCTTTGTCTTCAAGAAGGGGTTCTAATTTCTCTTGCAATTCTCCATCAGCAGCTTGAAGAAATAAATCAACTTTGTTCGGCTCCAATGTCAATTTTTCTACCTTCGATAATTGAGAGTACTGCCTCTCAAATTCCCTTAGTAGCTCTGTTGCTTGCAAATTCTTATTGGGTCGTTCAATCCATCCCAGAAACAGCTTCTTAGTAACGCGATCAGCATCTTCTAAGAAATATTCGTTTTTCAATGCATGTGAAAAATCCTCCCATGAATTCCCACAATGATCCGTAATCGATGTAATGTGGTCCCTTATCTCCGGTATCGTGGCAAGTCCAAATAGTGCAACCATTTTCTTCTCAGAAACCCGATTTAATTCCATTTCACGAACATAACATCTTAAATACCTTGAAATATTCCTCCCATCAAATTGATCAATTTTATTGACCACTGCTTGCAATGCTTTGGTTGCCAAAGCTTCCTTTCGATCATTGTTTTGCTGTTGCTGCATTGACAATGAGAAGGCTTGAAACAAACTAGCAATAGATGGATCCATGTGCATACCTTGTCCTTTAGAAGACTCCCCACCAGAAATTTCTCCCAAAAATCCTTCAAAATTTTTATTTTCGTTTTCCATAAAAAATAAAGATAAAATCAACCAAAATCCAATACCTTCTACCTCAAGCTTTCACGTCGGGTTCACCACTTATGTCGTATTACGTGCTTTCCTGCTCGAGAACGCGCCGGGCGTCTGGCTGTAGAAGGTAGTATGGAGATTCGCCGATAGTCAAGCAGTCTATCAGTTTTTGACTGCTGGAATATAAACGACTGCAACAATGTACCGTAAATCTATACGGGTGCTCTTCGATTGCTTGTCGGAGTCCTTTTTGCCCCAGCCGGTAGGTCTCTAGACGTTACAGAGAACCCCGTACAACCCAAACTGTTAACCTTCAATACTCCTTTGTACTTACGATCTTGTATCCACTGACTGTCTTGTTAGATTAACCCAATAAATTTCATTCACTCCGCATACTCAATCCTATAGACACCCTTTTAATCCTTCAATCACAGACGTAACTCGATTTCACAAAACAGTCAAGAGTATTCAAACCCACTTCATTTAAAAATCCCGATTCACCAGTACAACACTGACTTCAGCAGCGATAGCCTCAGTCTTCCTCAAAACTCTACGAAGAAGAAAAATCCAAATCCTATGTCTTTTCTTCCCCGACCCGAAGCATGAAGCTCCTCTCTCTAATTCCCTTCTTGATCTTCAAAAACCTCCCATTCCCCCTAAATAAAAATCCACACCACTCCAAAACTATATCCCCCCTAACCTTATCCTCTGAATTTCTTCAATCTTCCATCTTAGATCCGGAATTGGCTCCCACCTCAAGCTTTCTCCTCCGTTTTTACCTTTAAGAAATCCATTTACCGAAAACAACGTTCCCTGAGACGGCACAGAGAATAGGACAGCCTGAAACAGAATCGAACCCCGTAATCGGGACTTCATTGAGTCGCCCGACCAATTCAGGTCCTATATTGGGAAAGATGCCCGTAATAACCTGGATGTTCCCGTAATTGGGTCAAATTGGTCCTCGCGTCAGATTGGCTAAGATCCGTAGTAAGACCTCGATTTCCCGTAACTAGACTGCATTGGGTTGCCCCACCAATACAGGTCTCATATTGGGTAAGAGGACCCGGATTGGATTATCGAAATTGGATCCAATTGGCTCCTCGAACCCGTCGTGTGAATTGGTCCTTCTCTTCCTACTGACTCCCGTTATTCGAATCGAATGGGGCATTCCAGTATGCCCCGGCTGACTGTAACGGAGTCACTGAACCTGACCACTCAGTATTTGTACTGGAGTTGGTCGATGCTCCCAATATTCGAGATAACTGAATATTAATAAAATCCCCCTTTCTTTTTATTTTCACTGTATACTCGTGTTACAACACGACACCGTACTCGGTACTTATGTGTCATCATCGGAGCTAAGCCCTTCGTCCGACGTCAATTCAGATACTGGCAACTGAGACTCCCCGTGATAGCGTACTGGGTACATTTGTAACACCATTTTATCTACGCCCTTACCAATTGTCAAAGTACCTCGACCCCAATCGTTCTTGGCCTTCGCTTGATACAGCCAGGGTCGTCCCAATAAAATAGGGTACGATAAAGTCGAACGTTGTAAGCGAAAGACAATGTAGTCAATTTCATAGGCAATACCTGCAATTATAGTTTGAACACTCCGTAAAATACCCATTGGCTTAACTCGGCTATGATCTGCCATCCGTAATACCAATGTCGTGGGGACTAATTGTTCCAGACCTAAAGCATCCATTGTATCAGCGTTCATTAAATTGACGCTGGAACCTCCATCTACCTGGACGCCAAAGATCCGAACACCATCAATCGAAACATCAATGGTTGGTGCACCTGGATCAGGGTTCAAACTAACTTCACAAACTTCCATATTACGATGCCGATGTCTTGTTAGGGATGAATTCAAGGTGGAACGACACTGTGGTGCGACTGCTAGAAGTTGCTTCATAGAGATTGAAGGCCGAATAGCATCCAAATCCTTTAAAATATCGTAGGGTTCCATATTTAGGGTAATTCCCAATGCCCTCTTCCGTTTCATGGGTTTGAGCTTAACTCCGTGAGGTAAATTATTCTGCCGCCCTGGACTTGGAATTGGAACAACAGATTGAGCTTCCTTGGGACTTCCTTTCCCAAGGGGATCTTTCAACGGGTATGATGCTTCTTGGAACTGCGGTGGGAACGGATCGGTTCGAGACGGAACTGAAGACTCCGTAATTGGGACCTCATTGGGCTTCGCAACCAAATCAGGGCTCAAGACTTTCCCAGTTTCCGGGCCTGAATGGGATTGGTCCGTAATTGGGTGTGATTGGCCCTTCGCTTTAGGATCTTCCAAATGTTTAATTGGGCCTTTCCCTTTTTGCTGGCTCCTAGTAAGAACGGTAAAGACACATTCCACCCGATTTACTGGAGAGTCTTGAGGTCCTCGATTTATTCCCTCCATTTTTCCTGGACTCTGGATCTGCTGATCCCGATTATTGAAATTGAATGGAGCATTACATTGCTGATACGTATGCCCTGACTGCTTGCAATTCCCACAAACTGGGGCATAATCGTCACTGGCTCTTGGATTGGGACATTCATTGGCATAATGACCAATCTGTCTACAACGGAAACAACGCAATGGCCTTTTTGCACCCCCATCAGGCATATTGGGTGTCTCCATCGGTATATACCTACTAGGTTTGTTCCATGTAGGTTGAGAAAACGATCCTGGTTGTCCCGGTTGTACTTGGTTCAATGGCATCGATGGAGCATATGGCTGATACCCATGCTGCTCCTTACCATAGTTCGGAGGATTTGATACAAACCCCTCACTATAAGTGGAATTCTGAAAATGATTGACTGCTCAATTTTGTCGGTTAGATCGATTTCCATGCCATCCAAACGTATTTCCTCTTTGAACTTGATTGACATCCCATGGAGTTGGTGGAATCATGGTCGGATTACTGAATTGTTGTTGTCTTTGCAAATTCCAACAATTAGCGGTTAAGTGCTTGCCTCCACAAAATGTACATTTACCCAACACTTGTGAAGGTGACGGGCATTCCGTTACCAAATGACCGTGGCCCTGACAATTACTGCACCATACATTGGTCCTAGTATTGGTTGGCTTTTGCCTCTTCTCCTTATCTTTGGCCATATTAACGGCCATTTCCTCCATTTTCTTCGTCAAGTTCAATAACAAGGCTTCATTGGAATCTTTTGAAGCTGATATTATTTGTTTTTCCGCCAAAGTTGACTCGTGTGTTTGATATGGAAAATATGGGGCATACGCTGTTGTTACTTGCGGTGGTAAAGCTTGCAATGGGGTAACATTAACTGGCCCCTGAGTATTGGCACTTGACTGGGCAACTGTTTCGATCATCTGTGGATAACTACCCACTGATCCGTTCAAAGCCGGATATTGATAATTGCTTTGAACTGGTATCATCGTGGCACACGCAGTTAAAAACTGATCATAATGGCATTCCTCCCAAACCTTGGCTCTATCAAGGGATGCAGATATCGTAACTGGTTGAGCTTCTTTTACAAACATTTTTAGCTCTGGTGGGTGCAAACCATTTATTAATATAGATAATATAAATGCCTCCGGCATTTGGTGGTTCGGCCACTTACTAAGTATATCAGCCACTCGGCCATAGAACGATTCCACCGCCTCTCCTAGGATCATTTTGCTGTTCATTAACCTTCCTCGAAGACGGTCTTCAAAACCAATTGGTCGAAAACGGGTCAAAAATACATTCTTCAATGCTTCCCAGTTCGAAAATTGACCAACTGGTTGACGGTTATACCATTCAAACGCCGTATCCTTTAAGGTTGCTGACAACCATCGTAACCAAATATCCTCGGTTCTCCCATTATTGGCGACACATGCTGTCAAAAACTGCGACAAATGTTGATCTGGATCCGCACCCGGAAAACCCCTAAAGGTAGGTAATGGAGCCACGCTAGTTGTGTGATCACTCACAGTACCCATTTGTACTGCTATGGGAACCGCTGGACCTCCCGTCGTCATTGAATTTGACAATGTGACACTTAATCGTTTGTTAATATAGTCTGCGTCTCTCCTAAATATATTTTCTGAACTTTCCACCCTGCTCAATTTGCTATTATTATCCTTGAACAAGTTTATTGGTTGAATAGGAGGTGAGAATGATGGATTTTGAAACACACTGAATTGGCCCTTATTGACCAATAATTTATGCCACTCTATGGAACCAGTTTTGACGGAATCGGCAGTTTCCGCTATTGGAAACGTACCCAATGGTGTACCCAACTCTTCTGTGATTCCCCCACTCTCAGTTAACAGTCTCAGAAGAAACCCTGGCCTATTGATCAAATTTTCAGCACATGCTCTTGGCAATTTCTCTAACGGTATATACTTCTGAAATATTAGATGTCGATTAGCTTCTCGATATGCTCGAATATGACGACAGGCATGCAACCATGGCTTAATCCAGCTTTGTCTATGATTCCTTTTTAACTTTCTTAGTTGCTCGTTTCGCAACAAATTTCTTGCTTGCGATCTCTCTATTCTTTCTCTTGACTGCCGTATTTTCTTTACTGTTAAGTTCTCATTCTTAATAACCATACTCTTTCATTATATTCTTCTGCGACTGCTACCTATTTCCCATCTACTTCAACCGGCAGTTAAAACCTAACACTCCATGCTATTATCAATTTCTCCGGCAGCGGCGCCAAAATGTGATTGTCGTTTTACTTACTCTAACTTATCTAATCAGAGTAAACCTGTATAGGGGAATTCGAACACAGGGAAAGAATACCGCATGAGCTTACACGTTAGGGTCACACAATTAACTGTATTCCGCACTACTTAAAACATCCAGGAAACACTACAATGCTTTCCACTTCCTAATAATACTCCACCATCACTGATAACAACATGTAATCCCGCACTATCCTAAATGACTGGACATAATCATACTATAATCCAAATTCTGGAGTTCTTCACCATTAACTGCCTTCACATTACAGTGTTTCACACAAACACAGACTCATTCTCTCTGCTGAACTACATTCAGATTTCAGCATTCAATCTCTCTTCTTCTCATTCAATAACATATAATTCCATTCACACTTTCATTCCATGATTCACTTCACAATATTCAGAAACTCTCAATACTCTTATTTCAAAGAACATAACAATAAAAGAAAAGAGGTAGCACCAAGCTTACCCCGGCTCACACTATCACAGTAATGGCCCCTACTTCCTCTCTCCCATCCTCCTTATGCTACCACGAGATACCAACTGCTACATCTCTAATGAAAACTGCTTTTCCTAACTATTCATCCATTTTACCTACTGAACTACCTTTTCAACAGTCATCTATCCCTGTTTACACTATGAACTAAGTATCTACAATTCAACAAATAACTACTTATTCTACAAGCACCATTGAATATTTAAGGTAGTCAAAGATGTGAGGTTGTCCAATTCATTTGGCAATGATATCAAGCTTGAGTACCATTGAATATTTAAGTTAGTCAAAGATGTGAGGTTGTCCAATTCATTTGGCAATGATGTCAAGCTTGAGCACCATCCTATATCAATGATAGTCAAAGATGTGAGGTTGCCCAATTCATTTGGCAATAATGTCAAGCTTGAACAACACTCCATATTTAAGGTAGTCAAAGATGTGAGGTTGCCCAATTCATTTGGTAATGATGTCAACTTGAGCAATATTCCATATTTAAGGTAGTCAAAGATGTAAGGTTGCCCAATTCATTTGGCAATGATGTCAAGCTTGACCACCCACTTAAATCAAAGGTAGTCAAAGACGTAAGGTTACCTAATTCATTTGGCAATGATGTCAAGCTTGAGCACCATTGTATATCAAAGGTTGTCAAAGATGTGAGGTTGCCGAATTCATTTGGCAATGATGTCAAGCTTGAGCACCTTCCAATATCAAAGGTTGTCAAAGATTTGAGGTTGCTCAATTCATTTCACAATGATGTCAAGCTTGAGCATCTTCCTATATTAAAGGTTGTCAAAACTGTGAGGTTGCCCAATTCATTTGGCAATCATATCAAGCTTGAGCACCACTCAATATTTAAGGTAGTCAAAGATGTGAGGTTGCCCAATTCATTTGGCAAGGATGTCAAGCTTAAGCACCCTTGTATATCAAAGGTAGTCAAAGATGTGAGGTTGCCCAATTCATTTGGCAATGATGTCAAGCTTGAGCACCCACTTAAATCAAAGGTAGTCAAAGACGTAAGGTTACCCAATTCATTTGGCAATGATGTCAAGCTTGAGCATCTTCCTATATTAAAGGTTGTCAAAACTGTGAGGTTGCCCAATTCATTTGGCAATGATGTCAAGCTTGAGCACCACTCAATATTTAAGGTAGTCAAAGATGTGAGCTTGCCCAATTCATTTGGCAATGATGTCAAGCTTGAGCATCCATTCATTCTTAAGGTAGTCAAAGATATGAGGTTGCCCAATTCATTTGGCAATGATGTCAAACTTGAGCACCATTGAATATTTAAGGTAGTCAAAGATGTGAGGTTGTCCAATTCATTTGGCAATGATATCAAGCTTGAATACCACTGAATATTTAAGTTAGTCAAAGATGTGAGGTTGTCCAATTCATTTGGCAATGATGTCAAGCTTGAGCACCATCCTATATCAATGATAGTCAAAGATGTGAGGTTGCCCAATTCATTTGGCAATAATGTCAAGCTTGAACAACACTCCATATTTAAGGTAGTCAAAGATGTGAGGTTGCCCAATTCATTTGGTAATGATGTCAAGCTTGAGCAATATTCCATATTTAAGGTAGTCAAAGATGTAAGGTTGCCCAATTCATTTGGCAATGATGTCAAGCTTGACCACCCACTTAAATCAAAGGTAGTCAAAGACGTAAGGTTACCCAATTCATTTGGCAATGATGTCAAGCTTGAGCACCATTGTATATCAAAGGTTGTCAAAGATGTGAGGTTGCCGAATTCATTTGGCAATGATGTCAAGCTTGAGCACCTTCCAATATCAAAGGTAGTCAAAGATTTGAGGTTGCCCAATTCATTTGACAATGATGTCAAGCTTGAGCATCTTCCTATATTAAAGGTTGTCAAAACTGTGAGGTTGCCCAATTCATTTGGCAATGATATCAAGCTTGAGCACCACTCAATATTTAAGGTAGTCAAATATGTGAGCTTGCCCAATTTATTTGGCAATGATGTCAAGCTTAAGCACCCTTGTACATCAAAAGTAGTCAAAGATGTGAGGTTGCCCAATTCATTTGGCAATGATGTCAAGCTTGAGCATTCATTCATTCTTAAGGTAGTCAAAGATATGAGGTTGCCCGATTCATTTGGCAATGATGTCAAACTTGAGCACCATTGAATATTTAAGGTAGTCAAAGATGTGAGGTTGTCCAAATCATTTGGCAATGATATCAAGCTTGAGTACCATTGAATATTTAAGTTAGTCAAAGATGTGAGGTTGTCCAATTCATTTGGCAATGATGTCAAGCTTGAACAACACTCCATATTTAAGGTAGTCAAAGATGTGAGGTTGCCCAATTCATTTGGTAATGATGTCAAGCTTGAGAAATATTCCATATTTAAGGTAGTCAAAGATGTAAGGTTGCCCAATTCATTTGGCAATGATGTCAAGCTTGACCACCCACTTAAATCAAAGGTAGTCAAAGACGTAAGGTTACCCAATTCATTTGGCAATGATGTCAAGCTTGAGCACCATTGTATCTCTAAGGTAGTCAAAGATGTGAGGTTGCCCAATTCATTTGGGAATGATGTCAAGCTTGAACACCTTCCAATATCAAAGGTTGTCAAAGATGTGAGGTTGCCCAATTCATTTGGCTATGATGTCAAGCTTGAGCACCTTCCAATATCAAAGGTTGTGAAAGATGTGAGGTTGCCTAATTCATTTGGCTATGATGTCAAGCTTGAGCACCCTCTTAAATCAAAGGTAGTAAAAGATGTCAGGTTGCCCAATTCATTTGGCAATGTTATCAAGCTTTTGCATCCATTCATTCTGAAGGTAGTCAAAGATATGAGGTTGCCCAATTAATTTGGCAATGATGTCAAGCTTGAGCACCTTCCAATATCAAAGGTTGTCAAAGATGTGAGGTTGCCCAATTCATTTGGCAATGATGTCAAGCTTGAGCACCTTCCAATATCAAAGGTTGTGAAAGATGTGAGGTTGCCTAATTCATTTGGCTATGATGTCAAGCTTGAGCACCCTCTTAAATCAAAGGTAGTAAAAGATGTGAGGTTGCCCAATTCATTTGGCAATGATGTCAAGCTTGAGCACCTTCCAATATCAAAGGTTGTCAAAGATGTGAGGTTGTCCAATTCATTTGGCAATGATGTCAAGCTTGAGCATTCATTCATTCTTAAGGTAGTCAAAGATATGAGGTTGCCTGATTCATTTGGCAATGATGTCAAGCTTGAGCACCTTCCAATATCAAAGGTTGTCAAAGATGTGAGGTTGCCCAATTCATTTGGCTATGATGTCAAGCTTGAGCACCTTCCAATATCAAAGGTTGTGAAAGATGTGAGGTTGCCTAATTCATTTGGCTATGATGTCAAGCTTGAGCACCCTCTTAAATCAAAGGTAGTAAAAGATGTGAGGTTGCCCAATTCATTTGGCAATGATGTCAAGCTTGAGCACCTTCCAATATCAAAGGTTGTCAAAGATGTGAGGTTGTCCAATTCATTTGGCAATGATGTCAAGCTTGAGCATTCATTCATTCTTAAGGTAGTCAAAGATATGAGGTTGCCTGATTCATTTGGCAATGATGTCAAACTTGAGCACCATTGAAAATTTAAGGTAGTCAAAGTTTTGAGGTTGCCCAATTTATTTGGCAATGATGTCAAGGTTGAGCACCTTCCAATATCAAAGGTTGTCAAAGATGTGAGGTTGCCCAATTTATTTGGCAATGATGTCAAGCTTGAGCACCATCCTATATCAATGATAGTCAAAGATGTGAGGTTGCCCAATTCATTTGGCAATAATGTCAAGCTTGAACAACACTCCATATTTAAGGTAGTCAAAGATGTGAGGTTGCCCAATTTATTTGGTAATGATGTCAAGCTTGAGCAATATTCCATATTTAAGGTAGTCAAAGATGTAAGGTTGCCCAATTCATTTGGCAATGATGTCAAGCTTGACCACCCACTTAAATCAAAGGTAGTCAAAGACGTAAGGTTACCCAATTCATTTGGCAATGATGTCAAGCTTGAGCACCATTGTATCTCTAAGGTAGTCAAAGATGTGAGGTTGCCCAATTCATTTGGGAATGATGTCAAGCTTGAACACCTTCCAATATCAAAGGTTGTCAAAGATGTGAGGTTGCCCAATTCATTTGGCTATGATGTCAAGCTTGAGCACCTTCCAATATCAAAGGTTGTGAAAGATGTGAGGTTGCCTAATTCATTTGGCTATGATGTTAAGCTTGAGCACCCTCTTAAATCAAAGGTAGTAAAAGATGTCACGTTGCCCAATTCATTTGGCAATGTTATCAAGCTTTTGCATCCATTCATTCTGAAGGTAGTCAAAGATATGAGGTTGCCCAATTAAATTGGCAATGATGTCAAGCTTGAGCACCTTCCAATATCAAAGGTTGTCAAAGATGTGAGGTTGCCCAATTCATTTGGCAATGATGTCAAGCTTGAGCACCTTCCAATATCAAAGGTTGTCGAAGATGTGAGGTTGCCCAATTCATTTGGCTATGATGTCAAGCTTGAGCACCTTCCAATATCAAAGGTTGTGAAAGATGTGAGGTTGCCTAATTCATTTGGCTATGATGTCAAGCTTGAGCACCCTCTTAAATCAAAGGTAGTAAAAGATGTGAGGTTGCCCAATTCATTTGGCAATGATGTCAAGCTTGAGCACCTTCCAATATAAAGGGTTGTCAAAGATGTGAGGTTGTTCAATTCATTTGGCAATGATGTCAAGCTTGAGCATTCATTCATTCTTAAGGTAGTCAAAGATATGAGGTTGCCCGATTCATTTGGCAATGATGTCAAACTTGAGCACCATTGAAAATTTAAGGTAGTCAAAGATTTGAGGTTGCCCAATTTATTTGGCAATGATGTCAAGGTTGAGCACCTTCCAATATCAAAGGTTGTCAAAGATGTGAGGTTGCCCAATTCATTTGGCAATGATGTCAAGCTTGAGCACCATCCTATATCAATGATAGTCAAAGATGTGAGGTTGCCCAATTCATTTGGCAATAATGTCAAGCTTGAACAACACTCCATATTTAAGGTAGTCAAAGATGTGAGGTTACCAAATTTATTTGGCAATGATGTCAAACTTGAGCAATATTCCATATTTAAGGTAGTCAAAGATGTAAGGTTGCCCAATTCATTTGGCAATGATGTCAAGCTTGACCACCCACTTAAATCAAAGGTAGTCAAAGACGTAAGGTTACCCAATTCATTTGGCAATGATGTCAAGCTTGAGCACCATTGTATCTCTAAGGTAGTCAAAGATGTGAGGTTGCCCAATTCATTTGGGAATGATGTCAAGCTTGAACACCTTCTAATATCAAAGGTTGTCAAATATGTGAGGTTGCCCAATTCATTTGGCTATGATGTCAAGCTTGAGCACCTTCCAATATCAAAGGTTGTGAAAGATGTGAGGTTGCCTAATTCATTTGGCTATGATGTCAAGCTTGAGCACCCTCTTAAATCAAAGGTAGTAAAAGATGTGAGGTTGCCCAATTCATTTGGCAATGATGTCAAGCTTGAGCACCTTCCAATATCAAAGGTTGTCAAAGATGTGAGGTTGTCCAATTCATTTGGCAATGATGTCAAGCTTGAGCATTCATTCATTCTTAAGGTAGTCAAAGATATGACGTTGCCCGATTCATTTGGCAATGATGTCAAACTTGAGCACCATTGAAAATTTAAGGTAGTCAAAGATTTGAGGTTGCCCAATTCATTTGGCAATGATGTCAAGCTTGAGCACCTTCCAATATCAAAGGTTGTCAAAGATGTGAGGTTGCCCAATTCATTTGGCAATGATGTCAAGCTTGAGCACCATCCTATATCAATGATAGTCAAAGATGTGAGGTTGCTCAATTCATTTGGCAATAATGTCAAGCTTGAACAACACTCCATATTTAATGTAGTCAAAGATGTGAGGTTGCCCAATTCATTTGGTAATGATGTCAAGCTTGAGCAATATTCCATATTTAAGGTAGTCAAAGATGTAAGGTTGCCCAATTCATTTGGCAATGATGTCAAGCTTGACCACCCACTTAAATCAAAGGTAGTCAAAGACGTAAGGTTACCCAATTCATTTGGCAATGATGTCAAGCTTGAGCACCATTGTATATCAAAGGTTGTCGAGGATGTGAGGTTGCCGAATTCATTTGGCAATGATGTCAAGCTTGAGCACCTTCCAATATCAAAGGTAATCAAAGATTTGAGGTTGCTCAATTCATTTGACAATGATGTCAAGCTTGAGCATCTTCCTATATTAAAGGTTGTCAAAACTGTGAGGTTGCCCAATTCATTTGGCAATGATATCAAGCTTGAGCACCACTCAATATTTTATGTAGTCAAAGATGTGAGCTTGCCCAATTTATTTGGCAATGATGTCAAGCTTAAGCACCCTTGTATATCAAAGGTAGTCAAAGATGTGAGGTTGCCCAATTCATTTGGCAATGATGTCAAGCTTGAGCATTCATTCATTCTTAAGGTAGTCAAAGATATGAGGTTGCCCGATTCATTTGGCAATGATGTCAAAATTGAGCACCATTGAATATTTAAGGTAGTCAAAGATGTGAGGTTGCCCCATTCATTTGGCAATGATGTCAAGCTTGAGCACCTTCCAATATCAAAGGTTGTCAAAGATGTGAGGTTGCCCAATTCATTTGGCAATGATGTCAAGCTTGAGCACCATCCTATATCAATGATAGTCAAAGATGTGAGGTTGCCCAATTCATTTGGCAATAATGTCAAGCTTGAACAACACTCCATATTTAAGGTAGTCAAAGATGTGAGGTTGCCCAATTCATTTGGTAATGATGTCAAGCTTGAGCAATATTCCATATTTAAGGTAGTCAAAGATGTAAGGTTGCCCAATTCATTTGGCAATGATGTCAAGCTTGACCACCTACTTAAATCAAAGGTAGTCAAAGACGTAAGGTTACCCAATTCATTTGGCAATGATGTCAAGCTTGAGCACCATTGTATCTCTAAGGTAGTCAAAGATGTGAGGTTGCCCAATTCATTTGGGAATGATGTCAAGCTTGAACACCTTCCAATATCAAAGGTTGTCAAAGATGTGAGGTTGCCCAATTCATTTGGCTATGATATCAAGCTTGAGCACCTTCCAATATCAAAGGTTGTGAAAGATGTGAGGTTGCCTAATTCATTTGGCTATGATGTCAAGCTTGAGCACCCTCTTAAATCAAAGGTAGTAAAAGATGTGAGGTTGCCCAATTCATTTGGCAATGATGTCAAGCTTGAGCACCTTCCAATATCAAAGGTTGTCAAAGATGTGAGGTTGCCCAATTCATTTTGCAATGATGTCAAGCTTGAGCACCATCCTATATCAATGATAGTCAAAGATGTGAGGTTGCTCAATTCATTTGGCAATAATGTCAAGCTTGAACAACACTCCATATTTAAGGTAGTCAAAGATGTGAGGTTGCCCAATTCATTTCGTAATGATGTCAAGCTTGAGCAATATTCCATATTTAAGGTAGTCAAAGATGTAAGGTTGCCCAATTCATTTGGCAATGATGTCAAGCTTGACCACCCACTTAAATCAAAGGTAGTCAAAGACGTAAGGTTACCCAATTCATTTGGCAATGATGTCAAGCTTGAGCACCATTGTATATCAAAGGTTGTCAAAGATGTGAGGTTGCCGAATTCATTTGGCAATGATGTCAAGCTTGAGCACCTTCCAATATCAAAGGTTGTCAAAGATGTGAGGTTGCCCAATTCATTTGGTAATGATGTCAAGCTTGAGCACCTTCGAATATCAAAGGTTGTGAAAGATGTGAGGTTGCCTAATTCATTTGGCTATGATGTCAAGCTTAAGCACCCTCTTAAATCAAAGGTAGTAAAAGATGTGAGGTTGCCCAATTCATTTGGCAATGATGTCAAGCTTGAGCACATTCCAATATCAAAGGTTGTCAAAGATGTGAGGTTGTCCAATTCATTTTGCAATGATGTCAAGCTTGAGCACCATCCTATATCAATGATAGTCAAAGATGTGAGGTTGCCCAATTCATTTGGCAATAATGTCAAGCTTGACCACCCACTTAAATCAAAGGATGTCAAAGATGTAAGGTTATCCGATTCATTTGGCAATGATGTCAAGCTTGAGCACCATTGTATATCAAAGGTTGTCAAAGATGTGAGGTTGCCGAATTCATTTGGCAATGATGTCAAGCTTGAGCACCTTCCAATATCAAAGGTTGTCAAAGATTTGAGGTTGCCCAATTCATTTGACAATGATGTCAAGCTTGAGCATCTTCCTATATTAAAGGTTGTCAAAATTGTCAGGTTGCCCAATTCACTTGGCAATGATATCAAGCTTGAGCACCACTCAATATTTAAGGTAGTCAAAGATGTGAGGTTGCCCAATTCATTTGGCAATGATGTAAGGCTTGAGCACCTTCCAATATCAAAGGTTGTCAAAGATGTGAGGTTGCCCAATTCATTTGGCAATGATGTCAAGCTTGAGCATTCATTCATTCTTAAGGTAGTCAAAGATATGAGGTTGCCCGATTCATTTGGCAATGATGTCAAACTTGAGCACCATTGAATATTTAAGGTAGTCAAAGATGTGAGGTTGTCCAATTCATTTGGCAATGATATCAAGCTTGAGTACCATTGAATATTTAAGTTAGTCAAAGATGTGAGGTTGTCCAATTCATTTGGCAATGATGTCAAGCTTGAGCACCATCCTATATCAATGATAGTCAAAGATGTGAGGTTGCCCAATTCATTTGGCAATAATGTCAAGCTTGAACAACACTCCATATTTAAGGTAGTCAAAGATGTGAGGTTGCCCAATTCATATGGTAATGATGTCAAGCTTGAGCAATATTCCATATTTAAGGTAGTCAAAGATGTAAGGTTGCCCAATTCATTTGGCAATGATGTCAAGCTTGACCACCCACTTAAATCAAAGGTAGTCAAAGACGTAAGCTTATCCAATTCATTTGGCAATGATGTCAAGCTTGAGCACCATTGTATATCAAAGGTTGTCAAAGATGTGAGGTTGCCGAATTCATTTGGCAATGATGTCAAGCTTGAGCACCTTCCAATATCAAAGGTAATCAAAGATTTGAGGTTTCTCAATTCATTTCACAATGATGTCAAGCTTGAGCATCTTCCTATATTAAAGGTTGTCAAAACTGTGAGGTTGCCCAATTCATTTGGCAATCATATCAAGCTTGAGCACCACTCAATATTTAAGGTAGTCAAAGATGTGAGGTTGCCCAATTCATTTGGCAATGATGTCAAGCTTAAGCACCCTTGTATATCAAAGGTAGTCAAAGATGTGAGGTTGCCCAATTCATTTGGCAATGATGTCAAGCTTGAGCACCCACTTAAATCAAAGGTAGTCAAAGACGTAAGGTTACCTAATTCATTTGGCAATGATGTCAAGCTTGAGCATCTTCCTATATTAAAGGTTGTCAAAACTGTGAGGTTGCCCAATTCATTTGGCAATGATGTCAAGCTTGAGCACCACTCAATATTTAAGGTAGTCAAAGATGTGAGCTTGCCCAATTCATTTGGCAATGATGTCAAGCTTGAGCACCTTCGAATATCTAAGGTTGTCAAAGATGTGAGGTTGCCCAATTCATTTGGCAATGATGTCAAGCTTGAGCATTCATTCATTCTTAAGGTAGTCAAAGATATGAGGTTGCCCAATTCATTTGGCAATGATGTCAAGCTTGAGCACCTTCGAATATCTAAGGTTGTCAAAGATGTGAGGTTGCCCAATTCATTTGGCAATGATGTCAACCTTGAGCATTCATTCATTCTTAAGGTAGTCAAAGATATGAGGTTGCCCAATTCATTTGGCAATGATGTCAAACTTGAGCACCATTGAATATTTAAGGTAGTCAAAGATGTGAGGTTGTCCAATTCATTTGGCAATGATATCAAGCTTGAATACCATTGAATATTTAAGTTAGTCAAAGATGTGAGGTTGTCCAATTCATTTGGCAATGATGTCAAGCTTGAGCATCTTCCTATATTAATGGTTGTCAAAATTGTGAGGTTGCCTAATTCACTTGGCAATGATATCAAGCTTGAGCACCACTCAATATTTAAGGTAGTTAAAGATGTGAGGTTGCCCAACTCCTTTGGCAATGTTGTCAAGCTTAAGCACCATTCAATATTTAAAGTAGTCAAAGATTTCAGGTTGCCTAATTCATTTGGCAATGATTTCAAGCTTTTGCACCATTCCATATTTAAGGTGGTGAAAGATTTGAGGTTGCGAAATTTTTTTGTAAATGATGTCAAACTTAAGCATCCATTCATATTTAAGGTAATCAAAGATATGAGGTTTCCCAATTCATTTGGCAATGACATCAAGCATAAGCACCCACTAATATTTAAGGTAGTTAAAGATGTGAGTTTGTCCAATTTATTTGGCAAAGATATCAAGCTTTTGCCCCACTCCAAATTTAAGGTAGTCAAAGATATGAGATTGTCCAATTCATTTGGCAATGATGTCAAGCTTAAGCATCCATTTAGATTTAAGGTAGTCAAAGATATGAGGTTTTCCAATTCATTTGGCAATGATGTCAAGCTTAAGCACTCCCTCATGTCTAAGGTGGTCAAAGATGTAAGGTTGTCCAACTCATTTGGCAATGATGTCAAGCTTAAGCACTCCCTCATGTCTAAGGTGGTCAAAGATGTGAGGTTGCCCAATTCATTCGGTAATGATGTTAACCTTGAGCATTCCCTCATATCTAAGGTGGTCAAAGATGTGAGGTTGCCCAATTCATTTGGCAATGATTTTAACCTTGAGCACTCCCACATGTATAAGGTGGTCAAAGATGTGAGGTTACCCAATTCACTTGGCAATGATGTCAAGCTTCTGCATGCTCTCATATTTAAGGTAGTCAAAGATGTAAAATTACCTAATTTACTTGACAATGACTTCAAGCTTGAATAAAAACGTATATCTAAGGTATTGAAAGATATGAGGTCACCAAATATATTAGGTAATAAGTTCAACCCAAAGCACTCTCTCATATTTAATGTAGTCAAAGATGTGAGGTTGCCCAATTCATTTGGCAATGATGTTAATTTTGAGCATTCCTTCATATCTAAGGTAGTCAAAGATGTGAGGTTGCCCAATTCATTTGGCAATGATGTTAATTTTTTGCAACTATTAATATTTAAGGTAGTCAAAGATGTGAGCTTGTCCAATTCTTTTGGCAATGATTCCAAGTTCAAGCACCACTCCATATTTAAGGTAGTTAAAGATATGAGATTGTCTAATTTATTTTGCAATGACATCAATTTCTTGCATCTATTCATACTTAAGGTAGTCAATGATATGAGGTTGCCTAATTCATTTGGCAATGATGTCAATTTTTTACAACTATTAATATTTAAGGTGGTCAAAGATGTAAGCTTGCCCAATTCCTTAGGCAATGATTCCAAGCTCAAGCACCACTCTATATTTAAGGTAGTTAAAGATATGAGGTTACCCAATTCATTTGGCAATGACATCAATTTTTCACACCTATTCATAGTTAAGGTAGTTAAAGATATAAGGTTGCCTAATTCAATCGGCAATGATGTCAAGCTTGAGCACCACTGCATATTTAAGGTTATCAAAGATGTCAGCTTGCCCACTTCATTTGGCAATGATGTCAAGTTTTCACACCACTTCATATTTAAGGTAGTCAAAGATGTGAGGTTGCCCAATTCATTTGGCAATGATGTTAATTTTTTGCACCTATTAATATTTAAGATAGTCAAAGATGTAAGGTTGCCTAATTCCTTTGGTAATGATTTTAACCTTTCACACCCACTTATATCAAAGGTAGTCAAAGATGTAAGGTTGCCTAATTCAATTGGCAATGATGTCAAACTTAAGCACCACTCCATATTTAACATAATCAAAGATGTGAGCTTGCCTACTTCATTTGGCAATGATGTCAAGTTTTCACACTTCTTCATATTTAAAGAAGTCAAAGATGTGAGGTTGCACAATTCCTTTGGCAATGTTGTCAAGCTTAAGCACCACTCAATATTTAAAGTAGTCATAGATTTCAACTTGCCCAATTCATTTGGCAATGATGTTAAGCTTTTGTACCATTCCATATTTAAGGTAATCAAAGATATGAGGTTACCTAATTCATTTGGCAATAACATCAAGCATGAGCAACCACTAATATTTAAGATAGTGAAAGATGTGAGTTTGCCTAATTCAATTGGCAATAATTTCAAGCTTTTGCAACGCTCCATATTTAAGGTATTCAAAGATATGAGATTACCCAATTTATTTGGTAATGATGTCAAGCTCAAGCATCCATTTATATTTAAGGTAGTCAAAGATGTGAGCTTGCCCAGTTCTTTTGGTAATGATGTCAAGCTTGAGCACTCCCTCATGTCTAAAGTAGTCAAAGATGTGAGATTGCCCAATTCATGTGGTAATGACATCAAACTTAAGCACTCCCTTATGTCTAAAGTAGTCAAAGATGTGAGATTACCTAATTCATTTGGCAATGATGTCAAGCTTGAGCACCTCTGTGTATCAAAAGTAGCAATAGATATGAGGTTGCCCAATGCATTTGGTAATGATATCAAGTATGGACAACTTAGTAGAAAACATCTTAAATTGACTGATTGTCTTGTCAACTCTAAAACACTTCTCAAATCATCTCCTGATGTAACAACACCATCATTACAAATTAACAATTGAAGTGAAGAAAAGCATGTACTTCTCATTTCACTTAACTTCTTGTCATTTATATTGTTGTAACACAATCCCTCCAACTACAACACAACATAGTTCAATCACATTACAAAATTAGATTCTTTGCATTAGAAGTCGACTTCATACATATACAAATTTCAATGTAATAGAAATTAATAAATCAACCAAAAAATTTGTATCAATATGCACTTTTCACATACATTAACACCTAAATGTTACAATTATATTACATCTCTAATATTCCAACCTTCATTCTTATCTATCATTAATACTTTCATACATGTCATTTGAATGATGGTCAAGTCCATTACCTTTTCACTAATTCCATCCAAAGCCTCTTCATTCATATTCCATACTCGTGTGTTCGTATATTCTATTTCTGTTTCAACAATCTTTCTACCCATGTCTCGTAGTTGATCATGCACTCTTATAACTCCATATTTGTGTATTTTTATCAATGATTGGTTAATCAATGTATTTAATGTATATTCCATATCTTCTTTTACTCTTTTTTCTTCTATGTTGGACCATATTCGCAATGCTCTTTCTTTCAACATGCCTTCCAAAAACACATCATTGTTAAAAAAACAACATATATCCAAAAACATTTTCTTCTCTTCAACTCTCAAGTTATCAAAACTTACTCTCAATATATTCCAAATCTTATAATCACTATTCTTTTCATCTCCATCCAACTCTCTTCCCCTCTTCAATCTTTGAAAAGCTCGCTCCCAACATCTCAATCTCTTTTTATCTCTTAAATATGCACCCATAACTTTCAAACTCAATGATAGGCCATTGCATGCTTTCACAATCTTTTTGCCAACTTCAACAAGTTCATTAGGCAATTTGCCTTCATGTCCACAAGAATGAGTGATAAACAACCTCAAACTTGTTTCTTCATCAAGTTCTTCAATATTTATTTTACATAGTTCAATACCACAATGCTCCATAACTTCCCCATTTCGAGTTGTCACAATTAATGTACTACCACTCATTGAAAATAAATCATCCATAGGCACAACAGCTTCAATTTGACTTTTGTTTGTCACATTGTCAAAGATTATGATGACTCTTTTTTTGATCAAAAATAATTTCAACATTTCTTGTGCGTCTTTCAAATCCTTTGGTTTTGCTTCAACTTTCAATTGCTCTAAGATGTGGCAAGATCTTTTGTAACAATCACTGCCACTTCCATCACATTCAACAAAGCATGAAGCATCATACATGTGCTTCACATTATTCAATGTTGTCTTTGCTATTGTGGTCTTGCCTATTCCACCCATTCCAACAAGACATAATAACTTCACTTTGCTTATACATAAGTTTGATATTTGCAATAAGCGTTGCTTTCTACCAAGCACTTCTTCTTCAACCATATCAACCTATAATAAGAAATTAAACCAAGCATCAACACAAAGAATGATATGAATACACATAAAGTAAACACTACATTTCAATCTAGATCTTCAAACTAGCACTCTGTTAATCACAACTAACCATTAACATATCATGTCATTTAGTGTATAACTAAAACTCTAAACAATCAAATCTCTTCTACACATTCTAACCTCATTTAATAAAATTGGTTTTGGAATAAGTACTTTTTTGGATAATTGTTGTAACTCTATATTTTTATGACCATTATCCTTTGATATACCATAATATTTTTTTTTTACCACAACTCCACTCATAATCTTTTTCTTCAACATTACCAGTCTTTCACAAATGTTTGCAAACTTGGGTCGACATAATGGATTTGAGTTCCAATAATCTTTGATAAGCTCTGTCAATTCATTACAATTAGGAGTTAATTCAGGTCTCTTACCTCTCTCTAATCTTTCCAATATCTCTGTTCTCTTACAATCATCAAATGGCTCTCTTTTAGAAAGAATCTTACAACATACCATTGCAAATGAAAATACATCTGCATCAAAAGGGCATATTGTCATCGTTTCATATTTTTTCTTCAATACCTCTGGAGCTATGTAGGGTGTACTATCATAAATATAATTATTCTCTATTACTTTTGGATTGCTACCAACTCCAATCTTAGATATTCCAAAATCAATTACTTTTACAATAGCATATCGAACAATTTTGTTCATCACTTTCTTTTCTACAATATTAACCAAAATATTGTCAGGCTTCAAATCACGATGTGCAATGTGCATATCATGCAAGTAACACATTCCTCTTGCAATTTGATACATGATATCAATTAAAAATATGTAAGATTCCTCTCTTTTTGTTTCTACCATATCCCTCAGACTTTTTTGCATCAATTCCATCCCCAAATATACATCATTTTTCTTCATATCAAATGAAGAACATCCTTCACATTCATCTCCAATATTTTTCATTGCAAAATAATATGATATCAAATTAGGATGGCATAGAGTTGCTAAGATGCTTGCTTCTTTTATGAAAACTTTCACATGCACACCAGTCATCTTCTTGATTGCATACGAAAGGCCAAACCACTTTGATTTATACACTTCTCCATAAAATCCTTTACCTAAAGATTTTATAAAATCAACACTTTTCATATTTGATGATAATTTCAAATCATCCAATTCTCCACCTTCTATGCAATGCAAGTTTTTCACCCTTAATAATAGATGCTTTGCCAATCCACAATTTTCAGATTTTCCTTCTTCATTTGAAAGATTCAATTTCTCCTATAAACACCTCTCATCGCCTTCTACTTCATCATAGGTTGCAACATGAATAGTATCAAAAACCTTCTCTTCAAATATTTCACCAAAGTCCTTCAAAAGCACATGAATTGCTACTTCATAACAACACTTCAAGTCCAAAAGTAGTTCTCTAAAAGTCTCTTTGTTCTTCAATTGAATCACTGCTACTTTGCACTATTTCTTTTTTCCACAATTCTTCACCAATATATAAGCTTTATCCAATATAATCAACAACTCCATCAATAAATCTCCATACTTCAATCCATCATTGCTAGAAGTCATCAAGTAGTCATACACCTTCATAACATGTTCAATGTTTGTGCATAAAGTTGAACATTGGTTTTTGTTCAACATGTCTTTTTTTTTCAACAAAACCTTCAATGCTACAATATAGGCTTGACATCCTCGCCAAACATCTCCACCAATACCTTCTATATTTGATATTGTGCCAATATCTTGCAAACAATCATTAGATTGTTTCATACTAGGTAGATATCTTTTTCTCCATACACATGGTGGTGGTGGTGTGTACCTCAACACCAAAAAATATTTCTTGACCAACTCCAAAACATATGCCATGCTCACTTCCTCACAAATGTTCCAATATTCAACCTGTTGACATACATTCACAATTGTACATTAGATTTACTTTCTTCCCTATTCTCCACTCTCCTATCTACATTGATACACCAAGCATATCATCTCATATCCTACACAATACATGTATCACTCTAACAATACATATTTAGCCTTAGAAAATTTAGAGCAATGCTTTTATCTGATGCATTCCTAAGTGCTCAAACAAGAGAACCTATGATTCACTACGATAATGTCCATCATGTCACTCAGTCACGTAATGCATTGGCGTAGCCACTCCATATCAGATGCATACCTTGCGTTCTATACAAGTAGCTTCGGCACATTTTACTATGATCTCATACGTCTGCACAAACATTTGAAACATGTTACTGCCCACAACATTCACCTAAAAAGAAAGTATATCTACGGACGGAGCAGTAGACGCTGGTGTGAACAGAAAGTGTAAAGGATACCACACATGCACTGGCGGAGGAGGAAATTTACTCATAAACAAGCTCCCAAATAAAAAAAACCGTAGTCACATCAGCTCCACTTACGTACTCCTGGAACTTCCGTAAAACCAGACGCCGTGATAGTGAAAAAGTAATATGATCTTTCGGAAAAGACAATTGCGCAAGTCAACGTCATCGATGAGAAACTACGAACGTGAATGAAGAGTAAACAGTACAACCCTCTGGTTGAAAGATGTAACAAATTTTGGAAGCCACCCATCCGTGAAGTTTCCGAGCACAGATTTCGACCACATCTTCGTTACGGACGAGATGCTGATTATGGAACTACCCATGTGAAACGAGAATCAGTACGGTAATTGTTTCTATCCAAGCACCAGTTTTCAACCCAATGAATTACGAAGCTGTGAAGGCTTGAAATTCCATGGAGTAAATGGTTAAACGGTTAACTAACTTGATTTTCTCGTCCAATCCCAGAAAAACTACATAATTGTTTCGATCAATACGGGGAGGAAGGTGCACCAGTTGAATTGGATATCAAGCACGATAAGCAGATCTTGCTGAATTGAGCTCCTACCTCGTAAAAGATTAAGATTCAATATCACCAGCTCAGAATTTCAATGACACAGAAAACCTAAAATTGCTTCAAACCAGAAAGTAGACTGTCGGCAGAAAGAATCCATGTTTGAGTTTCCAAACAGCATGATGAGGACACAGGAGGGAGCACTGTGCAGAAAGAAAGATCGAAAGAGCAAGAGCAAGAGCAAGATAAGAGAAGAAAGGGTGAGAAGAGAATGCACACATACCTGGGAGGCAGGCAGGCAGAGAAACGGGAGGCGAGGGAAGGGGCAGGTTCCAGTGCAAGGGACGCGGGGGTGGAGATGGCAGTGATGCATTCGTTAGATTGTAGGCATGGGAAAGAGATGGGGTGGCGAGAGTCACGAGAGGAATAAAGAAGAAGAAGAAGGAAACGGAGTTGAGCGGAGGCGGAGGAGGAGGGCACGGCAGTGCAGGGTTAGGGGGAAGGGGTGGGAGGGTTAGGATTAGGGTTTGAGGGAAAGGGAGGGAGGGTTAGGGTTTGAGGGGAGGGGAGGGAGGGTTAGAGTTTGAGGGAAAAGGAGGGAGGGTTAGGGTTTGAGGGGAGGGGAGGGAGAGTTAGGGTTTGAGGGGAGGGGAGGGAGGGTTAGGATTAGGGAGGATTAGGGTTAGGGAGGAGGTGCACCTTGGAAGGTGTCAAAGCTGCAAGACTGGGTGAGGAGACGCAGAAAGACAGATGATAGATAATGGCATTGATGCATTTCCACCCAACCCAACAAAGTTGTCACCTCAATAAAGTTGCTTAACTCAGAACACTATGTGCTTTTAGGATTTAAGAATTTCCATATTGTTCATGAAATTATTACATGAAACGACATCTGCACACATCTAACACAAGGCTCCAGTGCATTGTATTCTTTCATCATCCAAAAGGATCAAACTCCCCATTATTTGTTTGATTCACTCTACATTTTTGAATCAAAATCTTAAAAGTTTATGAATTTTGAAAAGACTGGTTGTTTTCATCAAAAATGTTGCAAGAATACTGTCCTTTCTAGCTACTTTTCAAGTTAGTAGTATGAAAAAAAATGTTTCTTTTGAAATAAAAAGGTTTATATTTTAACTAATTAATATTTAATTATTAAAATTTCACTTGTTTTTATGTTTGATGATGTATATATATTTCTCACTCTAAGTTTATTTAACTTTATAAAGTAAAATTAATAAAACATGGATTTTATAAATCTTAATAATATATGTGTATATTAAGGTAATTATATATACATATATAAACTACACAACTATACACACACACATATATATATATATATATATATATATATATATATACAAAAATACAGTATCTTAAACTGCTATAATATTTTGGTAGTGTTGAAGCGGTTCTTAATTAACTAATGACTGTTGTATTTAGATTAGCAGAAAGATGACAGAAACTGTTTGAGTTTTGTGGAATACATCAAGCATGGATATATAGAAAATTGTTGTCTTAGGTAGAAGTTTCTTAGTAACTCATCTAATAGTATTTTTTCTTCTTTGTCCTAAGCATGGTCACCAAGTTTTCTTGTTCATGTATGTTATAATTTTACTTCATTGTTTTCTTCTAGTATATTTTACTCTTTGTAGAATGTCTAAAATTTAATATATATACATGAATTTTTTTCTAATAACTAAAATACCTTCAACATACCTAAATTTGAAAAACATGAGATTAACCTTAAAAATAGCCAACTGATAGTAAATGCTTGACCAGTTTACTTAGTTTTGACTTTCTGGAATAGTAAAAAACTCAACCTTCTCCAATTGTCTTTTTTTTCAGACAAAGGTTTGTGAGATAATAGAATAAAAACAATTACTTAATTATTATTATCATCAAACATATATATATATATATATATATATATATATGTGTGTGTGTATAGTTGTGTAGTTTATATATGTATATATAATTACCTTAATATACACATATATTATTAAGATTTATAAAATCCATGTTTTATTAATTTTACTTTATAAAGTTAAATAAACTTAGAGTGAGAAATATATATACATCATCAAACATAAAAACAAGTGAAATTTTAATAATTAAATATTAATTAGTTAAAATATAAACCTTTTTATTTCAAAAGAAACATTTTTTTTCATACTACTAACTTGAAAAGTAGCTAGAAAGGACAGTATTCTTGCAACATTTTTGATGAAAACAACCAGTCTTTTCAAAATTCATAAACTTTTAAGATTTTGATTCAAAAATGTAGAGTGAATCAAACAAATAATGGGGAGTTTGATCCTTTTGGATGATGAAAGAATACAATGCACTGGAGCCTTGTGTTAGATGTATGCAGATGTCGTTTCATGTAATAATTTCATGAACAATATGGAAATTCTTAAATCCTAAAAGCACATAGTGTTCTGAGTTAAGCAACTTTATTGAGGTGACAACTTTGTTGGGTTGGGTGGAAATGCATCAATGCCATTATCTATCATCTGTCTTTCTGCGTCTCCTCACCCAGTCTTGCAGCTTTGACACCTTCCAAGGTGCACCTCCTCCCTAACCCTAATCCTCCCTAATCCTAACCCTCCCTCCCCTCCCCTCAAACCCTAACTCTCCCTCCCCTCCCCTCAAACCCTAACCCTCCCTCCTTTTCCCTCAAACTCTAACCCTCCCTCCCCTCCCCTCAAACCCTAACCCTCCCTCCCTTTCCCTCAAACCCTAATCCTAACCCTCCCACCCCTTCCCCCTAACCCTGCACTGCCGTGCCCTCCTCCTCCGCCTCCGCTCAACTCCGTTTCCTTCTTCTTCTTCTTTATTCCTCTCGTGACTCTCGCCACCCCATCTCTTTCCCATGCCTACAATCTAACGAATGCATCACTGCCATCTCCACCCCCGCGTCCCTTGCACTGGAACCTGCCCCTTCCCTCGCCTCCCGTTTCTCTGCCTGCCTGCCTCCCAGGTATGTGTGCATTCTCTTCTCACCCTTTCTTCTCTTATCTTGCTCTTGCTCTTGCTCTTTCGATCTTTCTTTCTGCACAGTGCTCCCTCCTGTGTCCTCATCATGCTGTTTGGAAACTCAAACATGGATTCTTTCTGCCGACAGTCTACTTTCTGGTTTGAAGCAATTTTAGGTTTTCTGTGTCATTGAAATTCTGAGCTGGTGATATTGAATCTTAATCTTTTACGAGGTAGGAGCTCAATTCAGCAAGATCTGCTTATCGTGCTTGATATCCAATTCAACTGGTGCACCTTCCTCCCCGTATTGATCGAAACAATTATGTAGTTTTTCTGGGATTGGACGAGAAAATCAAGTTAGTTAACCGTTTAACCATTTACTCCATGGAATTTCAAGCCTTCACAGCTTCGTAATTCATTGGGTTGAAAACTGGTGCTTGGATAGAAACAATTACCGTACTGATTCTCGTTTCACATGGGTAGTTCCATAATCAGCATCTCGTCCGTAACGAAGATGTGGTCGAAATCTGTGCTCGGAAACTTCACGGATGGGTGGCTTCCAAAATTTGTTACATCTTTCAACCAGAGGGTTGTACTGTTTACTCTTCATTCACGTTCGTAGTTTCTCATCGATGACGTTGACTTGCGCAATTGTCTTTTCCGAAAGATCATATTACTTTTTCACTATCACGGCGTCTGGTTTTACGGAAGTTCCAGGAGTACGTAAGTGGAGCTGATGTGACTACGGTTTTTTTTATTTGGGAGCTTGTTTATGAGTAAATTTCCTCCTCCGCCAGTGCATGTGTGGTATCCTTTACACTTTCTGTTCACACCAGCGTCTACTGCTCCGTCCGTAGATATACTTTCTTTTTAGGTGAATGTTGTGGGCAGTAACATGTTTCAAATGTTTGTGCAGACGTATGAGATCATAGTAAAATGTGCCGAAGCTACTTGTATAGAACGCAAGGTATGCATCTGATATGGAGTGGCTACGCCAATGCATTACGTGACTGAGTGACATGATGGACATTATCGTAGTGAATCATAGGTTCTCTTGTTTGAGCACTTAGGAATGCATCAGATAAAAGCATTGCTCTAAATTTTCTAAGGCTAAATATGTATTGTTAGAGTGATACATGTATTGTGTAGGATATGAGATGATATGCTTGGTGTATCAATGTAGATAGGAGAGTGGAGAATAGGGAAGAAAGTAAATCTAATGTACAATTGTGAATGTATGTCAACAGGTTGAATATTGGAACATTTGTGAGGAAGTGAGCATGGCATATGTTTTGGAGTTGGTCAAGAAATATTTTTTGGTGTTGAGGTACACACCACCACCACCATGTGTATGGAGAAAAAGATATCTACCTAGTATGAAACAATCTAATGATTGTTTGCAAGATATTGGCACAATATCAAACATAGAAGGTATTGGTGGAGATGTTTGGCGAGGATGTCAAGCCTATATTGTAGCATTGAAGGTTTTGTTGAAAAAAAAAGACATGTTGAACAAAAACCAATGTTCAACTTTATGCACAAACATTGAACATGTTATGAAGGTGTATGACTACTTGATGACTTCTAGCAATGATGGATTGAAGTATGGAGATTTATTGATGGAGTTGTTGATTATATTGGATAAAGCTTATATATTGGTGAAGAATTGTGGAAAAAAGAAATAGTGCAAAGTAGCAGTGATTCAATTGAAGAACAAAGAGACTTTTAGAGAACTACTTTTGGACTTGAAGTGTTGTTATGAAGTAGCAATTCATGTGCTTTTGAAGGACTTTGGTGAAATATTTGAAGAGAAGGTTTTTGATACTATTCATGTTGCAACCTATGATGAAGTAGAAGGCGATGAGAGGTGTTTATAGGAGAAATTGAATCTTTCAAATGAAGAAGGAAAATCTGAAAATTGTGGATTGGCAAAGCATCTATTATTAAGGGTGAAAAACTTGCATTGCATAGAAGGTGGAGAATTGGATGATTTGAAATTATCATCAAATATGAAAAGTGTTGATTTTATAAAATCTTTAGGTAAAGGATTTTATGGAGAAGTGTATAAATCAAAGTGGTTTGGCCTTTCGTGTGCAATCAAGAAGATGACTGGTGTGCATGTGAAAGTTTTCATAAAAGAAGCAAGCATCTTAGCAACTCTATGCCATCCTAATTTGATATCATATTATTTTGCAATGAAAAATATTGGAGATGAATGTGAAGGATGTTCTTCATTTGATATGAAGAAAAATGATGTATATTTGGGGATGGAATTGATGCAAAAAAGTCTGAGGGATATGGTAGAAACAAAAAGAGAGGAATCTTACATATTTTTAATTGATATCATGTATCAAATTGCAAGAGAAATGTGTTACTTGCATGACATGCACATTGCACATCGTGATTTGAAGCCTGACAATATTTTGGTTAATATTGTAGAAAAGAAAGTGATGAACAAAATTGTTCAATATGCTATTGTAAAAGTAATTGATTTTGGAATATCTAAGATTGGAGTTGGTAGCAATCCAAAAGTAATAGAGAATAATTATATTTATGATAGTACACCCTACATAGCTCCAGAGGTATTGAAGAAAAAATATGAAACGATGACAATATGCCCTTTTGATGCAGATGTATTTTCATTTGCAATGGTATGTTGTAAGATTCTTTCTAAAAGAGAGCCATTTGATGATTGTAAGAGAACAGAGATATTGGAAAGATTAGAGAGAGGTAAGAGACCTGAATTAACTCCTAATTGTAATGAATTGACAGAGCTTATCAAAGATTATTGGAACTCAAATCCATTATGTCGACCCAAGTTTGCAAACATTTGTGAAAGACTGGTAATGTTGAAGAAAAAGATTATGAGTGGAGTTGTGGTAAAAAAAAAATATTATGGTATATCAAAGGATAATGGTCATAAAAATATAGAGTTACAACAATTATCCAAAAAAGTACTTATTCCAAAACCAATTTTATTAAATGAGGTTAGAATGTGTAGAAGAGATTTGATTGTTTAGAGTTTTAGTTATACACTAAATGACATGATATGTTAATGGTTAGTTGTGGTTAACAGAGTGCTAGTTTGAAGATCTAGATTGAAATGTAGTGTTTACTTTATGTGTATTCATATCATTCTTTGTGTTGATGCTTGGTTTAATTTCTTATTATAGGTTGATATGGTTGAGGAAGAAGTGCTTGGTAGAAAGCAACGCTTATTGCAAATATCAAACTTATGTATAAGCAAAGTGAAGTTATTATGTCTTGTTGGAATGGGTGGAATAGGCAAGACCACAATAGCAAAGACAAAATTGAATAATGTGAAGCACATGTATGATGCTTCATGCTTTGTTGAATGTGATGGAAGTGGCAGTGATTGTTACAAAAGGTCTTGCCACATCTTAGAGCAATTGAAAGTTGAAGCAAAACCAAAGGATTTGAAAGACGCACAAGAAATGTTGAAATTATTTTTGATCAAAAAAAGAGTCATCATAATCTTTGACAATGTGACAAACAAAAGTCAAATTGAAGCTGTTGTGCCTATGGATGATTTATTTTCAATGAGTGGTAGTACATTAATTGTGACAACTCGAAATGGGGAAGTTATGGAGCATTGTGGTATTGAACTATGTAAAATAAATATTGAAGAACTTGATGAAGAAACAAGTTTGAGGTTGTTTATCACTCATTCTTGTGGACATGAAGGCAAATTGCCTAATGAACTTGTTGAAGTTGGCAAAAAGATTGTGAAAGCATGCAATGGCCTATCATTGAGTTTGAAAGTTATGGGTGCATATTTAAGAGATAAAAAGAGATTGAGATGTTGGGAGCGAGCTTTTCAAAGATTGAAGAGGGGAAGAGAGTTGGATGGAGATGAAAAGAATAGTGATTATAAGATTTGGAATATATTGAGAGTAAGTTTTGATAACTTGAGAGTTGAAGAGAAGAAAATGTTTTTGGATATATGTTGTTTTTTTAACAATGATGTGTTTTTGGAAGGCATGTTGAAAGAAAGAGCATTGCGAATATGGTCCAACATAGAAGAAAAAAGAGTAAAAGAAGATATGGAATATACATTAAATACATTGATTAACCAATCATTGATAAAAATACACAAATATGGAGTTATAAGAGTGCATGATCAACTACGAGACATGGGTAGAAAGATTGTTGAAACAGAAATAGAATATACGAACACACGAGTATGGAATATGAATGAAGAGGCTTTGGATGGAATTAGTGAAAAGGTAATGGACTTGACCATCATTCAAATGACATGTATGAAAGTATTAATGATAGATAAGAATGAAGGTTGGAATATTAGAGATGTAATATAATTGTAACATTTAGGTGTTAATGTATGTGAAAAGTGCATATTGATACAAATTTTTTGGTTGATTTATTAATTTCTATTACATTGAAATTTGTATATGTATGAAGTCGACTTCTAACGCAAAGAATCTAATTTTGTAATGTGATTGAACTATGTTGTGTTGTAGTTGGAGGGATTGTGTTACAACAATATAAATGACAAGAAGTTAAGTGAAATGAGAAGTACATGCTTTTCTTCACTTCAATTGTTAATTTGTAATGATGGTGTTGTTACATCAGGAGATGATTTGAGAAGTGTTTTAGAGTTGACAAGACAATCAGTCAATTTAAGATGTTTTCTACTAAGTTGTCCATACTTGATATCATTACCAAATGCATTGGGCAACCTCATATCTATTGCTACTTTTGATACACAGAGGTGCTCAAGCTTGACATCATTGCCAAATGAATTAGGTAATCTCACATCTTTGACTACTTTAGACATAAGGGAGTGCTTAAGTTTGATGTCATTACCACATGAATTGGGCAATCTCACATCTTTGACTACTTTAGACATGAGGGAGTGCTCAAGCTTGACATCATTACCAAAAGAACTGGGCAAGCTCACATCTTTGACTACCTTAAATATAAATGGATGCTTGAGCTTGACATCATTACCAAATAAATTGGGTAATCTCATATCTTTGAATACCTTAAATATGGAGCGTTGCAAAAGCTTGAAATTATTGCCAATTGAATTAGGCAAACTCACATCTTTCACTATCTTAAATATTAGTGGTTGCTCATGCTTGATGTTATTGCCAAATGAATTAGGTAACCTCATATCTTTGATTACCTTAAATATGGAATGGTACAAAAGCTTAACATCATTGCCAAATGAATTGAGCAAGTTGAAATCTATGACTACTTTAAATATTGAGTGGTGCTTAAGCTTGACAACATTGCCAAAAGAATTGTGCAACCTCACATCTTTGACTTCTTTAAATATGAAGAAGTGTGAAAACTTGACATCATTGCCAAATGAAGTAGGCAAGCTCACATCTTTGATTATGTTAAATATGGAGTGGTGCTTAAGTTTGACATCATTGCCAATTGAATTAGGCAACCTTACATCTTTGACTACCTTTGATATAAGTGGGTGTGAAAGGTTAAAATCATTACCAAAGGAATTAGGCAACCTTACATCTTTGACTATCTTAAATATTAATAGGTGCAAAAAATTAACATCATTGCCAAATGAATTGGGCAACCTCACATCTTTGACTACCTTAAATATGAAGTGGTGTGAAAACTTGACATCATTGCCAAATGAAGTGGGCAAGCTGACATCTTTGATAACCTTAAATATGCAGTGGTGCTCAAGCTTGACATCATTGCCGATTGAATTAGGCAACCTTATATCTTTAACTACCTTAACTATGAATAGGTGTGAAAAATTGATGTCATTGCCAAATGAATTGGGTAACCTCATATCTTTAACTACCTTAAATATAGAGTGGTGCTTGAGCTTGGAATCATTGCCTAAGGAATTGGGCAAGCTTACATCTTTGACCACCTTAAATATTAATAGTTGTAAAAAATTGACATCATTGCCAAATGAATTAGGCAACCTCATATCATTGACTACCTTAAGTATGAATAGATGCAAGAAATTGATGTCATTGCAAAATAAATTAGACAATCTCATATCTTTAACTACCTTAAATATGGAGTGGTGCTTGAACTTGGAATCATTGCCAAAAGAATTGGACAAGCTCACATCTTTGACTACCTTAAATATTAATAGTTGCAAAAAATTAACATCATTGCCAAATGAATTGGGCAACCTCACATCTTTGACTACCTTAGATATGAAGGAATGCTCAAAATTAACATCATTGCCAAATGAATTGGGCAACCTCACATCTTTGACTACATTAAATATGAGAGAGTGCTTTGGGTTGAACTTATTACCTAATATATTTGGTGACCTCATATCTTTCAATACCTTAGATATACGTTTTTATTCAAGCTTGAAGTCATTGTCAAGTAAATTAGGTAATTTTACATCTTTGACTACCTTAAATATGAGAGCATGCAGAAGCTTGACATCATTGCCAAGTGAATTGGGTAACCTCACATCTTTGACCACCTTATACATGTGGGAGTGCTCAAGGTTAAAATCATTGCCAAATGAATTGGGCAACCTCACATCTTTGACCACCTTAGATATGAGGGAATGCTCAAGGTTAACATCATTACCGAATGAATTGGGCAACCTCACATCTTTGACCACCTTAGACATGAGGGAGTGCTTAAGCTTGACATCATTGCCAAATGAGTTGGACAACCTTACATCTTTGACCACCTTAGACATGAGGGAGTGCTTAAGCTTGACATCATTGCCAAATGAATTGGAAAACCTCATATCTTTGACTACCTTAAATCTAAATGGATGCTTAAGCTTGACATCATTGCCAAATGAATTGGACAATCTCATATCTTTGACTACCTTAAATTTGGAGTGGGGCAAAAGCTTGATATCTTTGCCAAATAAATTGGACAAACTCACATCTTTAACTACCTTAAATATTAGTGGGTGCTTATGCTTGATGTCATTGCCAAATGAATTGGGAAACCTCATATCTTTGATTACCTTAAATATGAATGGATGCTTAAGTTTGACATCATTTACAAAAAAATTTCGCAACCTCAAATCTTTCACCACCTTAAATATGGAATGGTGCAAAAGCTTGAAATCATTGCCAAATGAATTAGGCAACCTGAAATCTTTGACTACTTTAAATATTGAATGGTGCTTAAGCTTGACAATATTGCCAAAGGAGTTGGGCAACCTCACATCTTTGACTACTTTAAATATGAAGTGGTGTGAAAACTTGAAATCACTACCAAATGAATTGGGCAACCTCAAATCTTTGACTACCTTAAATATGGAGTGGTGCTCCAACTTGACATCTTTGCCAATTGAATTAGGCAACTTTACATCTTTGACTTCCTTAATTATGAATAGATGCAAAAAATTGACGTCATTGCCAATTGAATTAGGCAACCTTACATCTTTGACTACCTTTGATATATTTGGATGTGAAAGCTTGACGTCATTGCCTAAGGAATTAGGCAAGCTCTTATCTTTGACTACCTTAAATATGGAGTGGTGTTCAAGCTTGATATCATTGCCAAATGAATTGGGCAACCTTACATCTTTGATTGCTTTAAATATTAGAGGGTGCTCAAGCTTGATGTCATTGCCAAATAAATTGAGGAACTTCACATCTTTGACAATTTTAAATTCAAACTAATGCTTAAGGGTGTTTTGCTATCCACATTGATTTTAATTAGATTAGAATATCTTCTAGGATTTATAATTTTTTTGATTTTTTTGATTTTTTTTAATGATATCTTTTTAAAAATAGTTCTATAAAATTACAATTATTGTAACCTTTTTTAACAAAGAAAAATGCTAGAATAATATCTAGTATCAAAATGTATAGGACAAAGCATTTGTCTCTTTTCTTTAGTTGTGAGATTTGACATGTTGCAATAGAAGTTGATTTTACAAACAAAACAAGTGGTTCATTGTTGCATTAGATAATCTAATGATACATTATCTATTTGTTGATTGATTTACCATCAACTCTCATAAGAAAAAAACCACTTCAAGTGATGTAAAAAACATTAAATGAGATAGTTCTATATTATCTATAAAATATTTAAAAATATTATATTTAATATTATCTTTAATATAAACAAAAGTGGCACACTCAATTTAGTAGATTTGCATGAACTTGTTAAAATTAATATATATATATTCTATTTATAATCCAAAATATCTTTGTTGTCTTCTATAACTCATTTATAATTCTATTTTAGTTTTTATAATTTAACATTTAATATATAATTACAAATTCAAACATAATTTTCTATGTATTTCTTTTAAGACTATATGGGCCAATACTAGTTTAATATTTAACCTTAAGTTTTTTAAAGGAATAATCTATAATTTATATAATCAACAATGGATAATAAAAAATTACATACAAACACATTATATGCTATACAAGTCATCAATCAAAATTAATATTATTGATTTTTAAATCAATATAAAATATTTTATTATGATTCACATCCTTACACTCTATAAGAGATATTAGACAAAGTTATCTAGTCATCAAATAAATCCTCAAAATTAAATCACAAATAATGTATTTTTATATTCCTTTATCAATGTTGTGATCTATAGTAGGTTTTCCTTGATCACTGTAGATACTAACATCTCCTCTTTGCCATTGTCAGTCAAGAACTAAATTCTTAGTAGTACACCTAAACATCTTCTCCAAATAAGTCCTCTAGTAAACTCTCATTTCTTAGATTATTTTGTTGTATACTTTCATTGGAATAGAGACTTGTAAAGTTCAAATTAGATCCAACTAAAAAGAGAGTACATTCTTTTTCATTGGCAAATTGCTCCAATCATGTTGCAATGAGGCTATTAGTTAAAAGAAAAAACAAAGATTATATTATAAAAAAGCTTAATTAAAAATATTTTAGAAAAATATTTTAAAATTATGGATAATGGTCAAGGAGATGGTAGAATTAACAAGTGCTAATGTTGCCTTTTTTTAAAAAGAAATACTTAATTTTTAGAGCCATAAATAAGATGAAATAAGATAAATTAACAAAAATAATACTAATACCCTTTTTGGATAATAGAAAAAAATAGATTTTATCAAATTTTACTTAGAAAATTTAGATGCTGATACTCATAGAAAATTTGATTTAAACCAAGGTTGAAATTAGATCTTAAGACACAAAATTGTAATCTTATGGCAAAATCATGATTCTTTTGTTGACTAAAGAGCAAGGTTACAAAAGAAACTTTAGTAAGGTTGTTTGGTTGTTGGTATTAAAGTAATTTATATAGATATTGAGTTTTGAATAGGTTTTTTTAAAAAAAGATATTTTTAGTAATTTTGGGTTTTAAAAAATAAAAAGAAGCTTACATATGTGAATTTTTTTAAAATATTATTGGTCATATATAGATAAAACTACAAAATCCTATCAATGTGCTTATCATCAATATGCTTTTCAAATTCAAAATCAATCAAAAAATTCAATTGAAGAATATAGAATTTTGATTGATTTAGAATTTTGGATATTTGAATTTTAGGATCAATGAGATTTTTTGTGGTCTTAAGAATATCATTGGTTCAATTAAAGCATAATTTTGTGAATGCATAGTGGACTTAGGTTTTTATACTTTTATCAATTTAGAAAGCAATTAAATAATTCGACAATGAGTAATCGCTACTAGCAAATCAAAATTCATGTAAAAAAAAGAAGACAGCCGATACCTAACAATATTAAAAGTTTTTTTTTTTTTTTTTTTTTTTTTTTTCAATTAATAAGTTTGGTTTTTTTAAAATTTTGTGTATTTATTGTTTGCTTGAATATTGAAATTTTAAAAACATTTTTTCAAAATCAAAAATTTGATTAATAGTCATTGAAATTTTAAAATTTCTAAAGGAATTTTATTAGGATTTACATATCATTTACTTAATATTTACTTGGAATTTACTTAGAATTTGTTTAGGAATTTGTTAAGATTCAATTTGAACTTTTTTGGATTTCATTAAGATTTGTTTAAGATTTTATTAAGATTTTACTAGAATTTGATTAGAATTGACTTATAATTTAATTTAAATTTATATTTTTAGTATTTAAAAAGAGACTTTCTATTATTTCTTTAGGATTTTTATTATTTATAATTTTATTATTTGCTCATATTTTCTTTAAGATTTATTATAAAGTTCTTTATAATATCTTTAGAATTGCTTTAGAATTTCATTATGTTTCTTTTATAATTTCTTTAAGACTTCTTTTAGATTTGATTAAGGTTCAATTAGAATTTTTAAGATTTAATTGAGGTTTATTTAAGATTCTATTAGAGTTGTTAGGACCTTGTTGTTATAATTTCCAATTCATCTTCTACAGCCAAGTGCCCAAAACATTTTCAAACAAGACTTCATGTAATATAACATATTTGATGAATCCAATGTGAAAAGCTTCAAGTGGAAGGTATTTTTTTTTTTTTTTTTTTTTTTTTTCTCCTTTATTTCTTTTAATTGTGGAAAAAAAATGCAAGAGAGTTGAAAAAAGAGCTATGGAAGATACTTCAAATAGAGCTTCAATTAAATATACAAATGGATCTACAAGACTTGTCTATATACCATAAATATTGTTGTCTCATAAAATTTATTTTAGATCCATTAAAAGATACAATTTTTTGAATATTTAAGAATTATATGTTAATTTTTATTTTATTTTATTTTAATAATTATTAAAATGAAAATATTAATTAATATATAAAGAATCATGATAAAAGAATATTATGATCCTTGTAATAGCCTGTTTTTGTTTTATATTATTTTCAAAAGCCCAGGCTTTGAAAAATTTACATATCTTCAGAAAGTGCAAGATCTTCATAAGACTTTTGAAAATAGATATATAGATTTAAATTTTTTTGTCAATCTTTTTAAACTTGAAACAATGTTTCATATCCAAGTCAAAAAAAATACTTTGTTATCTTATTATTGTTGATTATTTTATTAACTTATTAACTTGAATAAACTTAAATACTAATAAAATACTACTATATTAGGCGCATTTAGATTTATATAAAAGCAATGAGAAAAATAAAAGATAAAACATAAAACACCAACTTAGATCAAAATCTAAGTGCAACTAATAGCATACCAAAGAGCATCTCAAGAAATATGGAGTAAGGACTACCACTGCAATGCAACATCGCTTCATCACAACTACATTGCCGAACGAATCAACACATATATCACACACTGGTTCGCGTTGCCGTCTCAAACCTGAAATCTTCCACTATGGTCCTCTCCATACATCACATCTCACATAAGCACTTCTACTGCTGAAACATACAGATCCTCTGAACATCTAACAGCATTGGGTACCAACCACGCGAACTAAGAGATAACCAAAAATTGAGCCAATAGTTCCGATGTCACGAATCCCATGGCCGTACTTTTTCAACGATGTAGATGAATCAAATTAAAGAACAAAATTAGGAATTGCCGCCACAAGCAACAAGAATGCAGATTACCGGGAGCCAGCGTGTTCCTCACAAACTCCTCGATTAGTGCAGACATGCTCTTGCTTCGATGCTCACTTCCTCAATGATAACTGCTACACAATCCCGCAGAAGTAAAATTATTGAAGTACATTATGCCCAAAAGCTAAGTACATGACGATAATTTCCCGTTGGTGTCGCTAATGCTAGTCATCTTGCCAGTAACTTCGAGTACTCGAGAATTTTAGGAGATTACGCATTCGCCACTTACTGGGAATAACGGTCATACTGATCAGGAGAAGATACACTGGTGAGGATGAAAACGCATCGTCATCGGAAGCACGGGCCTTGGAATGCTAGGAGACCGTCATCAAGTGCGATGACACCAAGAGTGTTTTCATGCACAATTGTGGCAACAAGCTGCCCACAACAATAAACCCATCTTAACTGAGCTCTTGGGTGGCCTCTGTCGAAGACGCTAATTGTGAGCTTTGGAACACAAATATCATGATTAAGGCTCTATGTAACTGAGATTTTTGCCACGACTTACTGACCATATTCAAGTTCGTATGATGAAAGCGGGATTCTTTCTCGAAACCTGACTTAACTGCTCCCGTACGACTCTGCTCATTGCAGCAGTTCACAAACTATTAACAAAATTGATCCAAAAGGAATGCCTTGCAGAATAATCTCTTGGACTTGTCAAGAATTTAATTAAAGATAAATTTGCAAACACGGTGCTGAAACCTAAGAGCGTTGGACCGGTGGAGCATAACCTCTCGTACGATGTTACAATACGTGATCAACGTCATCTTCAAGTTCAAAGGTTTCGACGGTTTCATCGTCGACAACCGCATACTTGGGAGAACTTCGATTGTCTTCAAGAGTATGGTTACCCAGACCCCCTTCGACCAGCTTCTGGTACCTGCGCAAAAGTCAAAATATATTCAGCAAAGCCCACATCGAAGCATTTAAAAAAAAAAAAAAAAATCTATTTCCTACATCTGACCGAAGTTCATATTAAGGCTGGGCGTTTAGGTGCTAAAGCTGTCTTTCATCTGTTTGTGAACAACATTCTGATGAAAGTCTAAACAATACCGTATCCTGGGCCTAAACATTCACTAGAAACTGACTACATTCCTTACAACAAATAACCATATGCTACACCCATTTACTTTCAAGGGGAGAGGACATACTTGAACCAATTGAAGAGACTGACACCAATGAAGATGACAACCAAACCCATGCCCTTCAGCAACGTGAACTCATCTTTGAAAAAGAAACCAGCAACTTACGCATCAACAACAATAACATAAATCCTCGTTACTAACCCAAACGGTTGAGGTTTAAACAACAAGTATACTCCCAGTCATGTCATGAACAGTAAAAATAAAATTGCTCATCTTTATCCATATCGCTCACAATCGGTGTGAACCTCGCATAAAAAGTGCAACAAAAAAAATTTCCTTGGTCCCTAACCATATCTCCACCAATAATGGCAGTATAGTCACTAAAACCTCTAACTTAAATTACTAACGCATTTATAGCAATATGACATTCCATAGAATTTTAAAATTGAAGACTAGGGCACAGGATTCAGTTCCTTGTTTCCACATATTCGATGATGTATAGTAGTATGCTAATAGGGTACATACATCAGAAAACCAGAAGACATGTTTGTACTTACCACGATGGTCACAACTTCCTTAACGACACCAGCAATGGTCAGAGTCACCGCACTTGTCTCAGCGATCAGAAAGTACTCAGCCATAACCTGCAAACCCCAACGAATCATAAGTACCACAAAAGCCCACAGGTGATTCAGCAAGCACGCTTAAAAGAGAGTTGTTTTATTTGAGCGAAACAAGCATCATGCACCGACTTTGTTTCATGTGACCCACTGAACTCACAACTTCCAGAAAAAATTCACAAGTACAAACTATATGATTATGTTACATCCTAGCTAGTCTAAGTGAGGCCTAGGAATAACAAATGTACCATGGAAAAAGCTAGTGCCCCTCCAAGCAGCATTAGGTCACAACTTTCAAATAAATGATCTGATTTAGACAGGTATCCAATCAGTCAAAATAATTTATTTTATTAGGTGACTTGCTTACCTTAGATGGATCAAATGAATCAAAACCAAAGCACCAAAGCAAAAAACTTTAGCCACTTTGCTTATACAAGGAAATTATTGTGTCTCCTACATAATCCTTGGTTGAGACTAATTAAGAGAACAAAAAGAGGAATAAATCTACCAATTAACAAAATAAGTTCTTATAAAAAACTTACCATTACAAGTTAAGATATGTGACTTGCAAAGTCAACACATAATGGAGGTCCTATAGAACATCACCATGTAGCTTTTAATTAGATAGTATTTATGGAGGCAAGAGTGAAGCCTTCTTCACTCTTGTCAATGTATGACTAGTCCTTTATCTTATTTTAAGACTTCATAGTCTTTTTATATATGACAATAGTCATTTTAATTCAATATATTCATCTTTGAGTGATTTCCTAGATTTTTTGAATAACACCAATGTTAAGGATAAGAACTTGATAAAGACAAATAAACAAGTAAGACTTCTCTCAAAGAAAGATCACAAAATAGAAATAACTCAATATATATATTAAGAAAGAAACTAGAATGGCTATTACCAAAAGATAAGAAAACTAAAGACCCTTGAAACTAGATTGGAAGCAAGAAAAGAGTTGACAAGAGTGAAGAAGGCTTCACTCTTGCCTCTATATATACTATCTAACTAGGAGCTACGTGGCAACATTCTTTAAGACCTCCAATATATATTGACTTTGTAGGACATATGCCTTGACTTACAAGGCAAGTTTTTCTACGTATGGGCCACATAGTTAGTTTGGTCTTCAAGCTAACAACATATGTAGCACATGGCCAACTTGTTGACCAAGTTTTTAATCCAAAAAGTCAATTAAAGATACCTATAAAGTCAAAGCAACATCTATGAAGCTTCTAGGAAGCTTTTATATCGAATATTATAGAATTAACTTACTTTTATTTACTTTTACTTATTTCTACCTATTTATATATATAATTACTGCCTTACATGAGTATGTCCGTGATATTACCTCCCTTTCTATGGACGAGTTCCACGAGAAGCAGTCATCATATGTTGAAAAAATCTATAATGCGACAAATTGTATTCGCCACATATTTTGATCTTTGTTCTCTTTGAAGATGATTGATAGGGCCTTTCAACCATCGATAGTGTTTCATATCAGGGCGGGAAGACCACCCAATTATTTGGTCATTATTGAGGCCTTCATAACTTTCTTTAAATAAAATATTTAAAATACCATTAGGAGTTGTTCTTACCTCTAGTAAAATCACCAAACATCGAGAGTCCCTTCTAAGGTCGTGATACCTAACGTATTATATCTCACCATATATTCAAAGAAGAATATGTCATTCTTGAAGATCTTCATCTTGATTGTGTCATCTTGAAGGTTGAAATAATGATAATGTCTCGTCTGGTAGGTTAGTAAACGAAGGCTCTTGAGTCAAATCTGCTAATTGTTGCTCCTCCATCTCCTGAGTATCACAACTACAAAGAAGCTATAAACAAGGATTGAAAGTAGAATATTATCTTGCCTAGATCTTGTTTCTTTTATAAAAAAGATTTTCATCTTGAATTTGATGCATGTCGTTGATGAAAAGCCTCCACCACCTTTATTGCTTTTGCAAGATTCTTTACTGGCTCCCATGTTTGTTCACTAATATCATATATAAGCCAATGGACAAGACATTCTAATTTATTTCGACGCCGCCTTGAATCTAAGACTTCTTCCACTTCAAACTCTTCATTATTGTCTACTTCTATAAGAAGAAGTAGAGCTTGTCTTCTTCTTGGTACGTCCACTGTCTTGTATGATTCAAGAAGAGAAACGTGCTATTGTATTATAGAGTCATAAGAACTTGAGATTTGAAGATTCGTGATGAAATCCATAGAAATAGAAGACCGTGGTTGTTCTGGAATGGATAATGGCTGGAGAAGTCTATAAGATTGATGATGAAGAGTTTTTGATCTTAAGCAAATATCATAAGATTGTAGAAAATCTTTGACTGCTTTCCAAATTTGTGGCCACCAAAAGTCTTTAGATATTAGTTCCAAAGTTTTATTGTACTCAAAATGTCCTATTGTTGAAAACTCATGACAAGCTTAAAGAACATGTAATCGAGCTTCACCTTCTAGAATATATAGGCGTCCCTCAAAATATAGTAGATTCTTTTTGAATTCAAACTTGGAAGTATCGTGAGACTTTGAAGTATTTTCCTTAAAATCACAAACAAGAGGATCAGAAGACATATTTGACTGAACTTATATAATAAAAGTTGAATCAACAGTTAATGTTGATTTCATTGCTCAAAGATGAAGATGCTCTAGTTTCAAAAGAATTGTTCATTATTGATCAAAAGCAACATCTCTTTTTTTTGATACAAGATAAGATTGTCTAGACAGTGTATCTAAAAAACCTTGTTGTTTTCATGGTTGATAAGTAATCTTCAATTCAAATCTTGACAAAGACATACTCTAATAGGCTTGGCGACCATTCAAAACACATGTTGACATAAAATATTCAAGGTTCTTGTGATCTGTATATACTGTGACTAGACTAGAAGCACCTTCTAGATAATGACGCCATTCTTGAAATGAATCCATATTTGCAAGAAGTTCTTTATCGTGGATCTCGTAGTTGATCTTGACTACTGAAATTCTTTTGGAATGAAAAGCTATTGGATGAATTTTATCATCTATTTCTATTTGTGACAATACGGCACCTAAATCAAAATCTGATGCATCTATTTCCATAAAAAATGGCTTAGAAAAATTGACGCAATACAAGATTGGTACAGAAACAAAGGCTGTCTTCAAAGCTTCAAATGCTACTTTTGCTTCTTGATTCCATTGAAATTTGTCTTTATAAGTCAAACATATAAGTGGAGCTACAACTTGAAAGTAGTCTTTGATGAAGATCTGATAATAGTTGGCAAATCCCAAAAAACATTGGACATCTCTTACCGTTTTTGAGATCTTCTAATCCATAATAGTTTGAACTTTCTTAGGATCCATCATAAGTCCATCATTTGAAATGATGTATCCTAAGAAGTCGACTTGAGTAGTGTAAAATACATACTTTTTTACCTTGGCATAGAGTCAAGCATCTCTTAGTTTTTGTAATACTTGGCAAACATGAAGTTCATGTTCTTCTCGTTTCTTAGAATAGATTAAGATGTCATCTAGGTAACACACAACAAAATCGTCTAAAAATCCTAAAAACCATCATTCATTAGATGTTGAAATGCTGCTGATGCATTTGTAAGTCCAAAAGGCATGACATTGTATTCGAAATATCCATACCTTGTTCGAAACATAGTCTTCCATTCATCTCTTTCTTTGATGCATACCAAATTGTATGCTCTCCGTTGTCATGATGTAACATGATTAATAGGTAAAAGAGTGTGGAGATTATTATAATTTACGAGATCTTAGTTCAAAGTATTAGAATAAATTATCTTGAAAATATAGTAAATAATCAAAGGGGTAGAACAATTAAAAGGTACCAATGTTGCCTTTTAGAAAAGTGACTTCTACTTACTTTGTAGTACCATAAGTAAGGAAAACCAAAGTAGATTGGAAAAATAAATGATATAGGCATCTTAAGAAGAAAGTTAAGAGTAAATTCTAGAAAAAAGATTACTTAGAAAAACTAGATATTAATACCTCGAGAGGGCCGGTTATGAACCAAGGTCGAAATCAGACCCTAAAGCACAAAACCGAGTCTCGATGACGACTTCGGAGTTCTTTTGGAGATTGAAGAATGGGATTTGGTAGCAGACTAAATAGGTTTTCTATGAGCATTGATTTTGGGTGATTTGGAGTTGATATGACTTTGTAAGAGCTTTGCAAAGTCGAAGTTTGTTTCAGATGACTTGGATTTTATGAAATAAAATAGGGTTTACATTTTGAGTGATTTCAAGAGTTTTGTAATAAATCTACGGGTGAAATTTTGTGGATTTATGGTTATAGTTGTGTTTGATATGCTTCATGAATTTGAGCTTGATCTAACGGTTGAATTGAGGAATATAGAGGTTTAAGTGGGTCAAGGTCTCAGAAAGTAGAATTTTAGGTCCAGTAGAGGTTTTTGAGATTTCTTGCAATGTATTCGTTGGATTGGAGTGAAACTTACATGAGAGGATATTAGACTTGTTTTTCTATGTGTATGAGAATTTTGAGATCAATCGAAAGGTGCAAAAGAGAGATATTGGCTCTGGAAGATTGGCATTAAGATTGGAGAAGGAGGCCGGCCAATTCCCGAGCACATTTTTGAGGATATCGTCAATTTCGTAACTCCGATCCTTATCAAATTTTTTGTGCTTTTTTCTAACTTATTGTTTTAGAAGTGTGAAAAATTTTAGTTAAGATCAACGGTTTATTCATTAGTTATTGAGGTTTAAATTTGTTGTAGGAATTATTAAGGTTTGGTTTAGGATTTGGTTAGGATTTGGTTTGGGGTTTAGGATTTGGATTAGGATTTGATTTAGAATTTAGGATTTGGTTTAGGGTTTAAGATTTGGATTAGGATTTGGTTTAGGATTTAGGATTTGGATTAGGATTTGGTTTAGGGTTTAGGATTTGATTAGGGTTTGATTTAGGGTTTAGGGTTTGGATTAAGATTTGATTTAGGATTTAGGATTTAGGGTTTAAATTAGGATTTGGTTAGGGATTAAGGTTTGATTAGGATTTAGTTTAGGATTTAGGGTTTGTCTAGGATTTGATTAAGGTTGGATTAGGATTAGGATTTGGTTAGAATTTAAGGTTCTATTAGATTTTTGTTAAGGTTTGACTAAGTTTTCTTTAATATTCTTTTATATTTCTTTAAGATTTCCTTGTGTTTCTTTTATAACTTCAATAAAATTTAATTGAGCTTGCTTAATGTTTGATTATGATTATTAACATTTAATTATAAATTCTCTATAATCCTATTGGATTGTTAGGACCTTTTGTTGCAATTTTCTTTTACCTTCCATAGCTAGGTGCTCGGTGCATTCTCAAGCAAGACTTCACGTTATTCGACAACGTCCTTCTAGTATTAGACAACTAAGGATTATCCTACTCGAGAAGTTTGATGGCACCAGATCAGAGTTTAGAGGATTTATCAATCAAGTACAACTTGTGATTGAACTTCAATCCGAAAGCAATCCAACTCTAGGATTGCAAGTTAAATTCATTGATATGCTTCTTTCAAGTTCAGCATTATCATAGTTTTCATCCTTTTTTAAATGATGAGATCCAATATTGGATAATCTAGAGGCTTTTTTGGCAAAGTTTAGATCCATGTATGGAAAACAAGATACAGTTTGTGTTGCAACCAATAAGATCCGTATTTTACGATAAGACAATCGATCAGTAACGTTGTATGCTTCACAATTTTGACAACTTGCAATTGATATCAAGTGGGATGATGTTACACTTATTAGCCAATTTCTCTACGGATTACAATATGAGGAAAAAAAATTAATGCTCAACTTACCTGATCCTCAAACATTAAGTCAAGCAATTGACTTTGTTATGAAGTGCGACAATCGTCTTTTTGAATTTCGATTTGAGGATAGTATAAGTGGACCTCAACGTAACTATAATTCAATAGCAACACCAACACCTCTTCAACATATATATTTGGAAATAGAAGATATGCAAATTTGATGCAATACGTTTCAAATCTCTTACTGAGCAAGAAAAGACTCGTCGTTGTCAAAAAAGATTGTGCTTATATTGTGGAGAAGCTAAGCACAATGCTCAACATTGTCCAAAGAAGCAACGCAACTATAAAATAAGGGGTACGACAATCAAAAGAGATAACATGTCGGAAAATAAATTTGTCTAGCTACAATAGGAACCGTACAACTAGAACCTTGTACAATGCCTAGTGAAGGTCCTATCCTCTCCTCACAACCCTCTCCATGTTTTACGATAAATATTAGTCTAGGACCTAAACATTTCAAAGCCTCTACTTTACTAGATTCAGAAGCCTCAGCATGTTTTTTAGATGAAAAATTTACTAAAAGACATAGCATATTGTTAGTAAAGAAAACTAAACCCGTTCATGTAGAAGTCATAGATGGTCGTCCATTGTCTTTTAGAGATGTTACTCATAAAATCGTTCCTATAAAAATAACAATTAATGGTCATAATAACTTTATTATATTTAATATCATTAGATTTCCCTCTAACCCAATCATTTTAGGTTTATTATGGCTAAAAAAATTTAATCCTAAAATAAATAGGACTTCTTGTAGTCCTGACTTTTCTGAAAGTATAATTAAGAGTGTAGTTAATCAAGTAGAAAGTCATAAGTCTAGTATTACTAAACCTATATTTGTAGGTGCAAGTATTTTCTTGTATGCTACAAAAGAAGGATCACCTTGTATTATTTATGTGACACATGTTTCTACTGGTGCAAAGATTTCAAGTAGCATTCCAAGCCAATATCAAGATTTTTAAGATATATTTGGAAAAAGAATGCAAATATTCTTTTAGAACATCGTCCCTATGACTGCTCAATTGACCTTGAAGAAGGAGCACAACCGCCATTTGGACCAATCTACAATTTATCTCAAATTGAGTTGCTTAATTTCAAGTAGTATATTGAAGAGAATTTGGCCAAGAACTTCATACGCCATTCCAAATTTCCTGAAAGAGCTCCAATTTTATTTGTGAAGAAAAAAAATAGATCATTGCGGATGTGTATTGATTATCGAAGAGTCAACAAAATCACTATCAAAAATACATATCTACTACCTTTGATACCTGGACTTTTTGATCAATTGAATTAAGATAAAATCTATACAAAAATAGATCTACGGTGTCATATTACGTGAAGTTTTGCTTAAGAATGCACCGAGCACCTAGCTATGGAAGGTAAAAGAAAATTGCAACAAAAGGTCCTAACAATCCAATTGTCAAGGACAAAGACTCGATGAGGGAAAATATACACCAAAAGGCTATCTCGATATAATAAGTCAAAATATAAACAAGTAGGTATATTAAAAGGAAACTGGAATGGCTATTGCCACAAGAAAAGAAACTAAAGACTCTTGAACCTGGACTAGAAGCAAGAAAGGAGTTGACAAGAGTGAAGAGAGCTTCACTCTTGCCTCTATATATACTATCTAATTAGAAGCCACGTGGCAATATTCTATAAGACCTCCAATATGTGTTGACTTTCTAGGCCACATGTCTTTGCTTGCAAGGCAAGTTTTCTATGAGTGGACTACGTAGTTAGCTTGTCCTTCAAGCTACCAACATGTGTGGCACATGGCTAACTTGTTGACCAAGTTTCTAACCTAAAAGTCAACTATGGACTCCTTTAAGGTCAAAGCAGTGTCTATGAAGCTTCTAAGAAGCTTACCTAGAAGATATTGCACGATTAACCTACTTTTATCTACTTTTACATACTTTTATCGATTCTTGTAGGTAATTATATGTATATCCGTGACACCAATAGGATTATAGAGAATTTATAATTAAATGTTAATAATCATAATCAAACATTAAGCAAGCTCAATTAAATTTTATTGAAGTTATAAAAGAAACACAAGGAAATCTTAAAGAAATATAAAAGAATATTAAAGAAAACTTAGTCAAACCTTAACAAAAATCTAATAGAACCTTAAATTCTAACCAAATCCTAATCCTAATCCAACCTTAATCAAATCCTAGACAAACCCTAAATCCTAAACTAAATCCTAATCAAACCTTAATCCCTAACCAAATCCTAATTTAAACCCTAAATCCTAAATCCTAAATCAAATCTTAATCCAAACCCTAAACCCTAAATCAAACCCTAATCAAATCCTAAACCCTAAACCAAATCCTAATCCAAATCCTAAATCCTAAACCAAATCCTAATCCAAATCTTAAACCCTAAACCAAATCCTAAATTCTAAATCAAATCCTAATCCAAATCCTAAACCCCAAACCAAATCCTAACCAAATCCTAAACCAAACCTTAATAATTCCTACAACAAATTTAAACCTCAATAACTAATGAATAAACCGTTGATCTTAACTAAAATTTTTCACACTTCTAAAACAATAAGTTAGAAAAAAGCACAAAAAATTTGATAAGGATCGGAGTTACGAAATTGACGATATCCTCAAAAATGTGCTCGGGAATTGGCCGGCCTCCTTCTCCAATCTTAATGCCAATCTTCCAGAGCCAATATCTCTCTTTTGCACCTTTCGATTGATCTCAAAATTCTCATACACATAGAAAAACAAGTCTAATATCCTCTCATGTAAGTTTCACTCCAATCCAACGAATACATTGCAAGAAATCTCAAAAACCTCTACTGGACCTAAAATTCTACTTTCTGAGACCTTGACCCACTTAAACCTCTATATTCCTCAATTCAACCGTTAGATCAAGCTCAAATTCATGAAGCATATCAAACACAACTATAACCATAAATCCACAAAATTTCACCCGTAGATTTATTACAAAACTCTTGAAATCACTCAAAATGTAAACCCTATTTTATTTCATAAAATCCAAGTCATCTGAAACAAACTTCGACTTTGCAAAGCTCTTACAAAGTCATATCAACTCCAAATCACCCAAAATCAATGCTCATAGAAAACCTATTTAGTCTGCTACCAAATCCCATTCTTCAATCTCCAAAAGAACTCCGAAGTCGTCATCGAGACTCGGTTTTGTGCTTTAGGGACTGATTTCGACCCTGGTTCATAACCGGCCCTGTCCAGGTATCAACTTTCATCTTCTTGAGGTAATTTTTACTAATTTGCACTCTTGACTTTTCCCTTAATATGCATATATCCTTTATTTTTCTAATCTACCTTGTTTTGCCTTATTTTTGGCCCTACAAAGTGAATAGAAGCTATTTTTTTAAAAAAAGTAGCATTACTACGAAAAGTTTTACTACCTTCCTATCTTTTATCCATATTTTTCGACCTTTTCTTTTAACTTGGCTCTTCTATAATATGATCCATATTATCATCTTTCACCATATTGTTGTCTTACAACACGACAACGTTCCAGCATAGGAAGAGGGACATGATTTGGTGCAGATGTTTAAGTAGTTCCAATCATTTGTATATCTTCATTTCCTACCAATCTTGTTGCTTCTTGTGGTAGTAAATTGAGTTGACGCATTGCAAGCATTAATTCCCTCAATTGATCTTACATTTGTGCCATTGCATTTTTTATTTCAGCAAGTTTTGCCATAATAATACTTAAAAAAGAGAAGATGTCTAATATTGCTCAAGACAAATAAAAGAGAGAATTTGAGAACAAAGAAAATACTAAAGACAATATCAGTTTAAAAGAGGGTAATCCGCAACTTCTAATATGCTTGTGTCTTATCAAAAAAATGGAATAATCCACTCTTAATGAAGATTAGACAAAGCACTGATATTGTAAGTGTACTCTTGTCAATCTGTCTTGGATAAGTACTTGATAAAGACAAATAAACAAGTAAGACTTCTTTCAAAGAAAGATGACAAAATAGAAATAACTCAATATGTATATTAAGAAAGAAATTGGAATGGCTATTACCAAAAGATAAGAAAACTAAAGACCCTTGAAACTAGATTGGAAGCAAGGAAAGAGTTGACAAGAGTGAAGAAGGCTTCACTCTTGTCTCTATATATACTATCTAACTAGGGACTACGTGGCAACATTCTATAGGACCTCCAATATGTGTTGACTTTGTAGGATACATGCCTTGACTTACAAGGCAAGTTTTTCTACGTATGGGCCATATAGTTAACTTGGTCTTCAAGCTAACAACATATGTGGTATATGGCCAACTTGTTGACCATGTTTCTAATCCAAAAAGTTAATTAAAGACACCTATAAAGTCAAAATAGCATCTATAAAGCTTCTGGAAAGCTACCAGATCAAATACTATAAAATTAACTTGCTTTTATTTACTTTTACTTACTTCTACCTATTTATATATGTAATTACTGCTTTACATGAGTATGTCCATGACAACCAAAGTATATTAAGATTTTTTTTTTTGAAACTTATATCCTTGATAATTTGATAAGAATATTAATTTATTATTCTTATCTTATTTTAGAAATTAGTGGATTTTTTCACTTCTATTATTATATTTTAAAGGTTATCAACTACCTACTTTTAAATAAACAATTTAATTTTTTAACACTGATTTTTACTTATAAAAATTCGATTATCCTTCTTTATGGAAATTTTCATTTAATATTAAAGATTACGGATTACCTTTCTACAATTTAACTTGTGGATTTGTTAAGTTGTATGAAATAGAAGGAAAAATCATGGAGGCCACACTTGGTAGAAGTTAGAATAGATTTGCAACTATTATAGATCTTCATGAATTTGTCAACATCCTTGGAATGTAAATTTTATACATCATCAACACCAATCATGAAAATACTATTCCTATACCTATGGAGGAAGTCTAAATTTTACATTAGAAAGTTGTATAATTGAAGGAAGGAAGTAAATCAACTTCACAATCAAATCTAAAAAGTCTTGCTTTTACAAGTACAACAAGGAGAAGGATTAGTATATCCAAGAAGTTTGATAGAATAAGATCAAAATTTTGAATATTTTTACAACAAGTCAAGCTCTATCTAAGATTGCATCCTTTTCAATATCCTAATGGATTTACCAAAGTTAAATTCAAAGATGTTCTTTTATCTGAAGTATTTTGTCACAGTTTGCATGTTTAATAGAAAAGAATTTATAACTCTTTTATAATTTAAATTCATTATTAAAAGTATTTACGGCCATATTTTAAAAAAATGATTAAAAAAGAATAGCAAAGACTAAGTTTGTATTTCTATGATAAGAATGACATTTGGCTACTACATATGTTACTCAATTCTAAATTCTTGCCTATAATGTGCATTAGAATGATTGATAATTTTGATATGGATTAAAAAATAATATCACAAATTTATTATTGATAATACCAAAAATAAATTTTTTATAATAAAAATAAAAGTTTAGTTGAAGAAGTCCAAGTCATGTCATGCTGATATCTTTTAAATTTTTGGAAGTTTACTTATCTAGACTTGAACCTATGCAAATTGACACAATAAATTTTAAACCTCTTACCAAGCAATAAAAGACTTATTATTGTTAAGAAGGCTTATGCCAATATTCTGGAGAATCCAAACATACTCCTTAACTTTACTCAAAGAAGCAATGCAATTATAAAATGAAGAGCATGATTGCCAAAGAGGATGATATGTCAAAAAATGAATCTTTCCAACTATAATAAGGACCAAAGAACTGGAATCTTTCATAACACATAGTAAAGGTCATATTCTCTCTTCAGATCTATCACCTTGTTTTATAATAGATGTATATTTAGGACCTAAAAATCATAAAGTTTGTACATTATTGGATTCAAGAGCTTGAATTTGTTTTATAAATAAAGACTTTATAAAATAGTAATAAAAAAAATTAGTCAAGAAAATTAAACTCATACATATAGAAGTCATAGATGATTATTTATTATCTTTTGAAAATGTTATCTATGAGACTATTCTTTTAGATGTAGTGATTAAAAATCATAATAGTATAGTAATATTTAATGTAATAAGATCTTCCTCCAATCCCATTATATTAAGATTATCATGGTTAAAAAAATATAATCCTCACATAGATTGAATTTTTTATAACCTTAATTTTTTTTGTAATTTAATCCAAAACTTTGTTAGTCAAGTAATAATATATAAGTCTAATACATCTAAATTCTTATTACTGGATGTAACAACTTTCATACATGTGATAAAAGAAGGATCATCTTTTGCTATATATGCCATGCCCATTTTCAATAATAAAAAGATATCAAGTGATATTCCTAATTATTATTAAAATTTCCTTGATTTTTCTAAAATGACGAATATAAATATCCTTCTAGAGTATCATTTCTATGATTATTCAATTAATTTGCAAGAAGAAGGTCAACCACCATTTGAACCAATCTATAGCTTATTGTAGAATGAGTTGGCTATACTAAAGAAGCACATTGATGAGAACTTCACTAAGAATTTTATATATCATTTAAAATCTTCAACAAGAGCTCTTATCTTATTTGTGAAGAAAAATAATGGATCTCTGTGGATGTGCATAGACTATAAATGACTTAATATAATCACCATTAAAAATAAATATTCTGTACCTTTGATTATAAACTGAAAATAAATATTCAGTTTATAAACTGAAAATAAATATTAATAAACTGAAAATAAATATTAATAAATATTCTGTACCTTTGATTTCATACTACTTAAGTTAACTTCTTAAAGTAGTTTATTTTCAATAAAGGCCTAATGATGGATCCAAAGAAGGTCCAAACTATCATGGATTGAAAAATTCCAAAGTAGTAAGAAATGTGTAATATATTTTGGACTTTGCCAATTACTACCAAATCTTCATCATTTTTTTTTTTAAAGTTGTAGCTTCATCTACAAATTTGACTTGTAAAGACAAATTTAAAGCATTATTTGATGTTTTGAAAAAAAAAAATTGCACTAATATTATATTATATTGACTTTTTTAAGGTATTCTTTTAAAAAATAAATACATAATTTGTTTTATAGGTATTATTTTGTCACAAATAGGAGCAAATGATAAGTTTAATCTAATAGCTTTTAATTCCAAAATTTTTTCATGAGTCAAAATTAATTATAAGATCTACAACAAAGAACTCCTGGCAATTGTGGATTCATTTCATGAATGCCGTCATTATCTAGAAGGCACTTCTAATCTAGACACCTTATATACAAATTATAAGAATATTAAATATTTTATGTCAATATATATTTTAAATTTTTATCAAGTATGTTGAAGCATGTCCTTATCAAGATTTGATTTCAAAATTATTTATTGATCTAAAAAATAACAAGATTTATCAAATACTATTTCTAAATATTTTTACCTTGTATCAAAAGAAAAAAAAATCAACTTTTGATTAATAAAGAATAATTGTTTTAAAGCTAGAGCATTTTCATCTTTGAACAATAAAATCAATATTAACTATTGACTCAATCTAAGTCAAGCAAGTTCAATTAAGTATATTCTTTGATCTTATTATTGATGATATTAAGTATACTTCTTCTAAGCTTCATAATATTTTTAAGTTCAAGTTTAAAAAAAACTTACTCTATTTCAAAGGTCACATATATATTCTAAAAGTACAAGAATATTATATATTTTTAAGCACATCATGACTTTTCAACAATAGAATATTTTGAATACAATAAGATTTTGGAGCTTATATCTAGAGATTTTTAGTGGCTGCAAATGTGAAAGGCTGTAAAAGACTTTGTATTGTTGTATGATATTTGTTCAAGATCAAAAATTCCTTGTCATTAATCCTTTGCGTATACTAGAACAATCACAATCTTTTATTTCTATGGATTTTATCATAGATCTTTCAAGTTTAAGTTTCTATAATTCTATATTTATAATTATAGATTGCTTCATCAAAATGGTATATTTTATATTATGTATAAAATCTATTATAAGTAAAATAAATATCTAAGCTTTTTTTGATAATATCTATTTCTATCATAAATTACTAATGGATATTATATTAAATAGAAAGATATAATTTATACTAAAATTTTAAAAAATTCTTTTTAATATATCGAAAGTAAAAATAAAACTATCTTAGATCTTTCATCTTCAAATTGATGGATAAATAAAATGGATGAATCAAGTTTTCGAGCAGTATTTCAAGTGTACCTTTAACTGTCATCAAAATGATTGGATAACTCTTTTTTCATTGAGAGAATTTGTATACAATTATTAAGTACATTCTCTTATTTAATAAATACCTTTTTATTACCAATTATGATTATCATCCATACCTTCATACTTCTGAATTTTTAAAAGTTGATAACCTTGTGATAGAAGATTTGATAAATGATTTGTAAGAGCTATATGTAATAATAAAGGTGTAATTAAAAGAAGTCCAAGAACGATAAAATATAATGGAATATAGATAAAATAATTATATTATTAATACATAGAAATAGGTAATTGAGGCCATTTTTAAAAGATTTCTAGAAGTTTTTAGAATAGGGGCCAAATTGGTGGTTTATATAGAAGCCACCATAGAACATTTTAGAAGAACTAAGAGTGATTATTTAGGTGGGATCTACCTCTAAAATCTTTTAAAAAGGCGGTTACCAAAGTGAGATCCATCCCTAAAATCTTCTAGGAGGAAGGTTATTTTCTTGGAATCTATTATTATGGTTATTCTAAAAAATTCCAAGATAGTTGGATAAAGTATAAATAAGATCGACTAAGACCATTTGAAACATTTGGTCAAATATAACTTAGATTTTTTTTTTTTTCAATAAAGTTTGGTTTACATTTTTTATTCTATTTTGTCCTATTTCATTTTGTTCTATTTTATCTTTTATATTCTATTCTATTTAATTTTGTTGCATTTTATTCTAGTCTATTTTGTCCTACTTAGTCATGAAATTTATGTTGTTATAGACTAGAAGGATTTTAGATCTTTAAGTGAATTCAATCATATTTTACAAAAGATCAATGTAAATACCTATCACAAAGAATAATTTCAATTCAATGTGGATGATAAGATATAATTATTTTATTGCAATATTAAGAATATTTATTCTTGTAATAAGTTGGACTATTATAGGTTTGGATTATTTCTTATTTGTAAATAAGTCAATCTTGTTGCTTATTGACTACATCTACAAAAGTCTATAAAGATTTTTCTAATATTCTACATGTCTTTTTTTGAGCCATATAAGACAAAGAATATTTGAGGAAGAATAAAAATACCACTTTCTTCCATAGAAGTGGATAATAATCAAGAATTTGAGGTAGAAGAAGTCTTAGATTTAAGGCGGAATTGAAATATATTAAAACATCTTATTCAATGGTGCAGATATGATATTAGTGAATGTATATAAGAGTCAACAAAGAATCTTACAAATACAACAAAGAGGATTGAATATTTTCATCAATGATATCTATCAAAATAAAGATAAAGAATAGCAAGATTTATGAAAAATAATGATTGCTCATCATAAAATTTATTTCTAAAAAAGTGAATAATATCATAAATATATGCATTTATTCTAATAATTACTTACATGATTAAATAGAAATAAATAAATATAGATTAATTTCAAAATATCTTCTATTGAAGCTTGTTAAAAGCTTCATTGACGTAATTTTGACTTTATATATATTTGTATTTGATTGATAAGTTAGAAACTTGGTCAACAAGTTAATCATGTGTTACATATGTTTGTAGCTTATAGAATAAGCTAATTATATGGCGTACTTTAGAAATTTTGCCTTACAAGTTAAGATACATATCTTGCAAAGTTAAACATATATTAGAGGCCCTATAGAACATTGCTATGTAGCTCCTAATTAGATAGTATATATAGAAGCAAGAAAGAAGCCTTCTTCACTCTTATCAACGTATTTCTAGGCTTCAATCTTTAGTCTTATATTAAGACTTTTTAGTCTTTTTTTTTAATATATTAATAGCCATTCTAATTTAATATATTCATCTTTGAGTGATTTTCTAGACTTTTTGAATGATATAAGAATGTATCAAGATTTTTATTTTATTTTATTTTATTTCATTTTTAAGATTTATATTTTTAATAATATTTCTTAATATTTGTGATAATTGTAAAATAGATATTAGTTTGTTTTTATAAGATATTGATAAAATAGACTAATAGTCCATAGAATAGTCAGTTCAGGATGATGGATGGTTAATTTAGTTATTAAAAGCAGTTATTATAGGATTACGATTAGAATCTAGAAATCAATAGCAATTATATAGGAGTTGTAGAAGTTTGTTGGGGGGCGAGGCTGTGATAGTCATGAACCGGGGTAAGCTTGGTGCTACCTCTTTGTTTTCTTTGTTTCTTTGTTGTTGAAGAGTAATAGATAGTTTTTGAATACTGAGAAGTGAGTCTATGGAATAAATCAGAGATTGATTTATGAGTTATTGATTATGTGATTAGAGTACTAAGTGATTGAATTATATGAGAAGTTATTAAAAGATTGATTATGGATGAAAGATTATGATTGTTGTTTATTGAGAGTTATATGTGTATTTCGACAAAAGAAGTCTGTGATTATAGAAATTGTATGAATCTAGATTGGTTGGAGTGAAGTCTGTTATTCTTAGTGTTGAATAGAAATTATTGTGTTTTGAGTAGTTTTTTGAGAGTGCATGGTTGCACATTGTGGCTATTAGTTGATGAAGGAGTATTGTTACTGAAAGGAAGCATTGTAGTATTTCTTGGTGTTTTAGTGGTTCAGATTACAATTAATTGAATGATCTTAACTTATAAGTTCATGCACTTAGTCTTTCCCGGAGTTTGAATTCTCCTATACAAGTTTATTTTGAAAGAAATTTGTAGAATAAGTAAAATAAAAATTACAATAATAGATCATTTTACCAAGATGACACATTTTGTACCATGTATAAAATCTATTACAGGTGAAGAAATAGCTAGACTCTTTCTTGACAACATCTATTGCTATCATAGATTATCCAAGGATATTATATTGGATAGGAGAATCCAATTTATATTAAGATTTTGATGGATTCTTTTTAAGATTCTAAAAGTAGATATAAAACTATCTTCGGCATTCCATCTTCAAATTGATAGACAAACAAAGCATATTAATGAAGTTTTGGAGCAATATTTAAGATGTACCATCAACTACCAACAAGATGATTGAACAACTCTTTTGCCATTAACAGAGTTTGTTTATAATAACATAGTATATTCTTCTATAAAATAATCATCTTTTTTTGTCCAACTTATAGTTATGATCCACGACTTGTTACTTTTGACTTTTCAGAAGCTGATAATCTTGTGGCTAGAGATTTGGCAAATTCTTTATTAGAGCAACATGAAACAATAAAGGTACACTCAAAAGAAGCTCAAGAACAACAAAGATCAATGTGGATGTCTATAAAAAGGAAAAACCACCATTCTACGTGGGTGACAAGATATGTCTATTTCATCGCATATAAAGACTACTTATTCTTAAAAAAAAATTGGACTATCATAGGATTAGACCATTTCCTATTTCTACACAAATTAATCTAGTTGTATATTGTCTATATCTACTGGAGTCAATAAAAATCCATCTAATATTCTACATGTCTTTTTTTAAATATGCAAGACAATGGACATATCAAGAAGAAGACAAGCTCTACCTCCTCCTATAGAAGTGGACAATAATGAAGAGTTCAAAGTGGAAGAAGTTCTAGATTCAAGGTGGCACCAAAGTAAATTGAAATATCTTATCCATTGGCATAGATATGATATTAATGAATGCATATGGTAGAGCCAGTAAAGAATCTTGCATATGCAGCAAAAGAGATAGAGGTTTTTTTATTGATGACTTCCATCAAAATCAAGATGAAGATCATTCCTGTAAAAGAAACAAGATCTAGGCAAGATAAAATTCTATTTTCAATCCTTGTTTGTAGCTTCTTTGTATTTGTGACACTAAAAAGATGGAGAACCAATAACCAGCGGATTTGATCAAAAAACTTTCGTTTGCTGACTTACTAGATGAAACATTGTAATTGTTACAACCTTTAAGATGATGCAATTGAGAGAAGATCCTTGAAAATAACATGTTTTTCCTCGAATAGATGTCAAGATACAACGCATTTGATATCAAGACCTTGGAAGAAACTCCCATTATTTGATAATTTTATTAGAGGTAGGAACAATTCTTGATGGTGTTCTAAATGTTTTATTTGAAGGAAGTTATGAAAGCCTCAATAATGATCAAATAATAGGGTGGTCTTCCTTCCTTGATATGGGACACTATTGATGGTTGAGAGGTCCTATCAATCATCTTTGAAGAAAAGAAAGATCTAAGTATGTGACAAATATAATTCGTTGCATCATGATTTCCTCATCATATGATGACCGCTCCTTGTAGAACTTGTCTTTAGAAGAGGAGGTAATATCACGACATACACATGTAAGCTAGTAATTACATATATAAATAGATAGAAGTAAATAGAAGTAAATAAAAGTAAATTAATTCTATAATATCTTCTATAGAAGCTTTTTAGAAGCTTTATAAAAGCTGCTTTGACTTTATAGGTGTCTATAATTGAATTTTTGGGTCCAAATAAGGTTGATATTGTAGGTAAAATTCTAAAAAATATTCTTGACATTACAAAGAAACATTTGAGGCATGTCAATGCTATAAAAGAGTTTTTTATTGGATTTGATACTACATGAGTGTTGTTGGTCCAAGTTAACATTATGAAAGAGAGATGGAAGGAAGACAAGAGGTCACTCAATTTGGCACTATAGAGATGTCATTAATCTTGTTCAATATTACAAGAATATCTAGTGAAGAACTTATTAGCATTAAGAATCCAACATGAAGTGCAAAAGAGGCACATAATTTGAGTCTTAATCAATACATATAGACACCAAAATTATAATATATGAGCAACTCTTATTTGTTATTTTCGAACTTGTTTTAATACTATGTTAACTCTATATAATCCATACTACAATCACAACAATCATCCATCAATACAAATTTTACGAATTTGTAATACCTCATCTATAGCCTATATGACCTCATATTAGAAAGAGATCTTAAAGAAGTTATTGGGGTAAAATCAAAAGATAGAAGATGTATTAGATACTATTTAGTAATGAGTAAAAACAAAGAAGAATGGCAATAGAAATCCAACTCAAACATGATGGATTACTTATAATAAGATGTTTGATTTTTTGTGGTGTCATCTACACATTTATATCTATGTATAGTTTAGAATTAGATAAAGTTTGATAGTATTAATAGGTGCTATACATTACAATTTTGTAAAAAGTGGATTCTTGGTTTTGTAATCTACCACCGATTGGAATTAGATAGGCATATATGTCCAAAATAGGTCAAAGAAAATCTTCAACTAAAATATTTATATAATTTTTTTTTAGGCCAAATTTTGTGAAAACACTTGAAATCCCTCCAATTTATATTTTCCTATATGATGATAATTTTTTCCATTTAGACACCTATTGGATATATCCTAAAATGCTTAAACTATTAGAAATGGGTTACCTACCTTATATTAGTCCAAAAAACACTATTCCAATGTTAGTGGTAGAGAAGAAATGACAACACCTGCTATGAATATTAGAAAGTACATCCAAGTACACCTTTCCTCTTCATTATAAGTAGAAGGTAGCAGATCAGGTTTTTGATAAGAATGTATCTCAAAGCTTGGCACTTGATATTCACAGAGGAGTGGAATCAAAAGATAGCTGCAAAGTGCATGCCACTTTAATGATTCAAAAATTTACAGATGCAGAATCTCAATAGTCTCAAAAGTGGACCATCTTTACACTGTTTTGTGATTCTCTCTGGTTTCGTGAGCACATTATGGTAACATCTTCCACCTTGTTTCCTCTTCTTGACTTCTCTATTTTCCCAAGGACTATCGTATTCATCTGTACCTCAAAGGTCTCGCTAATCTGGTCCTATCACAAAATTTCAATATTAAGTTTTGAATTCAAAGCATGGTTAGATACCTTTCAAATTTCTCTTTGATGACTGTTAATTTCAGTGATAATAATGTTAGCACCTAAATTCTTGTTTGACAATTGTGAATTCTTTTAGTGTCACAATCATTCAGACATTACGCCAGTGCATAGCAATCTTGAGACTTACACTCATTATGGGGTTGACGAATTTGCTCCTCTGTTCATAGTGTCGACCCTCCTCTGTGGGTAATGATAGATCATAAGCACAAGGACTTGACCTGCAGTGTGTCGATCACAAGGTTGAGCACCTTTGTTAATCTTTGATACTACGCTTCTCACTTTCTTGATTTGCAAATATAGTATGAGCTAGGTGGTAGACCCAACTCATGTCGTTGTAATGATCTCTACAAACTCGGAATATCTTTCTTTTTCGAGTTGAACAGCAATCTAGTTCCGCCAAACCATCATCAGCATTTAACTGCACAGTGAAATATTGCCCAACTCAGATTGAATACAAGGTCACAAGCAATGGCCTTAAGAATATTTTTCAAAATCACATGCAAGGATAGTTCCTCCAGCAGCTTGGACTTTAAATTTTAAGAGCTCAATAATTAAGTAAACGGCAATTAGATACATGGCAATTAAATCAGAAGCCGAGATCATGAAAAGCATACTGCAAGTTGAAAGAAGAGTTAAGATGATAGATTCAAAAGCATTCAAACTCTCTTCTTAGAAATAACCCAGACAAGAAATGTGGGATCTGCACTACTACCCTGTTTTTGTGTTCTGCTGCACTGCCCAAGGTGGTCTTTGAAAAATACTCCCATGGTTTGTCAGTAGTCATGGTACTGATGTTAATGTCGGGTTCACTTTCCTTGGCTATTTCTAACATTTTGTCCAGGCCGATTCAAGTTTACTCAGAATCCATTGGACGTAACAGAAGTAGGAGATGTTCCTGTGCCATTCTATCACTTTCAAAGACATACCCTGACTGTTTGAATTGGCAATCGGTTTCAGGACCTGGCATATGAAGATTTTTCATTCATCTTACCAATTGCTTTTGAATGTCCCTGAGAAAAATAGGAGACATAACATTATGGGACAGTTTAAAACATAATACAACTTAAAGTTTATGAAGTCTGTGACGACAGTGAATTTGTACCACTGGGTTTCTCCGAACTGCTGTCCTTCGTGACTCTGACGGCTAGAAATGGGTGTATTTTAGTGATAAGGATCTCCATCAGAGTTTGAATTTGCCTTTTCCACAGTTGGACATGCTTGTGAATCTGTGGCATACAGTGTGTCAAAAAACTCTTTATTTAATTATTGTTCTTTTCTTTTTTTCCCTTTTGAAAAAGCGTCATCAATGTGTCGTTTAAGGTGATTATCTGCAAGGATGTACACAATAGTGTACACGCAAAGGTCATTATGTACTAGTGCCACCAGAAGTGGAGCTTGAAGCATGTGCAGACACAATTCTCGGTTCACACAAAGGAGATAACTTCGAAGTAATTGAAAGAGAGCCCGTCTGTTTCTGCCTCCAACACGTGTAAGTCTTGGAGCTTCCCTTCCATTCAGCTGCTCTACACATGCTCCAATCATTTCTATGACGTCCCCTCCCTCTTTCCCATATTTGTCTTACTACGGTTTTGACTCGAACTTTGATAATGCTGTCAGCAAGTAGCAGTATAAGCACTTCACGGTTGCTGGTACTATACCCAAGCAGCGATTAAATCACATCAATCCACTGTGTAGACATTGTCAATTCTCAGTTGATAAGGTCTGAGTCTGAGAATCACAATCTCTGGGTCTTCTATCTTTTGTTAGATTGCTATGGATGTCGATGCTTGTTTCTCGAACAGTTAATTGTGGCCCTCCGTTGCTAATACTTTCACAATCTTCCTCTTCCCTGGTTTGTGTACACGATTCTGAATTCCTGTCGCTAAATCCTGATCCTCCAATACTATGCTTCTTCTGAGAAAATACTCTTTTCTCATGTTTCGTTATATCTTTGGCAATCCAAATTTCCTCGTGAAGGAAGCGTTTGCACGATTTGCACACTTTTCCTCGTATGATGCAGTTCGTGTAACCCTCGCAATGTCTCTTATGGTCATCGTCCTTTTCAAAGGAACACAAATCCTCTGCACCATCTTCATCACATCCATCCAATAATTTCCGGCTTCTTTCAGGTGACTTACCTTCAGGACGTCTACAAAGATCTACCTGGGTTCTCGTGGAGATAAATTCATTATGGAGGGGATCATTCTCTATTGTCAAACCAGGTTCATTGTGAGCTTCACAGCATTTCTCACAAAAACTAAACAGCTGATCAGAAGTCGACAATCCTGTAGACACAACATTAGATTTTGAAATACGAACCGGTGCCCCACTCGCATGAGATGGACGTTAAATTAGAGGAATCTCACACACGCTTAAATCGGCCAACTTGGCAGCTGTCTCGTCAGATGAACCGGGACCAGATTCTGCACTAGATGATGGCTGGATTTGTGATCCCCAGTCTCCACTTCTCACCAAGTTCCTGTCAATGATAGCCTCCGACACCATGTTGAAGTCAGAGGATCAATTTTTCAAGGGTGTCATATTGGAAGTCATTTTTTTCGTCTCTGCTGTATTGCTGTACAGTCTGCCAGCTGATCTATCAACATCAGCTGCACCGGAACCAGACGCCGTAGTAGCCGTTGAAGATTGGATCTCTAAATCAGAAATTCCACTCATGGTTAGGTTTTCACTCTCGAGTCCCTCAGTGAACGTGTTCACGCGAACAGAAGAGTCGAGACGGCGAGAAGGTTCAATATCCTCAATCAGAAATCCAGGGCTCATCACGTTGTCAGGTTCCAAGCTTTCATTTCTACAGCCAACAATGGAGGTTGGACTTAGAACCTGACGTTGAGAGGTGTGATCTTCATCAGATGTATCCTCGTCGACGGAAAGTGATACTTGACTTTCCATGTGATGATATTGAGGTCTCTTAATCTTGCTGAACATGACGTAAAGAACTGTGGCAGAGAAGGCGACGACAGTGAAGGTTGCGAGATTTTTTGTCAAGGTCCCAGGGTCAAAGGTAATTGCTGCTCTTAGCATCCATTTCATCTCTTGTTCACCAGGTGAACCAGCAGGACTCGTCATTTGAAACTGATGCTTGAAATGGATTCACAATCTTCTCAGAAGTCACCCCGACCTGGTGAAGGATAATCTGAATCACATGGAAGTGTTCTTTCGAAAGTTCTACAAAGATAATATACTTAGTCCTTGCACCTCTTTCATGCTATGAATACGTTTGAGAGCTGGAAATGAAATCATAGCAAATCAGAGTCCCTAACCTCTGATGACTCTACGATCATGGTTACGCAGATCTTCCTACATGATAGGACTCAAAGAAGCATGCAAAACCCAGCTTCTTTCAGAGCAATCCTTCACATACTGCTCCCTTGCCTTGTCTCTCACACTCTGATTCAATTCTGTTCAAGAAAATCAGGATATCTTTTTTACAGGAAGTCTTTTGGTGGGACTAATTCTATTTTCTCTGGGAGGGATTTCGAAATTTATCCGGAAGTGCTTGATCACACCTGTCTTAACCAGGTTCCATTGGTGTGGTGCTGCTTCGAGCTGCGGGATTCGACGTGTGATCAAATATTGTGAATAAAGATCGCCTTCTTCTTCTTCTTCTTCTTTATTTGTTTTTTTGATGAAATTGGGAGGGGCGAAGTGTATGTGCAGGATTTCGTTTTCCTTTAGTCATATTTGATACATTATTTTCTACGGTTTGACGGTCGCTGACTTAAAGGTTACGCGATACAGTGGTTGAGTAAAGCCTAATCAAACTACAGCGGAAGCGGTGTGATTTTAATAAAATCAATCTACCGTTTAACTCAATGTGATATTCACTTCGGCTGTGAGTACTTCGAGTGCAAAATTGAGTAGAATTTTATAGTCACGAGATCACCGTATGATTTCAGTAGTTGAGATTTTGTCTCAATGTTGAGAATTGCCTTTGAGCTGTAGTTTGTTCAAGATTCAATTCGCATCATAGCAACGGCGATTATCACAGTGATGGGGTCTCAGGTTCTCAGCAAAGAAGTGATAGATCAATTATCGAAGAATGAGCATGATGAGTCACGAAATAGAAGTCTGTTAGTAGGTCTGAATGCGAATTGAATTTATGGGCTGGAGTGCACAAACTGGGGCTCAAGGCTCTGTTCTGCTGAGCACCATTAGTTTTGTGACTTGAATAGAATTAACATCCATGAACCATGAGTTATTGACCCGTCGTCAGGGCTAACTGATATTAGGATACAGTTAGATTTAGTGTTTGCGCGATTGGACACGTTTCTTATGCAAAGTAAAGGTGTAGTTGCTCGAATAAGATGTCCGTTCTTCACTTAAAAGCTCCACCCTAAACTGTCCTTCCTACAGAAGATTACATTACCTAACATTTAAAATTTGCAACTAGCTGAATCTCTGCACGGCTGGCATTACGATCTGTTAAAAACCTGTTTCAAGTGCAGATTAGAATCCGATGGTACGTTTAAATGCCATTCTCTATTTTATGCGTTGTTGATTACCTAAGTTGAATTTCTCATTACGTACGGCAGGTCCTTGTTTTACAGCACATTTGACAATCTTCTTCATATAGAGTTTTTATCTAGTCACTCTCGTTCGCACATGTGATTTAGGCCGGGCCGTGTGACACCTCATAATCCATATTTTCTAAGTAACAGAGAGCATATCTAACATGGATGGAAGCACCTGCTTGGCAATTGACTCTTCCCCGAGGTTTCGTATGCTCAAGAGTCATGAAAATGCGGTACAGTCAAAAGCGATATCTTCTGAAAGGTTTTTATCTGGTTGTCACTCTCGAGTGCGCAACTGGAGCTCTGGTCGAGATATTTTCGGTGCAAATTCTCCGGTAGAGAAGACCCAATAAGATCAGTCGAAACCATAGCTTGTTGAAGCATGTTAGGATCTCCGCAACCGTAACACCTATAAGGCCTTTGAAGGCTACAAAACAGAAGGAAACAGGTGACAGCAGATCAAGTACTCGTCCTGTTTCACAGGTACACTTTTGAGATTGTATGATCTGTAAGTCTGTTGAAATCAATATAGCATAGGCTTTCGATACGAATGTATTAGACGAATATATTTACGTGCTGTTGGAGACGATGCGCATTCTGGAACATGTGCTAACGTACCATACATTCCAGTGCGTTTTTAGAGGTTAGTTCTGCTCATGGAGTCCTTGAGCATTACGGCAATGATCGAGGCATATTTCACACATGAGCTGATGAGCATCGATGGGAATTCCTTTTACAGGTTCTGGGGAAGAGCCAGAACGAGTTCAGAAAAGCGGGAAAAAGTTCGCCTGGCAAATTGGATGACTGGTCAAAGGGTTGGCCAGGTGGTGAGAAAGCTCTCAAAAGCTGGGTAATATTGTGCTGTACCCTGAATCTTCCGTGCAAACATGTGTAATTCGATTTTATCCACTTCAGGAAAGAGTTGGCTATCCTTCCACTAATCATCTCCTTCTGTTTTGTACTTGTATGATTTCCCTCAGCTAAATTTTTAAGGCATTTGAGGTGTCGAAGTTTGGAATATTACCGTTTGCATCTTGAAACTATTTCTGATTACTTGACATGGTTGTGATTCTTTGCAGGTTGAGATGCTGGAGTTGAAACCTAGTGTTGCTCGAGAATTTTCTGAGATAATTTTTTTAAAACAAATGCAACAAGCAATACTAATGTTAATACCTTAGCAACGATTTTTTATTTTTAAAATTAAATATTAGCTTGCTTTGGCTCCATGTCCACATTAGCGCACTCGTTTATGGTGGGTTGTTCTTTTCTTTTTTAATTTACTGCATTTTCCTACTGCAATAGACCTTTCAATTGGGTGGGATGTTTAGCTAGTTCAATCTAATAGTCTCATAGTTTTGTTCCATTTTAGCTTTAGGTAAATTTTTCATGAAAATGAATGTTGTCTTAAATGTTAGAGCATATTGCTTGTGTGCCTTTGAACTTTCACGGTAATATTTGGCCTGAAACATAGAGTTCTAGCTTGTATTTGCACAAGCTAGATTAAGCGTTAAGTCCTGTGATCGCAGCTAAGGTGTTTTCCTGGATCGCAGCTATGACCCAGACAGATTAGCAGATATGATGGCAGAGCAGCTCGGTCGAGTGCGTGCGCGGGCGTTTAGCATAATGAAAAATCTTGGATTATTCGCTGCAAATGTTCTACTTGATAAGCAGGTAATTTTTTATGTATTTCGCTTGTTCACTTCGTAATTTTGTCCACTTACGAATCCTTCTATCTCTGGTTGGGTTTGATGGTACGTTGGCAGGCATTGATTAAATACGATGATCTACTGTCTTGCTTATTATACTATCTAATTTTAAACCATGGAAGTTAATCCTTAGCTTTATTTGCTGCATCACTTCGTACAAGACGCAAAAACTGCACATGTTCTAATTGTCCTTGTTGGGTTTGAAAAATAGCTGGGAATGCAGAATAAGTCAGCGCAGGCTGCAACGTGCTCGTGAACTACGCCAAATACTCTGCCATCTTGGTCCGTCTTTCGTCAAGGTCAAAACTGCCTTATTGTGACCTTAGACGATGACGGAGTGCGTTCCATAGGTTTCTTCATGTGGAAAACGTTGCGTCACTATGTTTTGTTGGCATTTGACACTGATTGATTCTATCCTTGTGTGTTTTATTACTTGATGCTCAGTGCATTAGTGGAGTTTCTCTCAGAATTGGCTTGCCTAACAGAACTGTTTCTTTCAACTCAAAACAATTTGAAATATTCAAGTTTGTAGATGTTTACTCATTTACATAATGACTACTGCCTTACATTCTTCAAAGTGTGCTCTCAGGTCACTCAGTCGTCTTTTGTACAAAACTCTTTTCCTTAGTCGAGTTTGCAATTTTTAATCATTTATCTAGCTTTGTTGTCATTTGTAACGTCAAATAGCTCTGGTGATTTATTATATGTTTCTACGGAAATTGGAGTTTCAAAATGTCGTCGTCTAGCAGGTGGGGCAATCTCTCTCCGTGGGGCTTGATATTTGCCCACAAGAATATCTCGATGAGTTCTCTGGGTTGCAGGTAAAAGTTAGCCATGCAGTGCATTCTTGCAATTTGTAGGAAATGCTGATCTTGTATTGAGTCTGTTTTCTTGTGATGTGTGGATAAGTTTCTTTGGATTCTTTTAGAACCCTAACAGATTAGCGAGTATGCTTTGATAGAGACTTTGTCTTCTATTCGGAGGTGATCTGGATCTTGAGTGCTTGGTCTTTCTTATCGATTTCTACTCATCCACCCCCACTGGAAGTAACTAATGCAACTTCTTTCTTTTGTTATGCCTCTTGTGCAAGATAGAATTCCTTCCTTCCCAACTCCAATTGCATTTGCCTTGATAAAAGAGGAACTTGGTGTTCTGGTAGTAGCCAGTTTACTCCTTGTGTCTGTGCTATAAGAATTGTGTTAATAATTAATAATTAGCACTTTTTATCCTGTTTACAGTAGTTTATCATAGTGATGTGTTGCTCAGTGAATCCCTTACCTTGTCTATAGTAGTTAATCATAGTGACGTGTTGCTCGGTGAATCCCTTACATGCTTCTTTATTTTTAGTTGTGGTGGTTGTTTTTGTTGAGAGCATTAAATTATTTTGTTAGTACTCTCCACACTATTTACCGTAGTTATAGTGTTTCAAATGTAGTGGGGAGAAATTATTTATCTTCTCTTCTTCTCTTTATATAAAAGATATAATCCTATCAATAAACTCACTCTTGTGTGTGTGTTTACATATGTGTGCATATTACTTCTAGCTATTCTTGTCTCTCTCTCTAAAACATTTTCAATACATTATTAGCACAATTATTCTTATGTCTTACTTTTGATTTTTAAAAACTTATGTGTACTTTAGCTTTCATTTTTTCCTCAATTTTTTTTCTTCTTGTATTGTTGTTGATGCTACTGTGCTACTATTGTTGCTATTGCTGTTGTCTTATATTATTGTTGTGCTACTATTACTGTCTTATATTGTTGTTGTTGTTGTTGTTGTTATGATGTTTTACTGTACATTATTGCCACACTAACGCACCCTGTCATTGGATTGCCACCATCTTGCCAACATCTACTATACTATCAAATTACCGCACCCTATTGTAGTCTATTACAGACCTTATTTTTTGTGGAAAATATATATATATATATATATATATATATATAAAATATATCTTAAAATTTTTTATATTTTTTATTTCAAGTTTCAACTTTATCATTTTATTTGGCTTTACATTTTAAGGTACATTTTACTCAACCTTTTCTACTTGATCTTGTATTTTTGTTCATAAATTTATTTATAATGAGAGCTTCAACATCTTCAATTGCCTCTACTATGTTTCCAACTATCACTACTACATTCCAATATTTTCAAGTTCTTTTATTTCTACCATTGGCTACTAATGAAAACAATTATCTACTATGAGAAAAAATAGCAAAAGTAAATTTATTTGGAGAATAACTCTCGGATACAATTTTATTTGAAGGATCTCCTATTGTAAGTACTATAATTCATATTGCTATCCCTTGGAAAGCACTTCTTTTCCTTTGTCAATATCTTATATCTGCATTACAACATAACTATTTGAAAATGAAAGATCTAGCCAAGCTCTGAGTTTGATCATCAAAAGACCATTTTATTTTTACATACACATCTTGATTGGATACATTTATGCATCTTAGATTTTTCAAATTTAAATACTTTCAACAATGAAATGTATCTTATTATCTCACAATTATGGGTATCTAGACAAAGCATCTCTAAAGAAGAAATGATTAAGAAAATTCTCTCTATATTTCTTCTCGCATCTGCTATGCTTGCATAATGATATAAGAACATGAAATTTCAAAGTCATACTAATCTCATGTCCTATCTATTTCTTATGGAGAAATAAAACAAGCTACTCTTGCGTAATGCAAAAGCTTGTCCTATTAGAATGACGATTCCAAAATCTCATGCACTTAATATTCCAAAGTCTAAGAAATAATTATATAAATATGAAAAAATACTCATAAATACCAAGTCAATCATGATCTTGACCATTTCTACATATATGAAAAGAATAAATGTTCTAAAACTAATTACAGTGAAAAATAAAAATCAAAGATGCATTCTTGCCATATATGTAGAATGATTGGACATTTAGCACATGCATGTTGTATTTCAAAATATCTTGTTAAAATATTCCAAAAAAAATAAGAAACTTTGAATTGAAGCTCATAAAGTTCATACCATGAATGCATCCATAAATTGAATTAGTGTTGATGATTTAGAGGCTTGTATGAATGACAAAACCTCTAATGATGAGTCAAATGATGTGTTCATTGATTTTGCAACAACACATTCTATCCTATAGAATAGTCAGTTTCTGTCACGGATACAAAATACAGACTTGAAATCTAACAAGAAGTTCAAGAAGAAGTGGCAGAACTAGATTAAATAGATGAGTACAAGAACAACACCAGAAAGGTGAGCTAGAACTCCAAGAGATGTGTTGTCGAGACTGAAGAACCCTTCAGCCTCGACTCCTATATATACTACTGAATAGGAAGCTTCTCGAGCTACTTCTGCTAACTAGGACGCTTCTCCAACAACTTCTACTAATTAGAAAACTTCTCGAGCAACTTCCTAGAATCTATCAGAATATTCTAGAACCTTCTAAGAATATTCTAGAACCTTCTAAGAGAATCTTTAGGGAATATTCTAAGAATCTTCTAGAACCTTCTAAAGGAATCTTTAGAGAATCTTTAGAGAATATTCTAGAAGAATATTCGAAGAATCTTCCAATGTATGTCCATGACATCACCTCCTCTTCTAACTTCGAGGTCTCCGAGAAGCAATGTTGTTATCAGTCAATACCAACGCAAGAAAATGAAAATCTGTCGCATCACATCCGCTATGAATTCCAATTGTTGTTCGCGAGGCAAATGATTCATCGGCTCTTGGAGCCAACGGTAGTGACCAACACCTTCAACCTCTGACCAAGCGTGGACTTCTGTGTCTTCATTGTGAAACTATCCTCCAAACACACCTTCTGGCTGACCGTCGTAGGCAGACTCGACCTCAAATACAATTACTAGCGATCTGTTGCTCGGTATCCTCCGACGTCGTCGTGGTGCAGGCGGTTCTTCATCTCGCGGTCGTCTTCATGAGCTAGTTGCTTGAGATGACATAACAAGTGTAGTATCTTGACTATCCATGTCCAAAGGCTAAAATGATGAGAGCAAACTATAGTTGCTAACAAAGTTCTACACTATCGAACTATGGGTTTTGGAGGTGCCCTCCTCCCTTTTTATGCTACTTGATGAGCAAGCTTCAGCAAGAAGCTATCATTGAATCGGCTTAGGTTTATGAGGATATCGTTGATGAAATTCTTGTACATTTTTTGGCGCATTGGCAAGATTTTCGGCACGCTCCCACGTTCGTTCATTGATGTCGTATCCACTCCAATGCACTAAATACTCCAATTTTCTCCTATTACGCCGTGAATCTAGTACCTTTTCCACCTCGTATTCCTCATGGTTTTCAATTTCGATACTTGGTGGCGGACTTTGTACTCTTTGGGGAAAAGCTGACTCTCGATAAGGTTCCAACAAAGACACGTGAAAGACTGGATGTACCTTCATAGTAGCTGGTAACTTCAGACGATATGCCACCGGATTGATCTGCTTCCCGATAACAAATGGCCCTAATCTCCGATAGTCCAATTTGTCACATGGCCGCTTGGTCTTGATATTCCATCGAAGAAGCCATACTTTACTTCCAACTTTAAAAGTAGGCGCCTCATTTCGATATTTATCTGCAGATGCCTTGTAACTCTCTTGGGCAGATTGCAATTGAAGCTTCAACGTCGCTTGAAGCTCCGATAGTTGCTTCACAAATCCTTCAGCTGCTGGGTTGTTATTTGCTGAAGAACTCAATAAATCGAGCTTGGGGTGGTATCCGTAGTTGGAGAAGAATGGTGTTTGTTGAGTTGACGCATGAAGAGTGTTGTTGTATGCAAACTCAGCAAGCGGTAGATATGCAGTCCAATCATCTTGTTGATAGTTGATGGTGCATCGTAAATATTGCTCCAAAACTTGATTCACCCACTCCGTTTGACCGTCAGTTTGAGGATGAAAAGCCGAAGAGAGCTTAATATCCACCTTCAATATCTCAAAGAGGGACCTCCAAAACTTGGATACAAACTGAGTACCTCGATCCGACACGATATCATCTGGTAGGCCATGATAACGATATATGTTATTAAGAAAGAGTCTTACGGTGTCTTCACTTGACGATGTTTTCTTGCAAGGCACGAAATGCGCCATCTTTGTAAATCGATCCACCACAACAAAGATGTTGTCAAATGAATTCGATGGCGATAGGTCCGTAATGAAGTCCGTAGAAACTGAAGACCATGGTCGGTGCGGAATAGGCAATGGCTGGAGAAGTCCATACGGACGATGTCGAGGGATCTTGGATCTTGAACAAACATCACAAGAAAGGACAAATTCCTTCACATCCTTCCACATTTGGGGCCACCAAAAATCTCGTGAAATGAGCTCCAAAGTCTTGTTGAATCCAAAATGTCCCGCAGCTGGAAAGTCGTGGCGAGATTGAAGTACTCGGAGTCGAGTTGGTCCTTTCGGGATATACAACCGCTCCTCAAAATACAGAAGATCTCCTTCCACCTTAAACTTGTCATTATCGACACGTTGTTTGATGTCAAGAGCTATAGAATCCTCAATGGTCGCAGTACGTACCTCGCTGAGGAAGCCGTCATCGATAGTTGCAACAGTAGCAAAAATCCTGAATTTTTCTGGTTTCAACAATGTTGTACATTGTTGATCAAACGCTGCTTCTCCAGCCTTTGGCGCAAGATACGATCTCCTCGATAATGCGTCAGATAATCCTTGCTGTTTTCCAAGGCGGTAGGTGATAATAAAGTCAAATCGTGATAGAGACATATTCCATCGAGCTTGACGACGATTCAAAATTCGAGCTGTCATGAAGTACTCCAAATTCTTGTGGTCCGTATAAACAGTCACTAGATGTGCAGCTCCTTCGAAGAAGTGACGCCACTCTTGGAAGGCATCCACTATAGCAAGCAGCTCTTTGTCGTGGATCTCGTAGTTGATCTCAGCAGCAGAGAACTTTCGTGAATAGAACGCAACTGGGTGAAGCTTCTTGTCTATGCCCATCTGTGAAAGCACAGCTCCCAAAGCAAAATCTGAAGCATCGGTCTCTAAATAGAAAGCCTTTGCAAAGTCAGGGTGTACCAAGATTGGAGCCGTAGTGAATGCCGTCTTGAGATCTTGAAATGCTTTTGCTGCTTGTGATCTCCATTCAAGCTTATCTTTGCTTGTTAGACGCGTGAGTGGTACAACAACTTGAGAATAATTCTTGATGAAGATCCGATAGAAGTTAGCAAATCCAAGAAAACACTGAACATCTCTAACCGTCTTCGGAACTTCCCAAGATATAATTGCTTCTACATTTTTTGGATCCATCTTCAAGCCCTCTGTAGTCGCAATGAAGCCCAAAAATTCCATCTCATTATGGTGAAATTGACACTTCTCCAACTTGGCGTAGAGTCCTCGTTCGCGTAGTTTTTCAAGAACCAAACAAACGTGCTTCTCATGTTCTTCTTCATTCTTAGAAAATATCAAAATATCATCCAGATAGATCACAACAAAGTCATCGAGGTACTCCCGAAAGATGTCGTTCATCATGTGCTGAAAGACCGCTGGAGCATTGGTAAGACCAAAAGGCATGACATTGTACTCAAAATGGCCATACCTTGTACGAAAGGCTGTCTTCCATTCATCTCCTTCTTTGATTCGCACAAGGTTGTAGGCTCCTCTTAAATCAATCTTTGTAAAAATCCTTACACGTCCAAGTTGATCTAAGAGGCCGGAGATCAAAGGTAAGGGATAGCGATTTTTCTTGGTCACCTTGTTGAGTCCTCGGTAGTCCACGCACATTCGCAGTGAGCCATCCTTTTTCTTCACGAATAGGATTGGTGCTCCAGCTGGCGACTTTGAATGTCGAATAAAATTCTTGGCTAGATTCTCATCGATGTACTTCCACAATTCTGCCAACTCCGTCTGCGATAGGTTGTATATTGGATCAAAAGGTGGTTGCGCTCCTTCCTCCAAGTCTATGGCGCAATCATATGGTCGATGTTCTGGCAGTATATCGGCGTTTTTCTTCTGAAACACGTCTTCAAAATTCCTATATTGCTCTGGTATATTCGATGTTGAGATATTCTCGCCGCTAGTTGGAGCTGCATAAATGACAAATGGTGCGCCTTCCTTAGACGATCTTAGGAACGATCTCGCTCCAATAAACATGGATTTCTTCATGTAGGTTCTACCAACAGGTTTATTATTATTTTTTTCAGGAAATGTTATCCTTCGTAGCCTCCAATCAATGGACGGATTATGATCTTCTAACCAAGAAAGACCAAGGATAACAGGGCTTGATGGGGTTCTAATAATATTAAAAACAACGTGACTACTATGGTCCTTAAACACCACTTCTATAGGTTCTGATTCGTGGGTAACGTTGCCTGACAATAAGGGTCGTCCATCTATTACCTCTACGTGAACAGGTTTGGACTTCTGTACTAAACGGATCTTGTGGCGTTTAGCAAACTCTTCATCTAAAAAACAAGTAGATGCCCCCGAATCCAATAAAGCTAAAGTTTTTTGTTTTTGAGGGCCTAAAAACAAAAGAATTGTAAAACAACGGGCAGGTTGGACAGAGAAGGAGGAACCTGATTGTTGTCGTGATATAAGATTGTCCAGCCGCACGGTTCCTACTGTGGCTGGGCGTCGTCGTTTTCCGGAATCATCGCACTTCTAGTCTTGACAGGGTGCCAATTTTGCTTCTTTGGGCAATTTCCAACCTTGTGACCTTCTTCTCCACAGTACAAACATAACCCTTCCTCCATATGCCGTTTCTTCTCTATTGGAGTAAGAGATCGGACACGCGCCGTGTCGATTTGCATGTCTGTTGCCTCCGAATGGGAGTTTAAGCTATTTGCAGACATAGTCACGTCGTAATGAGTCATTTGGTGTCTTGGACGTTGGTCTTAGCGACGCTGGAATAGGCGGTTGTCACACTTTACAGCTTGGCTAATGGCTTCGTTGAGCGTTTGAGGATCAGGAAGAGATAACAGCAAGTCCATCACATCATCCTTCAAGCCCCAATAAAACTGACTCACCAACGCCTCTTCACCCCAAGTAATGTCACTTGCCAATTGTCTGAAATCCGAGGCATAGACTAATGCAGAGCGTGTTCCTTGTCGTAGCGATCGGATCTTTGTTGTAGCCCATCGAACTTTATCATGCTCGCCAAATGCTTCTGCAAACGCCTCCAAGAACGTTTCAAAGTTGCTCAGGATTGGCAATCGCTTCTCGAACAAGGGAGTAAACCAAGACAGAGCTTGTGCTGTAAGCAAGGTTCCAACAAGCCCAACACGCGCTTCCTCCGTCGGATAACGTTCGGGCTATAAAATTGTTATCAACCTGATTTGGTTGACAAAACCTCGAAACTTGGAACGAGTTCCATCAAACTTATCCGGAAGACTAACTCGAGGCTCCTTTCGTTGTAGGACTACTTGATCTTGTTGAAATGGAAGTAGAACTGCTTCTTCTAGCGCAGAAGTTTGAGGCTGATATGCTTTAGATGGCGCTATCCCAGATGCTCCATTGTTATGAAGTCCTACCATGACTCCTTCGATCTCTGTTGTCCTATGTGACAACGAGGCAAGAGTATTTATGATGGCATCTAGTTTGGATTCCAAACTTTCAGCCATTTTAACGTCTTAACCTTCGGCTAACCTTCAGAAAGAAGAAAAAAGAGTTTTGACAAGAGGACAATATTGGTTCAGAGGAGGGTACTCCGCAACCTCTAAAACGCCTTAAGACTCCAAGATGAGGGGTAATCCACTCTCTCCAAGAAGAATAAGGCTCCAATATTGAGAAAGAAGAGATATCAGTTTAGAGGAGGGTAATCCGCAACCTCTAAAATACTAGCATACCTTCAAGAAGAGGAGTAATCCACTCTCTAACAAGAAGGAACTAGCTCTGATACCAGTGAAAATGCAGTCTCGACAAACTGTCACGGACACAAAATACAGACTTGAAATCTAACAAGAAGTTCAAGAAGAAGTGGCAGAACTAGATTAAACAGATGAGTACAAGAACAACACCAGAAAGGTGAGCTAGAACTCCAAGAGATGTGTTGTTGAGACTGAAGAACCCTTCAGCCTCGACTCCTATATATACTACTGAATAGGAAGCTTCTCGAGCTACTTCCGCTAACTAGGACGCTTCTCCAACAACTTCTACTAATTAGGAAACTTCTCGAGCAACTTCCTAGAATCTATCAGAATATTCTAGAACCTTCTAAGAGAATCTTTAGAGAATCTTTAGAGAATATTCTAGAAGAATATTCGAAGAATCTTCCAATGTATGTCCATGACAGTTTCTTATTGAAAAATCTTCAACCTAGCAAACTAGAAATTTGATGACTGTAGCTAGAACAAATACATTTTATTTCTAAGAAGGAATAGTGATGGTAAAATTGCCTGCAAACTCTATTATAAAATGTAAACATGCAATGTTTGTATCTTCAACACTTTAAAGTCTAATCAACTACCAAGATATGTATGCCAATGGTTATTACTTCTCATCCACAGTTTTAGATAGGGAGGAGGTTTTGGTTCTTAAAGAGAACTATAGAGTTGTAGAAAAAGCCTTTGTTATGACAAATGGTTTATATCGGATTGTAATCTTATCTCCTATTATATTTAATTTTGTATTGACTATCATATAGAGTCACATTTTTCTCTAGCATGGACAATTAGACCATTCAAGATGTACATTATTTCAAAAGATAATTCCATATATAACTAGGCATAATTTACGACTTGTAAATGTAGATTCTATAGAATTATATCATCCATGTGTGCAAAATAAGATCATTGCTTCGCCTTCAATTTGTGTTGACATATGAACATGCTATAAATAAATTTATAGAGTTATTTATAAAGTATATACAATTCATTATCTCACCACTCTGTCTTCAGGCAAATTTACCTACATCTATGTGGGGTCATATAATTTTGCATGCTACAACATTAATATGCCTCCATCCTTCTTTTCTTGAAATTATTACACCCCAAGAATTTATTTTAGGTTGTGTTTCAAATATACCTCACTTATAAGTATTTGGTTGCTGTACTTGGATCCTAAGACTAAAACCTAAATGGCATATCATTGAAGCTCATCAATAAGAAAGTATATATGTTGGTTTCGATTGGCATACCATCAAGCATTATTTGTATTTTTGATCTATCAACTTACACATTATTACATGTATGTTTTCAAAAAAAAAATTTTAAAGAGAATATATTTTCATCTCTTCAAAGAAGATTATTTAATCAATAAAAAATATAATACTTATATTTGGAGGACCAAAAATATTTACAATGAATTCTGATCTTAGAACATCTTTGGTTAAAAGAGAAGTTGCCAAGATTTTGTATCTAAAAAAAATTGTAGATGAAACACATGATAGCTTCACTAATGCACCTTGGATTATAAGAGTTCTAATTAATGAGATTCAAAATGAACTCACTCAGATTGCAATACTTCTAAAAATATACCTCAAGTTAAAACATCAACAATTAAAAGGACTTGTAGATCAGATATGCAACCACAAAAGAAGAAAGCTATAACATGTGATGATTTTGGTATTGTTTTTGTGGAAGTTCCTATTAAATCTAGGAGGCCATCAATTAATGACAATATGTCCATGCACATTATACCTTCACCTCATGCAATAAAAAATCTTGAAATTAGGAGAAATAAAACCAAGTTGAGTACAGAGTTATCTGTTTTATATTATGGTATAAATGATTTTTAGAATAGACCATCTATTATAATAGATGAATCATTTGTATTCATGATTGTAAAAGTTATTTCTTACAAGAAAGAGGATCTTGAATCTCAAACCATTCAAGAAGTAATATATTGCTTTGACTGATTAAAATAGAAAATTATCATTAAAGAAGAATATACTTTTTTTCATAAGAGAAAAGTCTTTGATTCAATTGTGGACACTTTTACTTCTTACCCTATTGCATATAAGATGGTATTAGTATGCAAGCAAGATATTAAGGATCAAATAACTTGCTATAAAGCTAGTCTTGTTGCCTAAGGATTTATCCAATAGTTTGGTATTGATTATGAATCCACATATTCTCAAATCATAGATTCAATTACAGTCCAATATATTATTCGAATAGCAGATCATGCCACCCTTGAGATGCACCTCATGAATGTGGTAATTGCGTATTTTTATGGTTCTCTTGATATAAATATTTATATGAAAGTCCTATATGGTTTGAAAATAGGAACTTCAAATGTACTTGCTTTGAGATAATATTATGATATTAAATTACACAAGATCTTATATAATCTTAAATAATCTAGATGCATGTGGTATCAATGTCTTTGAGATTATTTAATTATAAATAAGTTTGTAAGTGATTCATTAATCCTTTTTTTATTTATCAAATAAGATAAATTTGGTTTTATAATCATTGCTATATATGTTGATGATCTTAACCTAGTAGGTACTAAATCTGCATGCATTGCAGCTACTAATCTATTTATTCGTGACTTTAAAATGAAAATATTAAGAAAAATAACTTTCTGCATTAATCTTCAGATTATGCATCTTACACATGGTAGCATTTTTTTCTACCAACTAATATATATTAGACAAATCTTATGGAGATTCAATATAATTGATGCTTTTCTATCATCCACACTAAGGTTGAGCATGGTTGTGATAGTCATGATTTTTACTGTCCATTCAAGGAGGAGAAAAAAATATCAAAAGAGCAATATCCATACGTCGTAGCAATTGACGTACTTTTATATTTAGCAACATCTAAAAATCAGATATTGTATTTGTAATTAATATTCTTGCAAGATACAATACATGTTCAATACTATAATATTGGAATGACATCAAATATTTACTATGTTATTTAAAAAATACTAAAGATTTGGGATTATATTACACATGATCCATAGATCCAAAATTGGTTGGATATTTTGATATAGGATATAAATCTAATATTTCAACACCTAAATCTCAAACTTGCTATATATTGTTATGACATGAAGCTGCAATATCATGGAAATCAATGAAATAAACTATGAGTGCAACTTTATTCAACCATGTAAAAATTATTGCCTTATTTGAAGCATCTCAAGAATGTATTTGATTACAATCAATTGATAAACTCATTCAAATAACTTGTGGACTTTCATATGATGATTTTTCAACTATCTTGAATGAAAATAATAGCACTTATATTGTACAGATGCAAATTGGTTTCATTAAAGGAGATAAAACAAAGTATATTGATTCAAAGTATTTTAGTTATATGTATGACTTGATTATTGATCAACTACTTAAGATCAAGAAAATTGAATCTATAAATAACCTTCTTGATCTCCTCACCAAAGTTCTCCCTTTATACAACCATCGCCAATTTACTTATAGTATTGGCATATGGCAACTTGCTTTTCTTGACTAAGAAACTTAATAAATTATTAAAATGATGTTGTACTCTTTTTCTTTTATTTATGGTTTTATCCTTGAATACAATAAGATTTTCTTAGATAAGATTTTAATGAAGCAACAATTGTTGATTTTGTGAAATTACAAAAAAGTATAGATTATAATTCTATAAATATTTTATATTATTTAAATATTATGATAAGTAGGGAGGAGTATTGAAAGCATTAAATGAAGCCGGCGCTTTCAATAATATTTACTACAGTTTATAATAAATATTGTAGCTATAATGTTTGGAATATAGTGGAAAGAAAATATTTATTTTTTCTTCTTTTCTTTGTATATGTGAGATAACCATATCAATATACTCTCTCTTGAATGTGTATATATACTTTGTATGTGTGTGCACAATACTTCTAGCTACTATTGTGTCTTTCTTTAAAACATTCTCAAGAATGATAAAGAAAATGAGATGAAGGGAAGAAAGTAGAATAGAGGAAAGAAAAGGAGGCGAGAGGAAGAAGGAAGGAGTGAGTCATTGTATATCATAGAGTATTATACTTATCTCTCTCTTTGTCTATCTGTCTGTCTTCATAGCAAAAGTGTAACTTTGTATAATAAATAGTGCTTTAAGAGAGCAAGAAATTATGTTATATTTTTTTTCCTTCATATATAGTCTTGTCCTTAAATATAATAAGATTTTTTTAGATAAGGTTTTAATGAAGCAGTAGTTGTTGATTTTAAGAGATTACAGAAAAGTATAGATTATAATTCTATACATATAAATATTATGATGAGTAAGGAAGAGTATTGAAAGTATTAAATGTAGCCGACACTCTCCATACTTTTACTATAGTCTATAGTATTTATTGTAGCTACAATGTTTCAAATGTAGTAGGGAGAAATTGTTTATCTTCTCCCCTTCTCTTTTTATAAGAGATATAACCTTATTAATAAACTCACTTTATGTGTGTCTGGGTATACATATGTGTGCATATTACTTTTAGCTACTCTTATTTCCCTCTCTAAAACATTCTCAACTGTTTTTGAAATCAATTGAAGGACGTCTTTACTGAAATCTTTCTAGAGCGTGTTGTAGCAGCTAGCTTGGATCAAGTATGACAATATGTTTTTTTATGATTCGTCTATCTTTTGTACACATCTTAGTCTTCTACTAGAGGATAGAAACAAACTTATAGTCAAATTCCAACATAATTATTTGACTTTGAGTTATCCATTGGCCAATCTAGTACCTTCAATCACATGACTTCATTTGCAGTGAGAAGAATGTTTCAGTAGATGCAGAAGCACAAAAAAAAAGTTTATGTATAACTTGAAATAGGTAAACTATATCTATACATAAGCAGTTGTATTTCTTGAAGATTTTAGTATTGTATCGAATGGAAAAGAAGAAGGATTTTCACTTGTTATTTTATGAATAGCTACCTTATTTTCAAAAACGTTTAGTAAAAGACTTGTATATTCCAGGTTTACAAGGCACGTCTATGCTCTACTGGAGAACTTGTGGCTGTCAAGGTAGATATTCACCTCTAAATTCCCTTCAACAAGATATACATATGTACATATTTCCATTTAAATTTTAGACGAAGTATACCAAGAAGCTAAGAGCTTTCCTTGTTGGTGTCTTTGCTTCTTCCCGCATATTTGACTCTTATGCAATTTAAGATTTGAGGATCATTTTCGAAGTTTGAGTAGAATTTGGAAGTGAAGATCACGATCGAGTTGGTGCTCAGGTTCAAAGACCCGGCATTGGTGACAGCCTTGCTCTGGATATGTTTCTAGGTACATATTCGCACACAAAGAAATCATTTTTCTTGCAGGTTCTTCTGAAGTATTCGTGCAGTGTATTCTATAATTATGCTGTGGCATGTTGAAAGATGTTTCGGCAACAGATATGGAGATTAGACTAACTTTGATCATGTAGCTATACCCTCATTATTTTGATACATATCACACGTACAGTTCTCTGTAGATCAAAGAGAAGTGCATTTATAAGCTAGTCAGATCTTTCGGAACTGCATTTGGAAGTCTTATTACTTCGAAGACTACTGACTTGTAATGTTTTGGTTTTTTTGTTGTTTTGTGATTTTAACACACAACACTTCAAAAAGTTGAATGGAAAGTAAAATACAGAAAATAAGAGATAAGCTAAAACAAAAATGAGCTACGTATCATAAATTGTTCGATCTGTTTCAGTGCGAAAAGCAGCCGCTTGGGCTGATGCAAATACGGAAATTTCGAGGTCTACTCGTCTGGTAGATATCGTGGACGAGTTTGCTAGCCGTCTTTTTGCGGAACTTGATTACATCAAGGTACAGATGTATTACCCTACAGTTGGACATACCAACTTCCTTAACCAAGTTAACGTGCATGCTCTTGAAAAGAAATGTGAGTTCAGAACAGCCCATGGGTTCTTGAAATTCTAATGGAAAAGCACCAGGTATCTTGGTTTTATAATTTGAATTTCTACTGTGATGGTAAGGATATGCTGACGTATCTTTTTTTCCTTGTTAGAGAGTTCGAGAACTGAACAGATTGTCCTAAATATGACCGTTCACAGACTCCTAATGAAAAATCTTTGATAATCACAGGAAGGTTGCAACGCAGAACACTTTGATTCCCTGTATGGTGGTCTTCCACGCATACGGGTTCCAAAAATACATTGGGAGTACACGTAAGTATATTTTTTATATCAACTATGCAATTTCTAACATTAAGATGCAAATTATTCAAGATTGTCAAATACCCTACCGCTATTTTAGTTGGGCTCATGCATTATTCTGCTGGCAACAGATCACGAAGGGTTTTAACCATGGAGTGGATAGGAGTCAAACTCACAGATGAGGGTGGTCTTCGTGGTTATGGAATGAAAGCAGTAGATTTTGTTGATTTGGGCATAGATCGCACGATGCGCCAGCTACTAGAGCATGGTAAGTCACAGAGCATTTGTGTTCGCTGATAACAGATTTTCTACTCTGATCCATGTGCTGGCCTAAATGATCTTCAAGTCCATCGAAATGGTTCTAGCCAGAAACGGTTTAACCGGTGACGTAATTACCAACAGGTTGAATGCTCAGGTTATTGATGAACTTTCAGTAGTCCACCCTAATTCAGAATTTCTCATCGGTTATAATCAACCAATAATATTGAGAACAATTTTCCTACTGAAATGGGTGGAGAATAGCTACCTTGGGCTTCCTTGTTACGACTAGAATCAATGGCTCGAGACTACTATACCCTTGGCTTCCTAGACTCCGTAAGTATCACTAATAGAACTGTTGTGTAAACAATTGTTGCAGCTCTGGTGTTTTGCTAGGTTGCATTGACATACTGAAATTCAACATCTCATCTTGGATGCCATTAATGATAATATGTGGATTCAAAAGCTTGAATGGATTTTATACATGTGTGCCTGCAGAGTGTAGATGTGGCACCTCTTGTGCCGAAGCTTGCCAATTTCTTTGACGACGTACTCAATAAATCGGTCTCAGAATTTAACCTGAAGGTACGTTGTGCATTTTATTGACTTGTTTTTTACAACTTTTCCTTTCAAATTTTAATTTCACCTAATTTCAGAGACATGAACAATTTTTCTACGTAGCAGTTTTCTTCTAAACTTATGTTGGAACATTGAATTATGTAGCAAGTTTTTGGGTAATACTTACTGTAGATGCAACTTCGTTTGATTACCAGTTACCACTTTTTCAGTGTCCGTGTGCATGTGTTTGAGTGATTTTTCCACATTTGAAACATAGCAAGTTGCTTGTTATTCTTTGAGAGTACCTCACCCAAAACAACGTTGTGTCTCATTTTCATGGTCCTTTATTTTATGCGTCTATACCACTTGGTTTACCGAGTTAGTATTATTATCATTATTATTATCATTATTATTATTATTATTATTATATAATTAATATTTTTGGTATTGTTGTTTTGCAAGACTTGCCAGCATGTTGCGTGGAATAATACCGCAAGTGCATGATCTAGAGCGTGTGAAAACTGAAATCCATACGAACAATTTTGATGCTCATCGGATTGAACTGCGCAGGCTTATGGGGTCCGTGGGGCCCTTGTAAATGACCTCATCCCTATTATAGAAGCTGTTGGCATAAATGCAACTCGTTCAGCTGCAGCCTCAATGGCTGACATCATGCGAATCTCCCGTGAAGAGGCGGAGGCTCTAGTCGATAGAGCTATTTCACTGAAGTTGTCTGAACGACAAGCCTTGCAACGAGCCCTTCTCTTGCAAGGAATTGGAGATACTGCTGCATCGTCATCTGCCAAAAGTGAGATTCCAACGCAGAGAGAACCAGAGCAGCGAAGAGGACAAGCACCATGGGACATTCCTGTAGATTTTTTCAATTTCGTTCAAGAAGGAGTCGATGGTGTACGGAAGCAAATCGACCTTGCCAGAGAGCAATTCGATCGAACCGTCCCTGAGCTCCAACGGCTATTTGACTCGCCAAACCTCGCAGGCATGGCGAATGAGCTCGGACTTGGTTTACTCACTCGGTTCATTGCCCGGGCTTGGAAGGTTGTACTTCGTGAAGATACGGAACACCAATGCACCATCATTTTTACCATTGGTGTTAGCTATAATTTGTACTGAGATGTATAGTAATGTATATTTGACTTCTCGGACGCACCCCAAGGCTTTGGCCGTCCGGATTGAAAGTGTGAATGATATCAACCTGACCCTTAAATTATGGGGTTATTTTAAAACTAGATTTTTCCTACGTGCACTTGCTGTCATTGTGTAGACTTTGTTCACCTACGTATCTCCTTCAATTGATCAAATGATCAACTTCCAATCGATGAAACATCTGTGAAACTCGAATTTTTCCGAGCATGCTGTTGATGGGTTCTCATTGTCATCATTACCAAAATAATCCGTATGTTTTGGAACAGTGCCATATTGTGATTTCAGAGCTCGTTGCGGCCAGGTTTTAGTTTAGGGTTTAGGGTTCAAAACCTGTTATTAAGTCTTAGTACTGTTCAATTGACGAAATAATCTTTATCCAAGCATTGATGTATATATACATATATATACAAATTAACTAAAACAACATTGATCAAACACACTTACAGTTTTTATGTTAAGGGCACAAAGAAATACATTTACGTTAGATGCATTGGATGAACCACCATTTACAACGGTAGAACAACACAATAGATTACATACTCAGTTAAAGAACAAAAATTGTTGTAGTCTAACAGATCGTGTGTTGAATTCACAATAAATGTAAAAGCTTACAATGATTGACATGTAATGTGCATACATTGCATACATTATTATTGTTATTATCACCTGGTCTTGCCGCTTTGACAGCTTTTCCAAGATGCCCCTCCTTCCTGACCCTAACCCTCCCTCCCCCTCCCCCTACTCCCAACCCTCTCTAACCCTAACCCTGCTCTGCTACTGCACTGCCGTGCCCTCATCCTCCTCATCCGCTCCTTTCTCTTTCCTTCTTCCTATTTATTCCTCTCATGACTTTCGCCAGCCCTCCTCGTCCCTACGCCTGCGACGTAACGAACGCATCACTGCCATCTCCACCCCCACGTCACTTGCAGTGCAACCTGCCCCTTCCCTCGCCTCCCGTATCTCTGCCTGCCTGCTCGTCTCACCCTTTCTTCTCTTCTCTTGGTCTTTCGATCTTTGTTTTTGCACAGTGCTCCCTCCTCTCTCTAGTGCGGTGAACCGGAGCCCACAATTCCCATCCGAACCTGCTCTCTCATATTCCTCGTCTGTTAACTCCTTAACTCTCCTCCACTTGCCTGATATCATGGCGTTCTGGGGATCTCTTTGCAGCCCCGGGTTGGTGTGCCGCATGGTTCCCAACTTTGATTGTTTCCAATTCTTATGTTTCCAATACTTAGGTCCAACTTCGCAAATGCATATTCTTAGGTCCAGTTGAAACTTAAGTGACCGTAGGCTGATACGTTATGACATCAGCACTTCGTTTCTAGTTAAGAGGGTCTGTATGCAATTTCGTTTTATTTTTTGCGAGTGCACTTTTTTTTATCGGGAACGAGGGTCTATCGATCTGTACCGTGTCACTTTCGTTGCTGTGGGTAGCTATATGTTTGTCAACTACATACCTACCTAGCTTAAAAGCAGTCACAGTTCATTTCAGGTTATTCCTGCGTCATGTTATTTGGAAACGCAAACATAGATTCTTTCTACCGATAGTCTACTTTCTGGTTTGAAGGAACTTTAGGTTGTCTGAGTCATTGAAGTTCTGAGCTGGTGATATTCAATCTGAATCTTTTATGAGGTAGGAGCTCAATTCAGCAAGAACTGCTTATCGTGCTTGATATCCAGTTCAACTGGTGCACCCCCTCTCCCCATATTGATCGAAACAATCGTGTAGTTTGTCTGGGATTGGACGAGAAAATTAACTTAGTTGACCGTTAAACCATTTACACCATGAAATTTCAAGCCTTGATGGCTTCATAATTCAGTGAGCTTGAAAAACTGGTGTCTGAATGAAACAATCACTGTACTGATTCCCGTTTTACATGGGTAGTTCCATAATCAGCATCTCGTCCTTCATGAAGATGTCACCGAGTGGTCGGAATCTGTACTCGGAAATTTCACGGATGGGTGGCTTCCAAAATGTGTTACGTCTTTCAACCAGAGTGTTATACTGTTTACTCTTCATTAACGTTCGTAGTTTCTCATCGATGACGTTGAGTTGGCAATTGTCTTTTTCGAAAGATTGTTACAATTTGTCACTATCACGGCGTCCGGTTTTACGGAAGTTCCAGGAGTACGCAAGTGAAGCTGATGTGACTACGATTTTCTTAACCGGGAGCTTGTTTACGAGCAGATTCCCTCCTCCGCTAGTGCATTTGCGGTATCCTTTACGCTTACCGTTCACACCAGCGTCGACTGCTGTCTCAGTCTGCAGACACACTTTCTTTTTAGGTGAATGTTGTGGGCACTGGCATGTTTCAAATGCTTGTATCTGCATCTGATTTGGAATGGGTACGCCAATGCATCAGGTAACGTAGTGACATGATGGGCGTTCTCGCAGTGAATTATAGGTTCTCTTCTGTGAGCACCTTGGTTACACTCAGGAATGCATCAGATAAGCATTCCTCTAAAGTCTCTAAAGCTGAAGAGGTATTGCTAGAATGATACATGTGTTGTGTAGGACAGAAGATGATATGCATGGTGTAGCAATGTAGAGAGGAGAGTGTAGAATAGTGAAGAAAGTAAATCTAATGTACAGTTGTGAATGTATGGGAACAGGTTGAATATTGGAACATTTGTGAGCAAGTGAGTATGGCATATGTTTCGGAGTTGATGAAGAAATATATTTTGGTGTTGAGGTACACACCACCATGTGTATGGAGGGAAAGATATCTAACAAGTATGAAACAATCTAATGATTGTTTGCAAGATATTGACACAATATCAAACATAGGAGGTGTTGGTGGAGATGTTTGGTGAGAATGTCAAGTCTATATTATAGCATTGAAGATTATGTTGAAAGAAGAAGACATATTGAACAAACATCAATGTGCAACTTTATGCAAGAACATTGAACATGTTGTGAAGGTGTATGACTACTTGATGGCTTGTACCAATGATGGATTGAACTATGGTGATTTATTGAGGGAGTTGTTGATTACATTGGATAAAGCTTATATATTGGTGAAGAATTGTGGGAAAAAGAAATGGTGCAAGGCAGCACAGCAGTAGTGATTCAATTGAAGAACAAAGAGACTTTTAGAGAACTTCTTTTGGACTTGAAGTGTTGTTATGAAGTAGCAACTCATGTGCTTGTGAAAGACTTTTGGTGAAATGTTTGAAGAGAAAGTTTTTGATATTATTCATTTTGCAACCTATGATGAAGTAGAAGGTGATCAAAGGTGTTTATATGAAAGATTGATTCTATCAAATGAAGAAGGAAATTTTGAAAATTGTAATGAATTGGTAAAGCATCTATTACTAAGGATGAAAGACTTGCATTATATAGAAGGTGGAGAATTGGATGATTTGAAATTATCATCAAATATAGAAAGCATTAATTTTATAAATCTTATAGGGAAAGGATTTTATGGAGAAGTGTATAAATCAAAGTGGTTTGGCCTTCTGTGTGCAACCAAAAAGATGCATGTGAAATCTTTCATAAAAGAAGCAAGCATCCTAGCAAATCTAAGCCAGCTAACTTAATATCATACTATATTGCACTGAAAGGCAATATAAATGAATATGAAGGATGTTCTTCATTTAAAATGAAAAATGATCATATATATTTGCAAATGGAATTGATGCAATCAAGTCTAACGCATATGTTAGAAACAAATGGAGAGGCATCTTACATATTTTTAATTGATATCATGTATCAAATTGCAAGAGGGATGTGTTACTTGCATGACATGCACATTGTATATCGTGGTTTCAAGCTTGACAATATTTTGGTTATATTGTAGAAAAAAAATTATGAATAAGATAGTTCGATATGCTATTGTAAAAGTGATTGATTTTGGAATATCTAAGAATGAAATTGGTAGCAATCCAAAAGAAATTGAGAATAATTACATTTATGGTAGTACAACCTACATGGCTTTAGAGATATTGAAGAATAAATATGAAACAATGACAATGTGCCCTTTTGATTCGGATGTATTTTCATTTGCAATAGTATGTTGTAAGATTCTTTCCAATAGAGATCCATTTGATGATTGTAAGAGAGCAGAGATATTGGAAAGAATAGAAAGAGGTGAGAGGTCCGAATTACCTTCAAATTGTGATGAATTGGCAGAGCCTATTAAAGAGTGTTGGAACTTAAATCCATTGCATCGACCCAAGTTTGCAAACATTTGTGAAAGATTTGTAATGTTGAAGAAAATGATTATGAGTGGAGTTATTGTGGCTAAAACACCATATTATGGTGCATCAAAGGATAATGGTCATGAAAATATAGAATTACAACAAACACCCTACAAATTGGTTGTTCCAAAACTTATTTTATTAAATGAGGTAAAAAAATATTAAAGTAATTTGATTGTTTAGAGCTTTTATTTATAGAAAAATTATATGATGCAGTAATAGTTAGTTGTGGTAAAAGAATGCTAGTTTGAAGATCCAAATTAAAGCGTAGTGTGTGCTTTATGTGTATTTATTTTATACTTTGTGGTGATAATTTGTTTAATTCTTATTGTAGGTTGATATGGTTGAAGAAGTGCTTGGTAGAAAGCAATGCTTATTGCACTTATTAAACTTGTGTGTAATCAAAGTAAAGGTATTGTGTCGTGTTGGAATAGGTGGAGTAGGCAAGTCTACAATAGCAAAGACATCATTGAGTAATGTGAAGTACATGTATGATGCTTCATGCTTTGTTGAGTGTGATGAAAGTGGTAATGATTGTTACAAAAGCTCTTGTCACATCTTAGAACAATTGAAAGTTGAAGCAAAACCAAAGGATTTGAAAGAAGCACAAGAAATGTTGAAGTTGATTTTGACCCAAAAGAAAGTCATCATTGTCTTTGACAATGTGATAAATCTAAGTCAAATTAAAGATGTTGTGCCTATGGATGATTTATTTGCTATGAGTGGTAGTACATCATGACAACTCGAGATTGGGAAGTTATGGAGTATTGTGGTATTGAACTTTATAAAGTAAAAATTGAAGAATTTGATAAAGAAACAAGTTTGAGGTTGTTTACCACTCATTCTTGTAGATATGAAGACGAATTGCCCAATGAACTTATTGAAATGGGCAAAAAGATTGTAAAAGCATGTAATGGCCTACCATTGAGTTGAAGGTTATGGGTGCATATTTAAGAGATAAAAAGAGGTTGAGATGTTGGGAGCGAGCTTTTTAAAGATTGAAGAGGGGAAGACAATTGGATGGAGATGAAAAGAATAGTAACCATAAGATTTGGGATATATTAAGAGTAAGTTTTGATAACTTCAAAGTTGAAGAGAAGAGAATGTTTTTGGACATATGTTGTTTTTTTAGCAATGATGTATTTTTGCAAGGCATGAAAGAAGAAAGAGCATTGCAAATATGGTCCAACATAGAAGATGTGGAATATACTATAGATACATTGATTATCCAATTATTGATAAAAGTCACCAAATATGGATTTATTAAAGTACATGACCAATTACAAGACATGGGTAGAAAGATTGTTGAAACAGAAATAGAATATAAGAACAAACAAATATAGAATAAATGATGTGGCATTGAATGGAATTAGTGAAAAGGTAATAGACTTGACCATCATCCAAATGGTATTTGTGGAATTAAGAATGATGAACAAGAATGAAGGTTTGGAGATTGGAGATGTGATATGATTTTATCATTTAGGTGTTTATATATGTGACAAATGCATGTTGATTCAAATTTCTTGGTTGATTCATTTAATTTACATTGTATTGAAAGTTGTGCATGTATGAAGTTGACTTTTTAATGCAAATAATCTAATCTTGTGGTGTATTTGATTCATATTGTGTTATAGTTGAGGGATTATATTGCAACAATATAAACAACATGATATTAAATGAAATAAAAAGTGCATGCTTTTCATCACTTCAATTGTTAATCTATAATGATGGTGATGTTACATCAAGTAATGACTTGGGAAAATTATTGAAGTTGATAAAATATTTTGTCAATTTAAGATGTTTTTTGGTATATTGTCCAAGATTGATATCATTGCCAAAGGAATTGGGTAATCTCACATCTTTGACTACCTTGGACATGCATGGATGTTAATGCTTGACATCGTTGCCAAATGAATTGGGCAACCTCATATCTTTCACTTCCTTAAATTTAGAGTGGTGCTTATGCACATTGTTGCCAAATGAACTGGGCAACCTTACATCTTTGACCACCTTAAATATGGAGAGGTGTAAAAGCTTGATATCATTGCCAAATGAATTGGGCAACCTCACATCTTTGACTACCTTAAATATGAATGGGTGCTTAAGCTTGACATCATTGCCAAATGAATTGAGCAACCTCACATCTTTGATTACCTTTAATGTATGTGGGTGCTCAAGCTTGATATCATTGCCAAATGAATTGTAGAACCTCATCTTTGACTTTGACATTATTGCCAAATGAATCAAGCAACCTCACATCTTTGACTACTTTCAATATATAGTGGTATTCAAGCTTGATATCATTGTCAAATAAATTAGGCAACCTCATATCTTTGACTATCTTAAATATAAGTAGATGCTCAAGCTTAATGTTATTGCTAAAAGATCTGGCAAACCTCACATCTTTGACTACCTTAAATATGAATGGATGCTCAAGCATGATATCATTGCCAAATAAATTGGGTAACCTCACATCTTTGACTACCTTAAATATAAATGAATGATTAAGCTTGACATCATTTCCAAATGGCTTGGACAACCTCACATCTTTGACTACTTTTGATATACATGGGTTCTCAAGCTTAACATCATTGACAAATGAATTGAGCAACTTCACATCTTTGACTACCTTAAATATAAATAACTGCTTAAGTTTGACATCATTACCAAATGAATTGGACAACCTTACATCTTTGACTATCTTTGATATAGAAGGGTGCTCAAAGATGTGAGGTAGTCAAGCTTGACATCATTGTCAAAAAGAATTGTCAATACATTCTTAAAAAGATACCTTTTAAACAAGTCAAAAATCAATAGATAATAAACTTTTTAAGTTAGTGTAAAATATACAATTAAATCTAAATAAGATATTTTTATAAACAAAAAGATTATTGTAAGCACATACATAAAATATCTAATTTATTTAGTTTTTAAAGTAAATGATAAGTTTATGATTTAAAACTTATAATTTACAAGTTGGAATTATGTAGGTATTTCTAGTTTCTTGACACCTTTATTTTTCAATTTTAACATAATGTACCTTCCTATTTTAGAGATTAGTAATTTTTATAGTATAAATACTTTGTTATACAAGATTCTAGTTTAGAAGATATAGCAATTTGACTTTGATTTCAGGATTTCGACTTTTGATATGGTAAATTTAAGAATTTGGAATTTAGGATTATGTAGATGTAGTTAATTTTATTGACATCCTTATTTCAAAATTGACTTGACCTATTGTGAGTCCTACCATTATTAAAAACTTTTGATATTAGTAATTACTTAAGCTTGACGTAATTATCAAAAGAATTGGTTAATTTCACATCTTTGAGTATCTTGAATATGAAAGATTGTTCAAACTTGACATCATTGCCAAAGTAATTGAGTAACCTTACATCTTTGACTACTTGTATTTTGTGGAATTGCTCAAGCTTGGCATCATTGTCAAAAGATTTAACTACCTTTGATATTGGTAATTGCTCACACTTGACATCATTCCTGGAGGAATTGGATATCTTCAACTTTTTGATTAATTTTTAAATGAGGGGATATTTAAGCTTGATATCATTGCCAAATGAATTGAACAATCTTACATTGTTAACTACCTTTGATATAAGGAATTTATCAAATCTATCTTTTCTTTAGTAAAAATAGAGGAAGAGGCATTATCCTATATAGCATAGTATATGTCTTATTTAGTAGGTGCTTAGAGCATTTTTTGAATTATTTTTGAGGGTTTTAACAATCCTAATATTTATCTTGATAAAACTACAATGCTTATGTATATTATTTTGGATGTTGATAAAATAACTTTATTTTTGAAATATTTCTTACTCATGTGAAAATTTTGTTTTCGTTTTTTTTTCTTTTAACAAAATCACATAAATAATTAGATGCTATGAATCTAAATATTATTAAAGCATAATTTTTAATTTATAAATATCAATATAATTTTTTATAATATAAGAAAGAGATTTATATCTTTAAATTTAATATTAAAAAAATACAAATAAATAGTTATTTGAAGAGAAAAATAAGAATTTAAAAATTATTGACCACAAGTCTTATTAAATGTCTAAAGGACTATTTAGAAAGAGGGATATTTTCTATATTTTATCATTATATTAAAAAAAATCTAAAAAAGATTCTTGTTGCATAATTTCCAAAGAGTCTTAAAAATTTTAAATTTTAGATTATACATGTTTTAATAATATTATATTCTATTTTCAAGTATCTTCTCAAATGAATATTAGTCCACTAATTCCAATTTATATTTCATGTCATAAATATATTGAAGCAAAAAAGTTAGTGGCAGTTGGAGTCATACCAAGAGTTGCTAACAATGAAGCAAAGATTCTCATGTAACAAAAGCATTGATATCTCCAAGGAAGAAGTTGTGTAACAATAAGTATGATAGTCTCATATGAATACAAAGAATTGGACACAATTAGTCATTTGAAAGATTTAGATTTAAGATGAAACCTTCAATTAGTTAAACCACAACATTGGTTAAGATTGATGCATTGAATCTCCTTTATAATCTTCTAGCTCTTACTTAATTCTATATAGAATTAATGTCAATTCCACAAATTCATGTTTTGCATAATTTGATAGGTTTGTAATACAATTTGATACACAAAATACCAATAGAGAGTACTTTACATCTTTGGTTATCAAAAGTTTAACCTAATCACTCTCACTCAACACAAACAAGCAAAAAGTAGAAATACAAATAATTTTGATAATGCATTCAATCTAGCAAATCTACATGTAATCTTTAGTGTAAATATTAGCAAAATATGCAAACAAAAAACATGTCGAAATAAGTAGCATGCTTTAATGTAAAGAAGATTATTAAGGTGCTTTTGCTTGTCTTAGAAGTATCTATCAAATCTACTAATACTTTTTGGTCAAAAAGATTAAGATAAAATTAAGGCTTTAAATTCATTTAAACAATCATAAATTAAAAGAAATACACACTCTCTCCAACATGAAAATTCCTTAAGAAATTAAATATCCTAATATACAAAAATTACAAGATAAGCTAAAATATTTGTATTGTCAACAAAACCTTGATCAAGGATACATACTTTTGAAACTTTAAGGTTGTTCATATAATAACTAGTTCATTCTTGATGATAAAGATGATACTATCTATGCTTCATGGAATGCTACTCGTTGAATCAAGCTTGTTGCTAGACATCTAATCGCATTAAAAATATCCTATTGAACAAATACTAATTTATGTCTACTATCATCAATAAGGGATATGGCTTTGGTATTATTTTTGCCTTCCCTTGAGGTATCCACCAAGCATTGACCTATGCTATATTTTATGTACCTACACTATATTTATGCTAATAAAAACAAAATATAGATGAACAATAATTTTATAACTTATAAAAATCATGCAATCTTCTAATCATCAAGAATATCACATATGACATAATATATACCACAAAAATAGACCAATCAATAAAACAAGATTCTTCATCTAATAAGCCATGTAGATTTTATTTGAATAAAGCTCAAAAGCAGATATAAGTTCAACAAGTGAAATGCAACAATAATAATGGTTGTATAACACTCTTACTGTTTTGACTTTTCAAATCATAGTAAGCTTGAGCATACTAATTTACTCGCTACTGTCTATTCTCTAAAATAATGAATCTACACGTCAAACATTGTTTAACTAGGATATAAGCATCCTTCAATTGTAATAAAAGAATGATTGTCAAAGCACAGATCCTTGCCAGCAACATCCGTTCCACCACTGACTGCACCTCACACAATTTGAAAATATTCACAAGTCTATCAACTCATCCCACAATTGCACTAAAATTAAGGTTTTAAATAAAAAAATATTTATCATGTTGATTATATGGAATGTTTTGTGTAATCGAAAGGTAGTCACTCTCGATGCAGATGTAGGATCAACAAAGTTAGAAAATTCTATTCTATGCTTTGCGGCTTTGCCACTGTAGTCTAGCCATTCAATTGATATTTAGCAATAGGTAATACCCAGTGACGCTTAAGTATAATACACTGGCGTGATAATTTCCCACTGGCGTCACTAATGCTAGTCACCTTGCCAGTAACTTTGAGTACTCGAGAATTTTAGGAGATTATGCATTCGCTACTTTCAGTGAATAACGGTCATACTGATTAGGAGAAGATACATTGGTGAGGATGAAAATGCATCGTCATCAAAAGGACAGACCTTGGAATGCTAGGAGACCATCATCAAATACGATGACACTAAGAGTGTTTTCATGCACAATTGTGGCAACAAGTTGCTGACAACAATAAACCCATCTTAACTGAGCTCTTGAGTGGTCTCTATTGAAGAGGCAAATTCTGAGCTATGGAACAAAAATATTATGATTAAGGCTCTATGAAATTGAGATTCCTGCCCCCTCGACTAGCTGACCATATTCAAATTTGTATGATGAAAGCGAGATTCTTTCTCGAAACCTGACTTAAGTGCTCTCACACGTCTCTGCTCATTGTTGCAATTCTCAAATTATTAAGATTGTTGCAATTCTCAAAATTTTAGATCAATTTTGTTGCAATTCTCAAAATTTTAGATCAATTTTGTTGCAATTCTCAAAATTGATCTAAAAACAATGCCTTGCAAAATAATTTCTTGGACTTGCCAAGAATTTAATTAAAGATAAATTGTTGCATAAACTCTCATATGATGTTATAATACGTGATCAACGTCATCCTTGAGTTCAAAGGTTTTGACAATTTTGTCGTCGACAACCGCATACTGCTAATCCTTGGATTCCTTAACATTTGATAATCTTTGACAGCTAATTTAGTTTACGTGCATTTAGTTGCCTTCACAATATGGTTTTTTATGCTTTGAAATGAATTTGCAACATTTACGCCAATGTCTATATATAAATTGCAATGTGCTTTGGCTTGGCAGTTCTTTGTACACACTATTATTGTAGTCATTCTGAAGAGGTGTTTACTAGCCTAATTTATGCATTTGTCTTATTTTTCATATTCATTCTAATAAGCAGATGTCAACTTTCATCTTAAAATTGGTCTATAGCTTCGCTGCTCTTGTATCATACCTATTCTACAAGGTTGCCACACGATTTGGCATGTACCGCATTCTAATTTTATTTAAATTCTTATTAGAAAAGGTCCAAGCATTTATACTTTGTGGTGCCTAAAGGTTGTTGCCATCAAGCATTGTGAGTGCTGATACAAATTAAGGAATCTCTTTATTGCTAAATCTGCTAATAGCTTCTTCGTTCTCAAGATCTTATGATATTCAGGTCAGATTTGCATGATCCGCTGGTGAGAAATTTAATTTATTGCTGTGTTGTGGATCCGAAATGATTGCTTTGTCTTCTCCAGTATCAATAATGAATGGTCGAAGGGAGGGCCAGATGTGCCCGAAAGAAGTTTTTCCCGTAAGAGGTTTTTCAGGCTTCAATTCACTTTATTGATTGATTACTTTTTAAAGAGTTGCAAGTTGGATTCCTTTGTCACATGCATATAAGAGTCCGATTTAAATTGTGATTTTTTCATGGATTATTGAATGAGTACTTGTGAACTGGATCTCCCCCACCCCCCACCTTTGTTGATTCATGTTGTGGTTAAAATGATTGATGATGACCAATCTGTTAGTATCATGTTGTATAACAATAGTTCCTAATGTCTAGTTCAGTAATGGTATCACTTCTTGCCTTGTTTGCTTTGGAGCTGAGTAATATGAGGTCCTCTTAGGTCTCGAGAAGAGATTTGTGGTGGTGTTGGCAACAAATCATGTCGTGAAAAGCTGTGCCGTGATCGCCTCAATGATAGATCAGTGCATTGATGTGGCCTACTTGTGCTTATAAACTCTTATCGCACTTAGAAAATATGGCCCAGATCTAGCAGTTTTGTGAGTGATTGATGAAGTGACAATTTTTTTAGTTCTTTTATAGTTTTGATGCTGGGGCTGATAGGCCCAAATGTACTCAATAAATACACCTTAGTCCTGGGGAATGATTTTCAAATTCAGATAATTTGAAATCCTGAAGAAGACCAATTGTTTCACTTTTTCACCGCCTCTAATTTCTTGAGTTGCTGATAAGCGTGGAGAAATTTCCTCACAGTTCGTAACGTTTTGGACTTAATTACGATATTTTTAGATTCTTGGAATTGGGTGCCATATTGGAATCAGGCCGACCGCCTAAGACTGACAAAGCCACTATCTTAAGTGATGCTGTTCGTATCTTGACTCAGCTTCGAGCTGAGGCTCAAGGGCTTACAGAATCCAACAATCAACTGAGAGAAACAATCAAGGATTTGAAGGTACATAAGCTTATGACATGTCACGTATTGAGTCTAAAGAACCTCTCGCACTAAGTTTGAAAGACACGCGCAGATGTTTCTTATTGGCGAAAACAAGCACAGCAGTAGGATTGATGCTTAGGATCGGTGGATTAGGAGATGGGTTTGTGGAAGCGGAGACACAGATTGGGCACTGAGTGGGCACTTGCTTGATTCTGTTTCATGCTTGAGATTCGGTGTTTCTTTTCCATGATTTGTATTCACTGAGATGGTTAACTAGTTTCTCCTATGAATTTTTGGATCTCATAGTACTCACTCCTACCGTGAAGATGTTGTGATTTGTGTATCAAGAATGTGCCAGATGGACACGGATTGTCAATGTCAAGAGGGAATTGAAGTCAAGGATGTGTCGATTGACTGCAGGTCTACTGTCTTAAGTCCAACATTTGATTTGCTTTGCAGCAAAATGATAATGTTTTCAATCAACATCACTTGTCTCGGAGTCTCTCGAATGGGTGCATGAATCATTTTATCCTCTTATTCTTTTCCTTATCAAAAGCCACAACAATTGCAATCATCTAATAAAACAAATAATACACTCATTATTAGAGATATGAAAGGGCACATGGAATGGCCTGCGAATATTGGTGTGGTGGTGTAATTAAGTTTTCGGAGTTAAATCTTGAAAGGCAAAAACCTTACAAATTAATATATAATTGTAGCACACTTTATGATTAAAACAATTTGAAAAGTAAATATAAGGCTATCCTTTTTGGTTGATTGGTAAGCCTTATTTCAAAAAAAACTAAGAAAGAATGGAGATTCTTTTAACAAGTTAATAAGCCTGGACTTAAAATTGAATTCTACTCAGCATTACAACTGGTATTGGAAAACCATAATGTTTTATTCAAGAATTACTACTCCAACATTTTCTGTGATGTTACAAAAATTATGACTGAAGTATGATTTAGACAGTCAACACAAGATTTTGATGTCATTTTAATAACAAGAATGACATCAAATATCATGTTTAAATAATGAATTTATAAACCCATAATACTGTAGCATTTACTTTTTTAACCTTAACAATATATTCCAATGATAAAGTTAGTAACATCATATTTCTTCAGTTTTGAAGTGTTTTTTGAAAATACTGCTTAAAAGTATTATTTTTTGTAAAACCAGATAATTAACGAACCAGTCTGTACCCCAACGTAAACAAGAAGCAGATTGTTTTCTATTCCAGTATCAAATTTATAAGTCACCTACACAAACACGTGCAAAGTTTTATTTTACATATCTTACAAATAACTTCAAATTAAGATTAAAAATTATCACCATGTAAATCTTATTTATTTATTGAAAGTAACTCTGAAACATCTATATACAATCTAATATACAACCTTCACAAAAGTTAAAAACAGTACAGACCCAGACATACTACATTAAAGTTCAGTAACACTTGAGAAGTCTTCAATTTTTTTCCAAATCATACTGAGTTATTCTTTAAAATGTTAAATTCATACAATTTGTAAAATATTAACCAAAAAAAAAAAAAAAAAAAAAAAAAAAAAAAACTGATCCATACATTAAATTAGAATTAAAAACTAGAATAATACATTTATTGATTGATTGGCACTTAAGTAATTTAGTCTTTGTTATTATTTTTAATTTTAGAATTTTTTAAATCATTTAAATATTTTTTAAAAAATTTAAATTCAATCAAATAATTCAATTAAAGAATATATAAATTATTTTAGTTTAGAATTTTGGATATTTGTATTTTAGAGTCAATGAGATTTTTTGTGACTTTTAGAAATCTATTGGTTCAAATAAAGCAAAATTTAGTAGATACATAGTGGACTTAGATTTTTATACTCTTGTCAATTTAGAAAGCAATTGAACAATTCAACAAAGAGTAATTACTACTAGAAGATCAAACTTTAGGTTTACAAAAAAAACATTCAACTCTTGAGAATATTGAGAGTTTTTTTTTTCTTTTTTTTTCAACTAATAAATTTGATTTTTTTTCAAATTTATTGTATTTTTTATTTTCTTAAAAATTAAAATGTAAAAAAATATTTAGTCAAAATCAAAATTTTGATTAATATTTATTACAAATTTAAAATTGCTATAGGAATTTGGTTAGAATTTATTTATGATTTATTTATGGTTTATTTAAGATTTATTTAAAATTTATTTAATATATACTTAGAATTTATTAAGAATTTGTTCAAAAAAAATTTAGGATTCAATTAGAATTGTTTATGGATTCTATTAAGATTTTTTAGGATTTTACTAGAAAGAAAAACAAGTATGAAAACATGGAGCTGAAGAAGAATTGACGACAAGAAAATAGTAAGAATAGAGAACCAAGTGAGCCAAGTATTGTTCTTTAGCAACCCTAATGTAAAAGACATCACACACATTTGAACAACTTTATAATATGTCAACAACCAACATTTGCAACCACCATCATCAAAGCAATGCTTGAGTAGCACTATCAATATAAGAAAGAATTCTTTTTGGATTAATAAATAAATGAGAGCGACCTAAGCAAAGTATGAAGAACATAGAACCATAAAAAAAGTAGTAATAAATAATAATATTCTATACACAACTTTAAAAAAAAGGTGTTATAGAATGTAATCTTCCTAAAATAAGGGGAGTTTAAGAGGTGTTAACAATGGAAAAAGAAAATAAATTCAAAAAAATCCTAAGTAAATTCTATTCAATTCTTACAACCATTTTAAAATCTTAATAATTATTAATCAAACTTTTAATCTCAACTAAGATTTTACCCACATTTTAATCCAAAAGAAAATAATAAGCACACAAAAGTTTGGTATAATCAAACTCATTAATAGAAACAAACAACTCCTCAAATTCTTTGATGTTGGTTTCTTTTCTTCTTCAATCTAAATGTTGATATTTTAGCAGTAATTTCTCCCTGCTAAACTTTTCAATTGCTTTATAAATTGATTCATATGTAAATATCTAAGTTCAAATAGCTTTCATCAAATTTTATTCCAATCGAATTGGTTTATTTTTTAGAATTGCAAAAAACCCTCATTAACCTTAATTTCAAATATTCAAGATTCTAATCCAATATTACTCTAATATCCTTTAATCTAATTTCTTTATTGATATAAAATTTATTAATCTCATTTAAGACAAGTACAATAATAATTTCACTAAATTCTGCCTATAAATTTATTATAATACTTACATAATCCTCAAATTTGTAAACCTCTTTTCATTTCTCTAAATTCAAAACTATTAAGTGCAACTTGCACTTTGAAAAGCCCTTAAAAACTCAATATTCATTTATTTCACTTAAAATCTATGTTTAAACAATTATTTTAAAGTCTTTTCTCTAATTATATTCTTTGATCAGCAAAAGAGCTCCAAAATAGCCATAAGTGTGCAATTTTGCGCCTTAAGGTTTGATTTTTATTCAAGTTCATAACTACTCTTCTTTGAATATCAATTCTTAATTTCTTAAGGTAATTTTTGCTAAAAAATATTCTTAATTTTTTCCTAAAGATGCCTAAGTTTATTATTTATTTCATTTTTTAAAAAATTTGTGCTATTTATGACTCTACAAAGTAAGTAAAAGAATCTATTATAAAAAGATAGCATTAATACTTAATAATTTTTACCACCTCCTTGTCTATTATTTATATTTTTAAGATAATTTACAAAAATAGTTTCATTTAAGATTATCTATAATATAATCTTTATTTTCTTCTTTCATCTAATGGTTGTATTACAATACAACATTACTTCCTAATGCCACCTACTATCACATATATGCCTAGCGTAAGAAGACGTAACATGGATCCTATAGTAGATTTTTTTAAATTTTTAATACTAACCATTGAGATATTGTGCAAAAAATAGAATATCATAATCATAAAAAAAAAAATAAATAAATAAACAAAAAAAAAAACCAATTTGATAGAAAGAATCAAAATGCAAAAGATTAGTAGATATGGTAGAGAGGAGGCTTTTAAGAGAAGCTTATAAGGTTGCAATGGTAAAAGAATAAGCTTGCAAGTTACTTCAATAAGATGCTTTGGCACAAAGATACACTTGCAAGATACTTCAATAAGATGCTTTGGTACAAAGATATACTTGCAAGATACTTCAATAAGATGCTTTGGCACAAAGATACACTTGCAAGATACTTCAATAAGATGCTTTGGTACAAAGATACACTTGCAAGGTATTTAAGCTAGAATCTTTCTACTTAGTCATATATGAAGCAATTGCTTGTGCTAAGGAGACACAACACTAGGATTTGCAAGAGTAAAAAGAATTGTTATGCCAAGCTTATCTAGCTTTGTAGATTGAATCTTGTGCATTATAGCTATTTAGAAGATTGCACAAACCATTAAAGCAATCTAACTCCCTCATTTCTACATAGAGTGCGTAGTGATGTCCAAACAAGGTTGATGTTACAAGCAAAATTCTAAAAATATTCTTGACATTGCAAAGAAAAATTTAGGGCATGTCAATATTATAAAAGAGTCTTTTATTAGATTTGGTATTACAAGAGTGTTGTTCATCGAAGTTGGCACTAGAGAAGAGAGATGGAGGAAAGAGGGGAGGTCCATCCAATTTGGTACTATAGAGGTGTCATTAATCTTGTTCAATGTTGTGAGAAGGTCTTATATGGAACTTGTTTGTATCAAGAGTCCAACATAGAGTATAAAGGAATTACATAATTTGAGGCTTAATCAGTACATGTAGACACCAGAATTGCAATTTATGAGCAACTGTTATTTGTTGTTTTGGAGCTTGTTTCAATACTAAGTTAACTCTATACAATCCATATTACAATTACAAGAACCTTCTATCAATACAAATCTCACAAATTTTTAATATCTCATCTATAGCCTATGCAACTTCATGTTGAAAAAAGATCTTAAAGAAGTTGTTGGAATGAAATCAAAAGATAAAAGATGTATTAGATACTATTTTGAATTGAGTAGGAATAAGGAAGAATGGCAGCAAAAATCCAACTCAAACATGGTAGATTACTTACAATAAGATATTTGATTTTTTGTAGCTTCATCCACACATTTACATCTGTGTATAGCATGAAATTAGATAAAATTTAATAGCATTAATAGGTGCTACACATCACAATTTTATAAAAATTAGATTCTTGGTTTTGTAATCAACCACCAATTGGAATTAAATAGGCATATATGTCCAAAATGGATCTAAGAAAAATCTTCAACTAAAACATTTATATAAAATTTTTTTTAGGCCAAATTTTGTGAAAATACTTTGGAATCCTCCCAATTTATATTTATGAGGATAATTTTTTTTATTTCGACACCTATTGGATATAATCTAAAATGCTTTAACTATTAGAAATGGAATATCTATCTTATCTTTGTCCACAAAACACTACTCCAACATCAATGGTAGAGAAGAAATGACAACACCTGCTATAAATATTAGAAAATACATCCAAATACATCTTTCCTCTTCATTATAGAAGGTAGCAGATCAGGTTCTTGACAAGAATGTATTTCAAAGCTTGGCACTTGATATTTATGGCGGAGTGGAATCAAAAGATAGCTGCAGAGTGCATGCCACTTCATTGATTCAAAAATTCATAAATGCAACATCTCCACAGTCTCAAAAGTAGACCATCTTTACACTGTTTTGGGATTCTCTCTAGTTTCCTAAGGACATTATGGCAACATCTTCCACCTTGTTTTTGTCTTCTTGACTTTTGTGTTTTCTCAAAGACTATCGTATTCATCGATGCTGCAAAGGTCTCGCTAATCTGGTCCTATCACAAAATTTGAGTATTACGTCTTGAATTCAAATCATGCTTTGATAGCTTTCAAATTTCTCTTTGATGACTAACAATTTCAATGCTAATAACGTTAGCACCTAGATTCTTGTTTGACAATTGTGAATTCCTTTAGTGTCGCAATCATTCAGGTATTACCCAAATGCATAGCAATCTTGAGACTTACCCTCACTGTGGGGTTGACGAATTGGCTCCTCTGTTCATAATGTCAACGCTCCCCTGTGGGTAATGATAGATCATAAGAACAAGGACTTGACTTGCAACATGTCGATCACAAGGTTGATACTCCACTTTTCACTTTCTTGGTTTGAAAATGTAAGATGAGCTAGGTGGTAGACTAATTCAAGTTCACTCAGAATCCATTGGACGTAACAGAAGTAGGAGATGTTCCTGTGCCATTCTATCACTTTCAAAGACATACCCTGACTATTTGAATTGGCAATCGGTTTCAGGACCTGGCATATGAAGATTTCTCATTCATCTTACCAATTGCTTTTGAATGTCCCTGAGAAAAATAGGAGACATAACATTTTGGGACAGTTTAAAACTTAATATCCTCTGCACCATCTTCATCACATCCATCCAATAATTTCCGGCTTCTTTCAGGTGACTTACCTTCAGGGCGTCTACAAAGATCTACCTGGGTTCTCGTGGAAATAAATTCATTACGGAGGTGAGCATTCTCTATTGTCAAACCAGGTTCATTGTGAGCTTCACAGCATTTCTCACAAAAAACAAAACAGCTGATCAGAAGTCGACAATCCTGTAGACACAACATTAGATTTTGAAATACGAACCGGTGCCCCACTCGCATGAGATGGACGTTAAATTAGAGGAATCTCACACACGCTTAAATCGGCCAACTTGGCAGCTGCCTCGTTGATATCGTCAGATGAACCGGGACCAGATTCTGCACTAGCTGATGGCTGAATTTGTGATCCCCAGTCTCCACTTCTCACCATGTACCTGTCAATGATAGCCTCCGACACCATGTTGAAGTCAGAGGAACAATTTTTTAAGGGTGTCATGTTGGAAGTCAATTTTTTCTTCTCTGCTGTATTGCTGTACAGTCTGCCAGCTGATCTATCAACATCAGCTGCACCGGAACCAGACGCCGTAGTAGCCGTTGAAGATTGGATCTCTAAATCAGAAATTCCACTCATGGTTAGGTTTTCACTCTCGAGTCCCTCAGTAAACGTGTTCACGCGAACAGAAGAGTCGAGACTGCGAGAAGGTTCAATATCCTCAATCAGAAATCCAGGGCTCATCGCGTTGTCAGGTTCCAAGCTTTCATTTCTACAGCCAACAACGGAGGTTGGACTTAGAACCTCACATTGAGAGGTGTGATCTTCATCAGATGTATCCTCGTCGACGGAAAGTGATACTTGACTTTCCATGTGATGATATTGAGGTCTCTTAATCTTGCTGAACACGACGTAAAGGACTGTGGCAGAGAAGGCGACGGCAGTGAAGGTTGCGAGATTTTTTGTCAAGGTCCCAGGGTCAAAGGTGATTGCTGCTCTTAACTTCCATTTCATCTCTTGTTCACCAGGTAACCCAACAGGGCTCGTCATTTGAAACTGATGCTTGAAATGGATTCACAATCTTCTCATAAGTCACCCCGACCTGGGGAAGGATAATCTGAATTACACGGAAGTGTTCTTTCGAAAGTTCTACAAAGATAATATACTTGGTCCGTGCACCTCTTTCATGCTATGAATAGATCTGTAGTTTAGGCTAACAGATCGTGAAAGTTATATATTGCACGTAAGTAATGCAATGCATGTGGACATAAAATAATAACCTCAAATTAAATGCAGGATACAGCGTTAATACTTCAAATATGACCATGTATGTTAGAAATTGCAGAGATCACGGCTAATTCCTCATGAAACCAACTGCAAAGCTTGACCCGCAAATTCAAAATCATAAATACCTTCACACCAAAATAAATATAAAAGTAATACATTTCCAATCCTCAAATTTCAAATCACTTCTAAACTGGACAAACACGCAATTCACCTGGAAAATCGAAGCAGGAGAATGTAGTAATCGATAGTATTCCCCGCATCTCGAAAAATCCGAGCCTGAAACCCACTCAATTCAGCCCCGAATTAACTACACACCGTGAACCTTATTCAAATAGTAACAACAAATACCCTAATTTTTCAACCAAGAACCATCACGCTGCTCCAAAAACCGGCGATCCGATCCGGCACCTGCTTCAGAAGATTTTCTGCCGTCCGGTAATAATACTTTAATGGCAGTCGATTGTCCACATCCACCTTATTCGTCCTCTGCGCAATATTCAGAGTGCCCTCCATTGTGACCGCTCCCGCCCTCACAGATGACGCAAGATACAGCAACCCCAGAAAAAACCCAACATGCCATAGCACTGCAGCGTCATCCGCTTGTACTTCGACACACAAATTGAGCTTGCGTATCACTCCTACAATAGCAGCATCGCCACAACCAGGGGCACAAGCACCAAACAGGGGCTTGCGAAACCCTAACACTCTTTCCCGGCAATGATCCCGACTGAATGAGTTCCTGTCTCAGCTCCGGCCCCAGCCTGAGGCTCGAACCTTGTGGCTGGGAGTCGGTTCTATTGGTGTGAGCCTGAGGCTTAGGTTCGGTGGATTTAGAGATGGGTGCTGAGTTGGTACTTGCTTGATTCTTTTTCATGCTTGAAATTCGGTGTTTCTTTTCTATGATTTGTATTCACTGAGATGAACTAGTTTCTCTGTGAATTTCTGGGTCTCATTTTACCTTGCAGCAAAATGATAATGTTTTCAATCAACATCACTTGTCTAGGAGTCTCTCGAATAGGTACATGAATCATTTTATTCTTTTGTTCTTTTCCACATGAAAAGTGACAACAATTGCAATCATCAAATAAAACAAATAATACACTAATTGTTAGAGATATGAAAGGACACATGGAATGGCCTGCGAATAGTGGTGTGGTGGTGTAATTAAGTATTTGGAGTTAAATCTTGAAAGGCAAAAACTTTATAAATTAATATGTAATTGTAGCACACTTTAGGATTAAAACAATTTGAAAAGTAAATATAATGCTATCCTATTTGGTTGATTGGTCAGCCTTATTTCAGAAAGAAACTAAGAAAGAATAACAAGCCTGGACTTAAAATTGAATTCTACCCAGCATTACAACTGGTACTGGAGAACCATGATGATTTATTCCAGAATAACCACATTACTACTCCAACATTTTATGTGATGTTACAAAAATTATGACTGAAGTATGTTTTAGAGACAGTCAACACAAGATTTTGATGTCATTTTATTAACAAGAACGACATCAAACTATCACGTTGAAATATCTATAAACCCATAATGCTGTAGCATTTACTTTTTTAACATTAACAATACATTCCAATACTAGAGATAGTAATATCATATATCTTCAGTTTTGATTTAAAGTGTTTTTCAAAAATACTGCTTAAAAGAATTATTTTCTGAAAAACAATAAAGGGATCAAGATAATTAACCAACCAGTCTGTACCTCAAAGTAAACAAGAAGCAGATTGTTTTCTATTCCAGTATCAAATTTATAAGTCACCTACATGAATATGTGCAAATTCTTAATGCAAATTAATATTAAAAATTATCACCATACAAGTATTATTTCTTTAATTGTAAGTAACTCTGAAACATCTATATACAATCTAATATACAACCTTCACAAAAGTTAGAAACAATACAGACCCAGACATACTACATTAAAGTTCAATAACACTTGAGAAGTCTTCAATTCCTTTCCAAGTTATACTAAGTTATTCTTTGAAATATTATATTCATACAATTTGTAAAACATTAATAAAAAAATAGAAAAACTGATACATACATTAAATTAGAATTAAAAACTAAAACAATACACACACTGATTGATTCGTAGTTTAGTAGTTTAGTCTTTGTTATTATTTTCAGTTCTACTTTTAAAACAAATTAATTGTAATTAGGTTAATTTTTTAAAAGCATGCACACCTACACACACACACACATATATATATATATATATATATATCATTACTCTATTAACCAAGGATTTATACCAATGTATTTAAATTAATAGTTGTTCTTTAAAAATATTTTAAAAAGCTAAAAATTAGTAGAATTGCTCTAGTAATCAAATAATGTTTTTGTGGAGTAATATATATATATATATATATATATATGAATAATTATACAAAAAGTAAAATAACATAGAAAATTAATAACAAGGTTTGCTACATCATCAAGTAAATTGTGAAATTCAATATTATTATGGAAATTAAATATCATTTACAAGAGTATTTTTTTATTTTATATACATACATATATATACATATACAATGACAAACAAAACTGAGTACAAAATCTGAACACTCATAGTTCATTGATCCTTCCAACTGACACATAAGTCAATTGATAGAATTACTTTTTTATTGTGTGTATTCATCCAGTCCTCTACATGGATGAAAAATCTCATTATCATTTGAAGTAGGGTTTATGAGAAAAGTGTTGTAGAAGCACACAGACGTGCGTACTCAGTTTTGGTTGCTTCTTCTTGCTGAATTTCGAAATTTCAATGTACACTCCTTGTTGTAAGATTTGAGGGCATTTTTTGTTTGTTGTGTTGCTCTTGTTGTGTACTATCTATAGTGAAAGTTGATTTGTCAATTGTATCTCTATGCCTCAGTTGTGTGAATCATTGAAGCACCAAGCATTGGTGCAACTTAGGAGTGGTGTTTCTACAAGAAAAGTTGCAGACTCACTTGGAATGAATCAGTCTTCAGTAGCTCATCTGAGGAGGGAGATTAGTGGTGAAATAGAAAAGCAAAGAAGAGGACGTCCAAAGGTTTTAGGAGAGCAAGAGAAGCAACTTGGTGTGCACCTTGTCACTACTGGTTGTCTCAAAACGGCAAGTGCAGCTGCAAAACAACTTCGAGAAAAAACAGGTAAACACTTCTCAGACATCACCTTGAGGCGTGGTTTGAGAGAAGCTGGTTTGGATGCTTGTGTGCAACAAAAGAAGCCTCTACTTGCCAAAAGACATGTTCTTGTAAGGTTGAGTTTTGCTCATAAATACAAAAATTGGACCATTGATGATTGGAGATGGGTTATTTTCAGTGATGAGACAAAGATTAACCTAATCAAGTCAGATGGTAGGTCTTGGTGTTGGTTGAGAGAAGGAAAACGACCTGGACCTAAACATGTTAGTCAAACTGTCAAACATGGTGGTGGTTCAATTATGATTTGGGGTTGTATGACTGCTTTTGGGTTGGGTGCTTGGTATCAAATTGAAGGTAGAATGGAGCAACACTTGTACAAAAAAATTTTAGAAATCTACTTGCAAAGTACCACACAGAATTACAACTTAGATCCTACTAAGGTGGTTTTTCAACATGATAATGATCCCAAACATATGGCAAAAAGTGTTCAGTTTTGGCTCTCTTCACAGCCATTTCAGCTCCTTCGATGGCCAGCTCAATCTCCAGATTTGAATCCAATGGAACATTTTTGGGCCCTTCTCAAACAGCGTTTAAGCCAAGTCACTCCAAGGCCAAGAGGTGTTCAAGAATTGTGGGAGAATGTTTGTAGTATTTACCCTAGTTTCGATGCAAAAGATTGTGAGAAACTATACAAAAGTATGCCAAGAAGGATTTCAGATGTTTTGGAAGCAAAAGGTTATTGGACTAAATATTGAAGTTTGAAGATTTTCTTTGAACAATACTGAGTACAAGACATAGTTGTTGATTTGACTTTGTAGAAGGATGTTTAGTTATCAATTTGATGTGCAACTTTGTACATGTGTACAAGATTGTGTGTATTATTCCATGTAACTTTCAGATTTATAAAGCAATCATTGAAATTTCTGTAATTGCTCTTGAAAGTTGGCACTTCAGATTTTGTACTCGGTTTTGTTTGTCACTGTATGTATAAGTGAATATAGTGCCAATTATTTTTGCAAAATACACTTAGATAGTATAAAACAAAATCTTTGAAGAAATTTTTTTTTATAGAAGTACACAACACAGACATGAAATTACAATGATAATAATAATAAATAAATAAATATTTTTATTCATTTGTCTCTCAAACCTTCTTTTGAAAACCAAGACAACTGGATTAAGCTGAGTTTATTACTATTCCAGAAAATCAAAACTAAGTAAAATGGTCAAGCATTTCCTACCAATTGGTTATTTTTAAGGTTGACAAATTTAGGTATGTTGAAGTCATTTTAGATATCAGAAAAAATAAATGTATATAAATGCTAAATTATAAACATTCTACAAAGAGTAATATTCACTAAAAGAAAAGAATGAAGTAAAATTATAACAAATATGAACAAGAAAAATTGGTGACCATGCTTGGGACAAAGAAGAAAGGTGTCAAAGTCTTGCAGCTTTGACACCTTCCAAGATGCACCCTCCTCCCTAACCCTCATCCTCCCTCTCTAACCCTGCTCTGCCTAGCACTGCCTTGCCCTCCGCCTCCGCTCATTTCCCTTTCCTTCTTCTTTATGCCTCTCGTGACTGTCGCCACCCCTTCTCTTCCCGATGCTTGCTATCTAACGAACGCATCACTGCCTTCTCAACCCCCACGTCACTTGCACTGCAACCCCTCACCTCCCAGGTTTGTGTGTATGGTCTTCTCACCCTCTCTTCTCTTGCTCTTTCGATATCTGTTTCTGCTCAGTGCCCCCTCCTCTCTTTAGTGCGGTGAACCGGATTTCACAATTCCCATCCGATCCTGCTCTCTTATATCCCTCGTCTGTTAACTCCTTAACACCCCTCCACTTGCCCGATTTCATGGCGTTCTGGGGATCTCTTGGCAGCCCCGGGTTGGTGTTCTGCATGGTTTCCAACTTTGATTGTTTCCGATCCTTAGGTCCAACTTTGCAAATGCATATTCTTAGGTCGAGTTGAAACTTAAGTGACCGTAGGCTGATACGTTATGACATCAGCACTTCGTTTCTAGTTAGGAGGGTCTGCATGCAATTTCGTTTTATTTTTTGCGAGTGTAGTTTTTTGTCGGGAACGAGGGTCTATCGATCTGTACCGTGTCACTTTCGTCGCTGTGGGTAGCTATGTGTTTGTCAACTACATGCCTACCTAGCTTAAAAGCAGTCACAGATCATTTCAGGTTATCCCTGCATCATGCTATTTGGAAACGCAAACATGGATTCTTTCTGCCGACAGTGTACTCTCTAGTTTTAAGCAATTTTAGGTTTTCTGAGTCAATGAAGTTCTGAGCTGGTGATATTCAATCTGAATCTTTTATGAGGTAGGAGCTCAATTCACCAAGCACTGCTTATCATGCTTGATATCCAGTTCAACTGGTGCACCCCTCGTCCCCATATTGATCGAAACAATTATGTAGTTTGTGTGGGATTGGACGAGAAAGTCAACTTAGTTAACCGTTAAACCATTTACACCATGAAATTTCAAGCCAGGTTTAGGGTCTAGGGTAATAACTAAACCCTAAACCAGGTAATAACTTGCCTATGCAGTTTTGATAGAGTAATGTAAAGGAATGAATTTTTAATACTATTAAGCTTTGTTTATTAAAAAGAAATTGTTATGTAATTTCTAAGTAATCCATTATATATAACTTCTTAAGTACACTTTTGTATTCTTTTGTATAAGATGCAATAAGTATATGTGTTTTTATATACATTCATATTATTATGGTACTAGGTATAGACTTACTGATTAAAAACAAAATGAATGTGGTGTCTAACTACTACTTGTTGATTAACATTTGTATTGTGATAATAGCATATCTTCCTTGTTCTCTAGTTCTCATCAATGTGACAATGTCTTATAATGATCCTATAGAAGAGTGGATTTATCAACTTGTTGCTAATGAAATAAGGAGTTTCAATCACTCTCATCTTGCTATTGAGGAGATTTATAGTATATGGATATTAACTCCACAAGATTTGGAACTAGTTAAAAAACATTGTAAACATCACAACTTGCTTCATGGTCATAAAGTAAGATTACATACTATGGATCTATTTTCATTTGCGATAGTACCTACAATACTATATATTATGGATCTATTTTCATTTGCGATAGTACCTATAATACTATATACTATGGATCTATTTTCATTTGCGATAGTACCTACAATATTATATACTATGGATCTATTTTCATTTGCGATAGTACCTACAATACTATATACTATGGATCTATTTTTATTTGCGATAGTACCTACAATGATGAAGCTTATAACTTTTAGCATATGGTTATTATAAAAAGTTCTAATTATATTGAATATAGAAGACTTCATGTCAACATCCCATGAGTATATCGTTGCGTAAAGTTTAGAGGACCTTACTATTATGCAGATGATGTTTGCAGTTGTAGACTTAAGAAATATCCTAGGAAAGAGGGATTCTAACATATTGTGCTTTAGAGATCAACTTGTAGCTATATTTAAATTATTCATTAAAAGAACTTTAAAACCAAGTAATAGGTAGAAGTAAGACTTGATGGCAGCCTTTGGCTTCACCCAAAATCAACCTATAGGTCTTGATAAAATAAATGAAAAAGATAAAGCTTCACAAAAACTAAGTATAGATCTTGTTGAGAAAGATATTGATTAAGATTAAGACATAAACATCATATCTATTGAGTTCTACTAATTCATTGTGATTGCTAGATATTGAAAGTGAGCTTTTCAAAGATTGAAGAGAGGAAGAGGGTTGGATGGAGATGAAAAGAATAGTAACCATAAGATTTGGGATATATTAAGAATAAATTTTGATGACTTGAGAGTTGAAGAGAAGAAAATATTTTTGAACATATGTTATTTTTTTAGTAATAATGTATTTGCATAAGGTATATTGAAAGAAATAGCTTTGCAAATATGGTCCAATATAAAAGAAAAGAAAATAAGATGAAGATGTAGAACATACATTAAATACATTGGTTAACCAATCATTGATAAAAATAGACAAAGGTGGAGTTATAAGAGTGCATCATCAACTAGAAGACATATGTAGAAAGTTTGTTGAAACAAAAATAGAATATAAAGATATACAAATATAAAACATGAATGAAGAGGTATTATATGGAATTTGCAAAAAGGTAATGGATTTGACCTTCATCCAAATGGCATGTACAGAATTAATAATGATAGACAAAAATAAAGGTTTGAAGATTAGAATTATAATATAATTCTATTATTTAGGTGTTTATATGTGTTAGAAGTGCATATTGATGCAAATTTCTTGGTTGATTTATTTAATTTGTATTGCATTAATTTTTTTATATGTATGATGCTTTATAAATACAAAAAATCTAATCTTGTGGTGTATTTGAAACATGTTATATCATAATCAGAAGAATTTTATTGCAACAATATAAATAACATTATATTAAATAAAATGAAAAGTGCATGCTTTTAATTGCTTTGATTGTTAATCTATAATAATGGTGATATTACATCAAAAGATAATTTGAGAAATTTTTTTTATAGTTGACAAGATATTTAGTGAGTTTAAGGTTTTTTTTTACTTCATCCAAGCTTGATATCATTACTAAAGGAATTAGGAAACCTCATGTCTTTGACTACTTTAGATGTGTATGGATGCTCAAGCTTAATATCATCATTAAAAGAATTTAAAAATCTCACAATTTTAACTTCCTTTGATATAAGTAATTTCTTGAGCTTAACATCATTGCCAAATGAATTAAGTAACTTCATTTCTTTGACTACCTTAAATACAAGAAAGTGTTCAAGCTTGACATCATTGCCAAATAAGTTGGGCAACCTCACATTTTAAACTACTTTAAATATGTGGGAATTTTCAAGCTTGAAATCATTTCCAAATGAATTGAGCAATCCCACATCTTTAACTATTTTTAAATATGAAGTGGTGCTTAAGCTTGATATAATTGCACAATAAATTAGGCAGTCTCATATCTTTGACTAACTCAAATATAATAGATGTCATGGACACAGAAATACAAACTTGAGATCTAACAAGAAGTTCAAGAAGAACTGGCAAGAACTAGATTAATCAGATGAATACAACAACACTAGAGAAGTGAGCTAGAGCTCCAAGAGATGTGATGTCGAGACTGAAAAACTCTTCAGCCTCGATTCCAATATATACTCCTATTTAGGAAGCTTCTCAAGCAACTTCTACTAATTAGGAAGCTTCTAGAAGGTTCCAGAGACTTGCTTCTAGAAGGTTCTAGAAACTTATCTCTAGAAGGTTCTAACGACTATGTCCATAACATCTTCTACCAACTAAGAAGCTTCTAGAAGGTTCCAGAGACTTGCTTCTAGAAGGTTCTAGAAGCTTGTCTCTAAAAGGTTCTAAAAACTTGTCTCTAGAAGGTTCTAAGGACTATGTTCCTAACATCACCCCCTCCTTTAGCTTCGAGGTCTCTGAGAAGCAATATTGTTGTCAATCAGTACCAACGTAAGAAAATGAAGATCTGTTGCATAACGTTCGCTATGAACTCCAACTGTTGTTCACGAGGTAAGTGGTTCATCGGCCCTTGAAGCCAATGGTAGTGGCCTACTCCTTCAACTTCTGACCAAGCATTAACTTCCGTGTCTTCATTGTGAAATTGTCCTACAAATATGCCTTCTGGCTGACCATCGTAAGCAGGCTCGGACTCAAATACAATCACCAGTGATCGGTTACTTGGTATCTTCCGTCGTCGTCGTGGTGCAGGTGGTTCTTCATCTCGGAGTCGCCTTCGTGAGCTAGTTGGTTGAGATAATTTGACTGGCATAGTATCTATCTCTTGGCTATCCATATCAGAAGACCAAACTATGGCTACTGAAAAAATTCTATTTTATCTTGGAGAAAATAACTACATCAACTATGAATTTTGGTGGTGCTCTCTCCCTTTCTTATATTCTTGGATGAGCAAGCTTCAAAAAGAAGCTATCGTCGAACCGGCTTAGGTTTATGAGGATGTTGTTGATGAAACTCCTGTACCTTTTGCGGCGCATTGGCAAGATTTTTAGTTGGCTCCCACGTTCGCCCATTAATGTCGTAACCACACCAATGAATAAGATACTCCAACTTGCCTCACCTTCGCCATGAATCTAGTACCTTTTCAACCTCGTATTCCTCGTGGTTCTCGATCTCAATACTAGGTGGCAGACATTGCACTCTTCTAGGAAAAGATGACTCTCGATAAGGCTCCAACAGAGAAACATGAAAGACTGGATGTACCTTCATAGAAGCCGATAATTCCAGACGGTACGCCACTGGATTGATTTGCTTCTGGATGATAAATGGTCCCAATCTTCGATAGTCCAACTTATCACATGATCGCTTAGTCTTGATATTCCGTCGAAGAAGCCATGCTTTATCTCCAATTTTGAAAGTAGGTGCTTGATTCCGAAATCTATCTGCAGATGCCTTGTAGGATTCTTAAGCGGATTGTAATTGAAGCTTCAACATATTTTGAAGCTCTGATGGTTGTTTCGCAAATCCTTCAGCTGCTAGATTGTTATTTGTTGATGGACTCAGTAAATCAAGCTTCGGATGATACCCATAGTTGAAAAAGAATGATGTGTATTGAGTCGACGCATGGAGGGTATTGTTATATGCAAACTCAGCTAACGGTAGATATTTGGTCCAATCGTCTTGCTGACAGTTGATGCTGCATCGTAAGTATTGTTCCAAGACTTGGTTCACCTGTTCCATTTGGCCGTCAGTTTGAGGATGAAAAGTCGAAGAAAGCTTGATATCCACCTTTAGTATCTCAAAGAGAGATCTCCAAAACTTTGATACGAACTGGGTTCCTCCATCTGATATGATATCATCTAGTAGTCAATGATAACGATACACATTATCGAGAAAGAGCCTTGCTGTGACTTCATTGGATGATGTCTTCTTGCAAGGGACAAGGTGTGCCATTTTTGTAAGCCGATCTACCACGACAAAGATGCTGTCAAATGAGTTCGCTGATGGCAGGTCCGTGATATAGTCCATAGAAATTGAAGACCATGGTCGACGTGGAATCGACAATGGCTGTAGGAGTCCATAAGGGCGTTGCCGAGGATTCTTGGATCTTGAACAGATGTCGCACGAGAAGACAAAATCTTTCACATCCTTCAACATTTGGGGCCACCAAAATTCTAGAAAAATAAGCTCCAAGGTCTTGTTGAATCCAAAATGTCCCGCAGCTGGAAAATCGTGGCAAGATTGAAGAACTCGAAATCGTGCTGGTCCTTTTGGGATATATAACCGCTCCTCAAAGTATAAAAGATCTCCCTCCACCTTGAACTTGTTATCATTGGCATGCTGCTTAATATCAATGGCTACTGAATCTTCAATGGTCACGGCACGTACTTGATTCAGGAAGTCAACATCAATTAGTAAAATAGTAGCGCAAAGCTGAAATTGCTCTGGCTTCAACAATGTCGTACATTATTGATCAAACGCTACTTCTCCAGTCTTTGGTACAAGATATGATCTCCTCGATAAGGCATCAGATAGGCCTTGCTGCTTTCCAGGTCGATAAGTGATAACAAAATCAAACCTAGATAGCAACATACTCCACCGAGCTTGACGTCGATTTAGAACTCGAGCCGACATGAAATACTCCAAATTCTTATGATCTGTGTATACGGTCACTGGATGTGTAACTCCTTCAAGAAAGTAACGCCATTCTTGGAAAGAATCTACTATAGCAAGAAGTTCCTTATCGTGGATCTCACAAGGACAAAGACTCGATGAGGGAACATATACACAAAAAGGCTATCTCGATATAATAAGTCAAAATATAAACAAGTATGTATATTAAAAGGAAACTGGAATGGCTATTGCCACAAGACAAGAAACTAAAGACTCTTGAACCTAGACTAGAAGCAAGAAAGGAGTTGACAAGAGTGAAGAGAGCTTCACTCTTGCCTCTATAAATACTATCTAATTAGAAGCCACGTGGCGATATTCTATAAGACCTCCAATATGTATTGACTTTCTAGGCCACATGTCTTTGCTTGCAAGGCAAGTTTTCTATGAGTGGACTACGTAGTTAGCTTGTCCTTCAAGCTACTAACATGTGTGGCACATGGCTAACTTGTTGACCAAGTTTTTAACCTAAAAGTCAACTATGGACTCCTATAAGGTCAAAGCAGTGTCTATGAAGCTTTTAGGAAGCTTCTCTAGAAGATATTGCACAATTAACCTACTTTTATCTACATTTACATACTTTTATCTACTCTTGTAGGTAATTATATGTATATCCGTGACATTACCCCCCCTTCTAGGGACGAGTTCCATGAAGAGCGGTGATTATATGTGGAGAAAGTCTAATATGCGGCGAATTGTATTTGCTAAATACTCTGATCTCTGTTCTCTTCCAAGGTAGTTCATGGGTCCTCTTAGCCATCGATAGTGTCCCATTCCAGGGCGAAAAGACCACCTTGTTATTTGATCATTATTGAGGCCTTCATAACTTCCTTCAAATAATACATTTGAAATACCTTCAGTAGTCGTTTCTATCTCCAATAATATCACCAAATATTGAGAATCTCTTCCAAGGTCGTGATACCAAACGCGTTCTATCTCACAATCTATTCGAAGAAGAACATGTCGTTCTTGAGGGTCTTCATCTCGGTTGCATCGTCTTGAAGGTTGTGACAATCGCAATGTCTCATCCGGTAAGTCAGCAAACGAAGGTTCTTGAGTTGAATCCGCTGGTTGTTGGCTCTCCATCTAATTAGCGTCACAAATGCAAAGAAGTTACAAAAAAAGATAGGAAATTGAATGTTATCTTGCCTCAATCTTGTCTCTTTTATAAGAGAGATTTTCATCTTGGTTTTGATGGATGTCGTTGATGAAAAACTTTGACTTTAGTTGATGCATTTGCTAGATTCCTGGATGGCTCCCATGTGCGTTCACTTATATCATATCCGCGCCAATGAATAAGATATTCCAGCTTATTTCGGCGCCGCCTTGAGTCTAATATCTCTTCCACCTCAAATTCTTGATTATTATCTATTTCTATAGGAGGTGGTGGCATTTGTCTTCTTCCTTGTATATCCATTGTCTTATACGGTTCAAGAAGAGACACGTGGAATACAGGATGGATCTTCATTGACTCCGGTAGATGTAACCGATATGCAACTGGGTTGATCTGTTCAGAAACAGAAAGGGGCCAAGCCTACGATAGTCCAACTTGTCACAAGGTCGAGTAGTCTTGATATTGCGATGAAGTAGCCATACCTTATCACCTACGTTGAGTTGTGGTTGCTCCTTACGATATAGATCTGCGTTTATCTTTTGTCGTTCTTGAGCTTCCTTCAATTGCGTCTTCATTATTGCATGTAACTCTGACAACTGATTTGTCATATCTTCTGCTGCAGGATTATCAACTTTTGAAAAATCAAAAGTATCAAGTCGTGGATGATAGCCATAATTGGCAAAGAAAGGTGTTTGTTGCGTGGAAGAATGTACCGTATTAGAAGGATCATGAGATTTGGAAGAATTATTCTCGATATCATGAACAAGAAGGTCTAAGGACATACTGGACTGGATTTGCTTGAGAAAAGTTGAATCAACAGTCAATGTTGATTTCGTTGCTCGGAGATGAAATTGCTCCGATTTCAAGAGGACCGTTCTTTGTTACTCAAAAGCTGCATCTCCTTCTTTTGGTACAAAATAAGAACGTCTAGATAGGGCATCGGACAAACCTTGTTGTTTTCCTAGCCGATAAGTGATAATGAACTCGAATCTTGACAAAGACATACTCCAATGAGCTTGACGACGATTCAACACGCGTGCTGACATGAAATACTCGAGGTTCTTGTGATCTGTATACACAGTGACTGGACTAGAAGTGCCTTCTAGATAATGACGCCATTCTTGAAAGGAATCTACGATCGTAAGAAGTTCTTTATCATGGATCTCATAATTGATCTCGATTGCTGAGAATTTTCTTGAATGAAAAGCTATCAGATGAAGTTTTTCATCTGTTCCCATTTGTGATAAAACTGCACCCAAGGCAAAATCTGATGCATCTGTTTCCATAAAAAATGCCTTGGAAAAGTCAACACGATATAAGACTGGTGAAGAGACAAACGATGTCTTGAAGGCTTCAAATGCTACTTCCGCTTCTTGATTCCATTGGAATTTATCTTTACTAGTCAAGCGTGTAAGTGGAGCTGCAACTCATGAGAAATCTTTGATGAAGATTCGATAGTAATTGGCAAATCCCAAGAAACATTGGACATCTCTTACTGTCCTTGGAATCTTCCAATCCATGATTGTTTGGACTTTCTTAGAATCCATCATGAGACCATCATTTGAAATGATGTATCCTAAAAAGTCAACTTGAGTAATGTGAAATACACACTTTTCCATCTTGGCGTACAATCCTACATCTCTAAGTTTTTGTAATACTTGACGAACATGTATTTCATGTTCTTTGACATTCTTAGAATAGATCAGGATATCGTCTAGATAGCAGACGATAAAATTGTCTAAGAATTCACGAAATACATCATTCATGAGATATTGAAAAGCAGCTGGTGCATTCGTGAGTCTAAAGGGTATGACATTATATTCGAAATGTTCATACCTGGTTCGAAACGCAGTCTTCCATTCATCTCCTTCTTTGATCCGTTCTAGATTATATGCTCCTCTTAGATCTATTTTTGTATAGATCTTAGCTTGATTCAACTGGTTAAAGAGTCCTGATATCAAAAGTAATAGATACCTGTTCTTGATTGTGATCTTGTTGAGTCCTTGATAATCAACACACATTCGTAAAGATCCATCTTTTTTCTTTACGAATAGAATTGGAGCTCCTGCTGGAGATTTTGAATGGCGTATGAAATTCTTTGCTAAATTCTCGTCAATATATGTCTTGAGTTCAGCCATCTCATCTTGCGATAAAGTGTAAATTGGTCCAAATGGTTGCTGAGTTCCTTCCTTGAGGTCGATTGAACAATCATATGGGCGATGCTCAGGAAGAATATCTGCATTCTTTTTCTCAAAAACGTCTTGATACTCCTGATATTGACTTGGAATGCCACTTGAAGTCTTTACGTTTTCAGAAATAGGTGCAGCATAAATAGCAAAAGTTGATCCTTCTTTTGCTGCGTGTATAAATGCTTTTGCACCTATCAATACGGGTTTTACTATACTAGACTTATAATTTTTTACTTGGTTGGTAGAACTATTAATAACGCTCTGGGAAAAGTCAAGTTTACGCAAATTCCAATCTATTTGAGGGTTATATTTTTCTAGCCAGGATAAATCTAAAATAACTGGATTGGACGGGGATTTAATTATGTTAAAAGCTATGTAGCTATCATGACCGTCTATTGTTACTTTTATAGGATGAGTTTCATGAGTGACATCTCCAGAAGACAAGGGACAACCATCTATGACTTCTATATGTATTGGTTTAGGTTTCTGTACAAAAGGTATTCTACGACTTTTAACAAATTGTTCATCTAAAAAACATGCTGAGGCTCCCGAATCTAATAAAGCAGAGGCTTTGTAATTCTTAGGTCCTAAATATAAGTCTATTATAAAACAAGGAGAAGGTTCTGAGGAGAGGATAGGACCTTCATTAGAAAATGTACAAGGTTCCAGCTGCATGGTCCCTATTGTAGCTGGACGAATCTGTTTTTCGACATGTTGTCTTCTTGGACCGTCGTACCCCTCATTTTATAGTTGCGTCATTTCTTTGGACAATGTTGAGCAGTGTGCTTAGGTTCTCCGCAATATAAACATAATCCTTCTTGACGACGACAAATCTTTTCTTGCTCAGTTAGGGGGTTTAAAACGTACCGCGTCAATTTGCATGTCTTCTACTTCCGAATGTACGTTTGGCAAAGATGTTGATGTTGCCATTGAGTAATAACGTTGAGATTTCCGTGAATGATTCTCGGATCGAAATTCGAAAAGTCGATTATCACATTTTACCGCAAAATCGATTGCTTGACTCAAAGTTTGAGGATCAGGTAAGTTGAGCATCAATTTCTTTACTTCATATTGCAATCCATAAAGAAATTGACTAATGAGTGCAGCATCATCCCACTTGATGTCAATTGCAAGTTGTCGAAATTGTGAAGCATACACTGTTACTGAGCGATTTCCTTGTCGCAGAATTCGGATCTTATTTGTTGCAACACGAGTTGCATCGTGTTTACCATACATAGATCGAAACTCCGCCAAAAAAGCTTCCAAATTGTCTAGTATTAGATTTTGTTGTACAAGAAAAGACAAAAACCACGATAATGCAGAACCAGAATGTAGAGTGCCAATAAACCTGACTTGTGATCTTGGAGTTGGATAGCTTTGCGATTGAAGTTCAAATGCCAATTGTACTTGATTGGTGAACCCTCGAAACTTTGATCTCGTACCATCAAATTTCTCGAGTAAGGCAATTCTTGGTTCTCTAGTGCTTACAGGGTGTTGTACAATTGAAGAAGGAACGTGATTTGTTGCAAATGCTGAAGCAGCTCCGATCATCTCTATATCCCCACTTTCTGCTATTCTTATTCTTTCCTGTGTTGGTGAATTGAGTTGATGCATCGCAAGCATTAACTCTCTCATTTGCTCTTGCATTTGTGCCATTGTACTCTTCATTTCAACAAGCTCTGCCATAATGATACTAAGAAGAAAAATTTGTTTGATACTGCTTAAGACAAAAGAAAAGAAAGACTTGATAACAAAGAAGATACTAAGAACAATATCAGTTTAGAAGTGGGTAATCCGCAAACTTCTAATACGCTTATGTCTTGTCAAGAGAAAGGGGTAATCTTCTCTTACTCAAGAAAAACAAAGCTCTGATATTGTAAGTGTATTCTTGTCAATCTGTCAAAGACAAAGACTCGATGAGGGAAAATATACACAAAAAGCCTATCTCGATATAATAAGTCAAAATATAATCAAGTATGTATATTAAAAAGAAACTGGAATGGCTATTGCCACAAGACAAGAAACTAAAGACTCTTGAACCTGGACTAGAAGCAAGAAAGGAGTTGACAAGAGTGAAGAGAGCTTCACTCTTGCCTCTATATATATTATTTAACTAGAAGCCACGTGGCGATATTCTATAAGACCTCCAATATGTGTTGACTTTCTAGGCCACATGTCTTTGCTTGCAAAGCAAGTTTTCTATGAGTGGACTACGTAGTTAGCTTGTCCTTCAAGCTACCAACATGTGTGGCACATGGCTAACTTGTTGATCAAGTTTTTAACCTAAAAGTCAACTATGGACTCCTATAAGGTCAAAGCATCGTCTATGAAGCTTCTAGGAAGCTTCTCTAGAAGATATTGCACAATTAACCTACTTTTATCTACTTTTACATACTTTTATCGACTCTTGTAGGTAATTATATGTATATCCGTGACAAGATCTCATAATTGATTTCAGCAACTGAGAACTTTCGAGAATAGAATGCAACTGGATGGAGCTTCTTGTCTTCTCCCATTTGTGAAAGTACAGCTCGTAAAGCAAAATCCGAAGCATCAGTTTATAAATAAAAGGCCTTTGTAAAGTCTGGATGTACTAAGATTGGAGCCGTAGTAAATGCGGTCTTCAGGTCTTGAAACGCCTTCTCTGCTAGAGGTTCCCATTCCAGCTTATCTTTGCATGTCAACCGAGTGAGAGGAGCAGCAACTTCAGAGTAATTTTTGATAAAGATCCGATAGAAGTTAGCAAAACCAAGAAAGCATTGTACGTCTCTAACCGTCTTCGAAACCTCCTTGGACACGATTTCTTCCACCTTCTTGGGGTCCATCTTTAAGCCTTCCGTAGTCGCAACAAACTCCAAAAACTCCATCTCTATTTGATGAAATAAATACTTCTCCCACTTGGCATATAGTCCTCGCTCGCATAGTTTCTCCAAGACCAAACGAACGTATTTTTCATGTTCTTCCTCATTTTTGGAGAATATCAAAATATCATTTAAATAGATGACAACAAAATCGTCAAGGTGCTCTCGGAAGATGTCATTCATCATATATTGAAAGATTGCTGGAGCATTGGTAAGACCAAAGGGCATGACATTATATTCAAAATGACCATATCTTGTACGAAACGCTGTCTTTCACTCATCTCTTTCCTTCATTCGTACGAGGTTGTAAGCTCCCCGTAGAACAATTTTTGTTAAGATCCTTGCACGTCCAAGTTGTTGTAAGAGACCAGAAATCAAGGATAACGGGTAACGATTTTTCTTTGTTACCTTGTTGAGGCCTCGATAGTCCACCCACATCCGCAATGAGCCATCTTTCTTCTTTACAAATAAGATGGGTGCTCCAACTCATGACTTTGAATGATGGATGAAGTTCTTGGCTAGATTCTTGTCGATGTACTTCCGGAACTCCGCCAACTCCGTCTGCGATAGATTGTAGATTGGGCCAAAAGGCGGTTGTGCTCCTTCTTGCAAGTCTATGGCGGAATCATATAGTCTGTGTTCTGATAGTATGTCGGCATTTTTCTTTTGAAATACGTCTTTAAAATCCTTATATTGCTCCAGTATACTTGTTGTGGAGATCTTCTCCCCGGTAGTTGGAGTCGCATAAATGACAAACGGTGTGCCTTCCTTGGACAATCTTATAAACGCTCTTGCTCCAATAAATAAGGATTTCTCTATTTGGGGTTTTCTACTAGGCTTTCTCTTAGGTGGTTTTGTGAAAAAGGTTATCTTCCGCAACTTCCAATCTATGGATGGGTTATGCTTTTCCAAACAAGAAAGATCAAGAGTAACAGGATTTGATGGGATTCTAATAATATTGAAAATAATATGACTACTATGGCCCTTAAACGTCACTTCTATAGGTTCTGATTCATAGGTGACACTACCAGACAATAAAGGTCGTCCATCTATGACCTCAACGTGAATAGGTTTGGATTTTTGTACTAAAAGGATCTTATGACGCTTCGTAACTTCTTCGTTTAAGAAACAAGCAGATGCTCTTGAATCTAATAATGCTAAGATTCTCAGTTTCTGAGGGCCAATAAGCAAAGGGATTATAAAATAAAGGGATTGTAAAACAAAGGGCAGGTTGAGCGGAAAGAAAAGAACCTGGTTGTTGTTGCGATATTTCACTGTCCAGCCGCACGGTTCCTATTGTGGCTGGGCATCTTCGTTTTCTTGAATAAACGTGCCCCTAGTCTTGATAATACGTCGATTTTGCTTGTTGGGGCAGTTTCTAACTTTGTGGCCTTCTTCACCACAATACAAGCATAGACCTTCCTCCATACGTCGCTTTTTTTCTTCTAGAGTAAGAGATTTGACACGTACCGCATCAATTTGCATGTCTTCTATCTCTGAATGTGAATTCACGCTGCTTGCCGACATAGTTGGGGTGTGGCGAACCGCATGTTGTCGTGAACGTTGATCTTGGTGACATTGGAATAGGCAGTTATTGCACTTCACAGCTTGGCCAATAGCTTCATTGAGCATTTGCAGATCAGGAAGAGTTAACAGCAAATCCTTCACATTGTCCCTTAAATCCTAATAGAATTGACTCATCAACGCTTCTTCGTCCCAATTGATGTCGCATGCTAATTGCCTGAAGTCCGATGCATAGATTGATGTAGAACGCATCCCTTGTCGTAATGATTGGATCTTTGTTGTAGCCCATCGAACCTTGTCGTGTTCACCAAATGCTTCCACAAACGCCTCCAAAAAGGTTTCAAAGTTGTTTAGTATGGACGATCGTTTCTCAAATAAAAGAGCAAACCATGATAGAGCTTATCCTGTAAGTAAGGTTCCAACAAGCCCAACACGTGACTCCTCCGTTGGATAGCGTTCGGGCTGTAAAACTGATATCAACTTGATTTGGTTGACGAATCCTCGAAACTTGGAATGCGTACCATCAAACTTGTCCGAAAGGCTAACTCGGGGCTCCTTATGTTGTAGAACTAGTGGTGCTTATCGAACCTGAGGCAAAGTTACTTCTCCAAGTGCAGAAGTTTGAAGCTGGTGTAACCTAGATTGTGCCATCCCAGATACTCCATCATTATGAAGCCTTGCCACGACTCCTTCAATCTCTGTAGTTCTTTGCGATAACGTAGCGAGGGCATTCATGATAGCATCTAACTTGGACTCTGAACTTTCCGTCATACTAATGTCTTGGCCCCAGCCATTCTAAGAGAAGGACAAAAATGACTCTACAAGAAGACAATATTGGTTTAGAGGAGGGTACTCCGCAACCTCTAAAATGCCTTAAGAGCTTCAAGAAAAGGGGTAATCCACTCTCTCCAAGAAGAATAAGACTCTAATATTGTAACAAAAGAAGTATCAGTTTAGAAGAGGGTAATCCGCAACCTCTAAAATGCTAGTACACTTCCAAGCAGAGGGGTAATCCACACTCTAACAAAGAAGAAACTAGCTCTGATATCTGAGGTGAGTGAAGTCTCGACAAACTGTCATGGACACAAAAATACAGACTTGAGATCTAACAAGAAGTTCACGAAGAACTGGCAAGAACTAGATTAATCAGATGAATACAAGAACAACACCAGAGAGATGAGCTAGACCTCCAAGAGATGTGTTGTCGAGACTGAAGAACTCTTCAGCCTTGATTCCAATATATACTCCTATTTAAGAAGCTTCTCAAGCAACTTCTACCAACTAGGAAGCTTCTAGAAGGTTCTAGAGACTTGCTTCTAGAAGGTTCTAGAAGCTTGTCTCTAGAAGGTTTTAGAAACTTGTCTCTAGAAGGTTCTAAAGACTATGTCCCTAACAATAGATTGCATAAGCTTAAAATCGTTGCTAAATAAATTGGATAATCTTACGTCTTTTACTACATAAATTATCTAACTTGTTTAGTTTTTAAAATCAATGATAAGTTTATGATTTAAAACAAGATTAATAATTTGAAATTATATAAATATTTTTAATTTCTTAACACCTTTATTTTTTAAGTTTGACATAATGTAGCTTCTTATTTTTGAGGTTGATATTTCTAATAGTATCTATATTTAACCATTGAAGTTCTTAATTTAAAAGATATAGGTTCTTTTGACTTTGATTTTAGGATTATTCACTTTTAGTATGGTAGGTTTAAAAATTTGAAATTTAAGATTATATAAATGTGGTTAATTTTAGTAATATCTTTCTTTTAAATTTTTTGATTTGACCTATTATGAATTCAACCATTACTAAATACCTTTGATATTAATAATTACTTAAGCTTGGTATTATTATCAATAGAATTGATCAATCTTATATCTTTGACAATCTTAAATAAAAAGGATTGATTAAACTTGATATCATTGCCAAAGTAATTGAGTAAATCTTATATCTTTGATTAATTATAGTTTGTAGAGTAGCTCTAGCTTGCACCATTGTCAAAAGATTTGACTACTTTTAGTATTAGTAATTGCTCAAACTCACATTGTTGACTACCTTTAATATAAGGAATTGATCAAATAACATTTAAATTATGATAATAAATATAAGTAAAATATAAATTTAAGTATATTAATTTAGAATAGAAATTTAACTCTAAGAGATATGAAAAATGAGCACAAAATTTATATATTAAATGATTGGTAGTTATAAATTAACTAATATTTAGCATCAAGTTTACTTTAAAGGAAATTGAAAGAAGTAGAAAAAAACCATCAATAGTAGCTTTATAAAATCTATTTTAAAAGATAAAAATGAAATCTTCCAATTTTTAATTTTTTTAAAATAAAAAAAATAATTTAAAAAGTACAATATTGATTAATAGTACAATATTATTTTCTTATTTTTTTTAATAATTTCCTTTTAAAAATAATTTTAAAAAATTACAAATATTAAAGCATTTCTTAAAAAAATAATGCTAGAATAAAATCTAATATCAAAAGCATAAGACAAAGCATTTGGCTCTTCTCTTTAGTAGTATGATTAGTTATGTTGCACTAGAAGTTAATTTTGCAAGCAAAATAAGAGGTCTATTAGTATATTGAACAATCTAATGATGTATTATTCACATATTAATTGATTGACCTTTAATTTTTACCAGAAAAAATCCATCTCTTTAAGTGATGTTAAAAGAATTAAATGAAATGATTCTATACTATCTATAGAATATATGTTTTTAAAAACATTCTTCAACCTTACATTTAATATTGTCTTTATCATAAGCAAACAAGACATATTCAATGTAGTAAATTAGCATGAACTTATTAAAATTAATATACATATATTCTATTTATAATCCAAAATATTTTTATTGCCTTTTATAACTTAGTTATAATTCTATTTTCAATTTTTATAATTTGATATTTATTATATAGTTATAATTTATATATTAAATTCTTTGTACATCTTTTTAAGCTATATAAGGCAACACTAATTTATTTTTAAACTTTGCATCTTTCAAAAGAATAATCAAATATTTATTATACAACCATGTATGTATAATTAAATCAATATTATATAATAGAGAATTTTATATATATATATATATATATATATATAGATATGTATAATAAATTACATAGATCATCAATTAAAATCAATGTTATTAGTTTTAAAATCAAAACATGATATTTTATTATGATTCACATTCTTGCACTCTACAAGAGATATTTCATACAATAAATAAATTTATCTATTAATAAAAAATATTATCAAAATTAAATCACAAACAATGAATTCTTATATCACTCACCAATGTAAAGATCTATCAAAGGTACTCCTTGATGAATATAAATACTATGTCAAGGACATGAGTCATAAAAAATTAAAAAAAAAAATACACTCTTGTGTTACTTGAAAAGACTAGAGAATTATTCAAAGATGGTATAATATTTAATTAAAATGGCTATTGCCAAAAACTAAAAAACTAAAAAGTCTTAAAATAAGACTAAGGACTAAAAAAAATATTGAAAAGAGTGAAAAAGACTTTATTTTTTCCTTCAAATATACTATCCAACTAGGAGCTATGTGGCGACATCCTATAAGACCTCCAATACATGTCCAATTTGCGAGACATATGTCTTAACTCATAAGGCAATTTTCTTAAATATATGCTATAGTGTTAGCTTGTACAAAAGCTACCTACACTTACAACACATGGCTAACTTGTTGGTCATGTTTCTAACCTATCAATTAATTATAAATATATATGAAACTAAATATGCCACAGGATAATATCAAATCTATCTACATTTACTTTCTATCTAATAGTACTTCTTATTTAAGTAAATATATATGTCTATGATATACTAATATTATTTTTGCCAATTTTAGTTAAGAACTAAATTTTCAAATATACACCTAAACATCTTTTCTTAATGAGTCTCCTAAAAAACTCTTATCATGTATACTTTTATTGGAATGAAAACTTATAAGATTCAAATTGATTCGAACTAAAAAAGAAGGCTTTCTTCATCTTTGATAAATTATGATTGTTATATTTAAATAAAGCTTTTAGATAAAAAATTATATTATAAAAAATCTTAATTTAAAATATTATAAAAAATTATTTTAAAATATTGATAATGATTAAAAAAATAAAAGAATTAATAAGTGCTAATATTTGCTTTCTATAATATCACTTATTATAGTAGTAGATGCCAAATTCCATCAAATTATGTAATTTAGCTCACTTAGTGGTTTTCCATCCATTGATAGTTTTTTTGTTGATTAACTATATTTATATGAATTAGAATTTGAATACTTAACTAGAAATAAATCCTTGACTTAACATTCTTATCAAGTCAAATCTTATGAGTGATTTTGAGAGAAAAAACTTCTTGTAAGGGTTTACTTGGCTATGGTGATTTAACCATTTCAATAAAGTTTTAGGATTTCTCTTATTTTCACACTTGCATTCTTGGATTTTTTTTTGTGATATGAGAGATAGCTTGACTTAATTTGTGTATATATTTCTAATCTTTCACTTGATAAAAATCTCTCCATTTCTTCAATTTGTGGTATAGAAAATTATAATAGAATAAATTAAAAAATAAAAAAAAAAAAAAAAATCTTTCACTATTTTTTTTAGTAATCTTATTTTTTTTTTTTTTTTATTGTAGTATTCTTGTGATACATACTATCTTTGATATTGCATATAATATGATGAAAAAATTATGGAGTTGGAATGCACAATTATGAAGTATTGCATAAGAGGGTTGCATGAGAGGTATAGTCACAACACAAGATTGTAGTTTGTACAAGTGGCATGTTGCACAAATGCAAGTTACAAAGCAATCATGGAAATAGAGTTGTAGCAGTACAAGACTAGGCAAGTTATTGTTTAGACTATAGTTGCCAAAGGTAGTGTAGGTTGAAAGGTGTTGGATTGTGAGAATGACATAATGTTTTAGCTCTGAACAAGAAAGTAAGACTATTGTGCAATTTCATATTATGTAAGGCCTTGCTTGAAGATGTACGTCACCAAGCACTTGGTTGTGGAAGATAGAAAGAAAATTGTAACAACAAGATTCTAACTCTAATTAAATCTTAAATAAATCTAATTAAATCTTAACAATGCTAATCAAGCTTTAATCAAATCTAAAAAATCTTAAAGATATTATAAAAGAAGCATGAAGAAATCTTTAAAAAATTCAAAAAAGGATTAGCATAAAATTTTAAATATATTTTAAATAAATTCTAATCAAATCTTAATTTAATTTTAATTAAAATCTTAGTAGTTTCTAATTAAATCCTAAGTCAAATCTTAATCAATTCTAAAAAATCCTAAATACAAAATAAAATCTAAATCCTTATCAATTCCTAAATCTTAAACCAAATCCTAAACCAAATCCTAAATCCTAATTAAATCTTAGTTAAATTAATTAAATCCTAGGGCAATTAGAATCTCAATATCTATCAATTATATTATTGATCTTATTTAAGATTTACACAACTCTCAATAACAAAGTTATAATAAAACACACAAAATTTGAAGAAGTTTGAACTTACAAATTTGAAGATCAATCCTAAATTTTCATTGGGTATTGACTCGCTTTCTATTCTAATCTAAATGTTGAACTTCAAGCATCAATATCTCTTCTTTGAACCATTGAATTACTCTTAAAATTTATCTAAGCTATTAGAAATTAAGTCTAGTTTCTATACAAAAGAATTCATTTCAATTCAATCAACAAATTACTAAAGATCTTAAAAATACTCACTGACCTTCAAACTCTGATTTTTGAGACCTCAATCCACAAAAACCTTTATACACTTTGATCTAATTATTTGATTGATCTCAAAATTTGTGTACATATTCAAAACTAGCATACCAATATTTTTCTCAAAATTTATTTAAAGACATATCACATAACTCAAGAAACCCTCAAATGTATAAACATAGTTTTATTTCTAAAAATCTAAATCAACCAAGAATATTAATAGCTTTAATAATCCTCCAAAAATTAAATATTAACTTGATTGATATAAAACCAATGCCTAAAAATCTCTTATAAGTCTTTTCTTAAATTTCATTCTTCAATCTTCTAAAAAACTCTAAAGATGTTGTAGGTGCATGGTTTTGTCTCTTGAGGTCTAATTTTGACCAAGGTTGACAATTAATCCTCTCTAGGTATCAATATTTGATAATTTGATATAATTTTTATTTAAAATTATTGATAATTCTTTTTTAAATATGTATATATCAATTAATTATCTCATTTACTTTGATTTGAGGCATTTATTTACCTACAAAGAAAATAGAAGCTCCTTTTTTAAGAGGCAATATTAAGACTAAACTTTTTATTATCTTCCTATCATTTATTCTTGTAATTTTATTATATCTTTCTATTAGGTTCTTCTATAGTAACATCCATATTTTTATTTCTTAGCATATAGTCATCTTACTATATGAAAGCAACATGATTTGGTTGAGGCAAGGATGCAATGCAAGTCAGTTGCGAGCAAGTTAGAAGGCTTCTTACAAAACAGGAGGCCATAGTTTTGATTTTTTTTTTTTTTTTTTTTTTTTTTTTTGTGAGACTTGTTATAAGACTTGTTTTAATTGCAACAAAGTATTTTATTTTTGATTTTTGATATTGAAAAGAACATTGGATTACTTAGTAAGATGGTTTATATAAAGTGATGCAACATAGAGATTTGGTATAAATTATGTAAAAAACAAGTTGGTGATCTATGGTAGTGAATGGCAGCTAATCATGGCTCATGATATTTTCTTGTGGCTCAAGGCATCAATTCATAGCCTTAAGTGAGTCATGGTGATTGGATTATACAATTAGAAGATCCTACAATTAAAGATTCTTTACAGTCGTAGGACCACAATAATAGGGCATCACAATTGAAGATTCATCATAGTGATGGAGTTGTAGTGATAGGATTCCATGGTAAAGAGGCTACTTTGTAGTAATAAGACTATCGTGATAAGATCCTTGTAATAAAAAGCTTATTCCAAAGTTATAGAATATATATATATATATATATATATATATATATATTCTATAACTTATATATATTATTTAAAATTCTTAAGTATGAAGTTTGAAAGCTCACTATAAATGTATATGGAGTCCAAATTTGATTATTTTTCAATCAATTTTATATGGAAGATACTCCAAGAATCCAATGACATCCTTAATTTTTAGAGTGGAAATCATTTGGAGTATAGAAGTGGTACTTATCAAATGCCAAGTGCTTTCCAATTAAATTTTTGATTTATTTTACTTCTCCATATTTTATTTTATTGTAATTTTTATTTTCAAATGTTCTATAATTTATAACCATCAATTGCAATCAAGTGTTGGTTTCTCTACTTTACATTTGATTTTTTATTTACATATTATTGAAGATGAAGATTGAGTACAGATTTCTGGATTTCATTTTTGGTATCTTCTCTTAGTTGTAAGTATTGTTCTTGAAGGTTTTTGTGATTTTTTTATTTTGTATTTATACTAGTTTGTGTTGATATGCATATTATAGACATGAAGTCAAGTTGATAACCAATGAAATCCTTCTACTTGTAAATATATTGGACTTATAGTGATACAGAGGTAATTGTTGCTGAATTACAAAGCTTAGTGGTTTTGTAAGTATAGGTTTCTATTTCAAACTTTAAATAGTTATAAGTACCTAAATATTATTTTTTATAATACATATTAGGAATCAATATTATCAATTTCTTTCACTAGACTATTTGGATAGTGACCACATTAAAGATTTTGGACCAAGGGTAGATACTAAGAAGGCTTTTTAATCTATTTCAATATACGATACCACTTGGAGGCTTTGAATCTTGAAGATGGACATATTTTATGAGATCAAAGACAATTCATAAAATATGATAAAGAATAAATTCTTAGAAAGAATTGAAAGTATTTCTTTACCAAATTAGATACTCATGTTTCAAATATAGATAAAAAAAAAGTATCAAAAGACTTCTATATTTAATGAGTGGTATGCCTTTGAGCTATTACTATAATACTTAGAATACAAGGCATTCCAAATCTATAAAAAAATAGAGTATAGAACATTCACATGAATTGCATAAAGTAGAGCATTATTAAAAGGCTCGCATAGAGCTTATTTTAGTTCTTAAAGAAGATGCTATCTCAAACTTAATGCTTTAGGTAAAAAAAGAAGATTCAATCCAAGAAAAAATTGATACATCTTTAAAAGATACAAAATATATATATATATATATATATAACTAGCACTCCAATTACTTTGTCTTGCATGGCTCTTGCAATAAAAGTTCTTTTATCTGCAATAAAAGTGCTACCATCATATGTACTTCTTCAAATATTTATTAACTACTTAGAGTACAAGTATGGAGGTTTTAGACTTGATTAAATGTAATATATTCAAGACTTCTATTGTAAAAAAGAAGATACTTCATATAACATATATACTTGATTGGCTTAATTTGTAATAAAATTACGAGGTATGTTTAATGAGAACCAACTTATTAAAAAAAAATTATCTAAGATTGAATATAGAGTCTTCGATTTAGCTACATTAAAAATTATTTTTAATTATAATAGTAAGATAATATTGGCACAAATATTTGCTATGATAAAATACTTTGTTAATATGATGTTATTGACATAATAGCTTAGATGATGGATGGATCCAAGCCCAAGAAGGTTGCAATTGTCGCAAATAGTGAAGAAAAAATTTTATTTAAAAAGAGTATGCATTATTAGAAATGTAATGAATTTGATCACACAAAGAATGATTTCAATTGTTTTAAAAAGAAAAAAACCTCATATATAGAGAAATCTAAGTAAAAAAGTGAGACAATTAAAATAGGAAATAAATCTAAAAAGAAGAAATTAAAGTGTACTCATTGTGGTAAGCTTAATAACAACAAAGATAATTGCTTCATATTACATTCATACAAATAGCATATTCCAAATAAAAAAGGCTTTAGAAGCTAAAATTATTGAATTAAAAAAGAAATTCAATAATATGTTTCCATTATGCCAAATCATTAAATATCATAAAAATTCTAAAAATAAAAAATATTATTTTTTAAAAAATTATATATTTAATATATTAAGACAAATAATAATTATAACTGCCATATGTGCCCAAATAATAGCTAAAAATATGGTACTTACAATAAGTGAGGTAGTTAAACCTTTATCTCATTGTCCAAGTAATTGTGAAGATTTTAATATTCATGTGTAATTTCTTTTAATATTTGGCCTTATAAATATTAATTCTAGAAGAAATTCTTATATTTCAACTTCAATATAAGATGAAGATACTAGTGTCAAAAATATAGTATAATCTTTTGGCTTACAAAGCATTGAATATACCTATATTTTTTAGTGTTGACTTATTGGCTTCAAAATTTAAACCAACAAGAATCTTTGAATTAGTTGTTAAAGTGTTGGAAGCCATAGTGCCTATGCAATTATTATAGAAGATTCAAATAGATATAAAGCCTTCAATACAAGAGGATTTAGCTAAGTTACAAGTAAAGCTTGCAACTCAAGATATTACAATATTTGATAAAGGTTACTTGAAGGCTACAAACATAAATCTCTTAAGTGAGGTGACATTGGCTACAAAGGTATTATTTTTACCTAATGTTGTAGTTAGACTTTCTTGAAAACATTAAAATTTATATCCATAAATTATACGGTTAGTTAATGATATCAATATGCTTATTATTAGCTATACAAGTAGAAATATCATTTATGCTATACTTGTGTATATTATATTAGATTCTTAGACTCAACTTGTTATGATTGATAAGTGCTTTGCTCAAGAATTAGGGCCTACTTCTAAAAATTTGAAACCTTGTCTTTTTATTATTGTTACTTTAATAGAAGGTACAAAGAAAACTAGTGGTTATATTATCCAACTTTTGTAATTAGTATTTTGCACTAGATCTAGTCTACTTTATTTATACTTATTTCTAAAGTATGTTATAAATAATACCACTAAGTATGATATTTTAATGAGATAACAAGATCTTTATCCATTTGATTTTGGCTTAGATAATTAGATAGAAAAAACATGGATTTGACCAAGATGGTCTATTAATGATGGAAAGAAATAATTTATTTTAGTCATATTTGTAATAATTGCTATGATTATGTTAGCAAAAATCTTATTTAAGTGGCATTTGACTTCTTTTGTAGAGAAATTCTATTAAAAAAAATATGAGCATTCTAATTATATTATAGGATTAATTAATCTGTTATCTTTAGTAGTTCATATAAAATATTAAAATGATCTATCTGCTCTTTAAAAAACATGTATAGAATTTTTTTTATCTATGTAAAGAGATTCTATTTTTATTAAATATATTAAATATATTAAAATATTTTGCCTTATCTATCTTTATTCAAATTATTCATTGGAATCTATCAAATGACAATATTGCTCTTATAAAGCTCTTTACAAGCATTGATACAAATTTGGCAGTAATATTGGAGGCTGAGCTTATTCTTAAGTAGTACATTCATAAGGATATTGAAATTTCACCTAATCAAGTAGCTCAACATCATCTCTAAAGGTTGTTAATTATGTATCCTAAATGATTACAACTTCCTATCATACTTTGTTATTTTAATCAATTCCTTTATAATGTCACCTTTATTAGTGATGAAGATTTGAAGAGATTAGGCAACATAATCTTATTGATTGTTAAATGGCCTTATTGAGATCATAGACATGTTAGAAAAAATCAAAGATTAGATGATCTTCAATCTAGTTTATTTACAAATTTGATGAAGCTTATACACTGATGGTTTATACATCAAATCACACCACTTGGATATATTTTTGAAAATATACTACTATTGGATGATATTTAAATATGATTATTAGAATCTTATTAATATATTAATCAACTTCTTAATCCTCTAACCTTTGTAGATGCTACGATATTAGACTTTCATTTCCATCGACCTTGTTTAATTTGGATCAACATGGCATTATCTCACGTGCTTATCAAAATATTTTTTAAAGTTAAATGATCTTTTAGACGCCATCTTAATGATATCTTAGATGATAATCAAATTTTTTTAGTTATCATTAAGATTGATGAATCTCTTCTTTTCTTGGTTAATATAATAGATGCACCTTTTGGCTCATTTTTTATATTTGTAATATTTCCAACATTTGTTGTATTTCAAATACATGAACTTGGTATGATTTGCAATGTCAAATTTAAAAACCTATGAGAAACCTAATACCACGGAAAGAAAGCATGCTAATGGCTTATTAAGTGGCACCACAATTGCTTATGATTTCACTAAAAGACAATGTTGTTTTCTTCTAGACCAAGCTATAGACTTTAATACTTTAATATGGATTTTTGGCATATATCTTATTATTCAAAAGTATTTTCATGATCATATTACTATTATAAGATCAGAGAATAATAGTCAAGGAGCAATAAATCTTGAACTTATAATAATTAAAGAAGTTAAGTCATTTTTTTGTTTACAAAGGCATACAATTAATAAGTTAGAAACTCAATGTGGTTTTAGCTAAAGATTTAGAAAAAAATAAATACTCAAGAGATTCTTTGACATGATTTTATTTTAAAAGACATTCTATATTCTATCACCATTTTTAATTCACAAAAATATTTTAATAATAATGTCTTTTATTTAACTATAAGTGAGGATATTAAAGGTATAGGAATTATTTTTTTAACAAATTAGTAGTTAAAGGCTATGCCGGCATGTAGTGGTACTCTATTGCTGAAGAAAGAGACTATAGAATTTGATGATTGGCCATTAGAGTTAAGGCCACATCTTATTAATGCTAAAGTATAAAAGATATGAGTTTTATCTTTGCTTTTATTATAATTATTTTGCCTTTAGTTTTAAAGATCTTGAAGGTCATAAAGGTAAACTTATTCATATCTAATTAGAAGATGATCATCAAATCTTTTGATGACCTTATAAGCTTAGTGTCTTAGAGAAAGCTAGTGTCCAAGCTCATTGCTAAGAGCTATTGGCTATAAGCTTGATTGAACTTTCTAATGATACGAATGCTTGTACCATAGTCATGTCTTCAAAAAAAGATGTTTTTGGCAATTAAACAAAGAAGAAAATATGTAAAGATTATGGTTTAATAAATCATAAAACTAAATTTGATCAATATTTAATACCAATATTAGAAGAATTATTTGATACACTAGAATTTTTTAATATATTTAATATTTTGGATTTAAAATCTAGTTATTAAAAATTATCATTATTTATTGAAGATCAAATAAAGATAATATTTTAGAAATTTAATTAATACAACAAAGTTCAATTCTATCATTAAAAGTTTCTTCTATTTGATCTTAAGAATATATTAGCTGAGTTTTAATAGATGATGGATCAAATTTTATCTAGCTTGTCATTTGTTAGATGGTATATTAATGATATTATCGTTTTTAGTAGCATCCCATAAGATCACATGAGGTATTTATAAGCAATATTTGAATAATTATGGCAATAAAAATTATTATAGAAAGTATAAATTCTTTCATAAATAATTACAATACTTAAATCATATGATTATTCCAAGAGGTTTTGGCATACAATAAGAAAAGATAGATACCTTGCATGAAATCTTGACATGAAGTGATGTTTTATAAATTTGAGCTTTTTTAGGATTAATAAACTCCTACTAAAGATTTGTTAAAAAAATTAGCATTATTGCCAAGTCTTTAACTATTCTCATGATTAAAGACAAACCATGGACTTAGGATCCTAAGCAAGAACATACATTTGATACATTGAAACAAAAATTGAATTCAACTCTAGTACTTTGAGAGATGCTAATAGACCTTTTTAACTACACATAGATTGGAGTGCAATAAGATTGGAAGTAATCTTAACACAGAAAGATGATTTAGAATAAGAATATATTATTGCATTTACTTTTAGAAGTAATAACAATGTAGATTTAAATTACTCATCTCGTGAAGGAGAAGCTTTGGCAAGAGTTTGGGCCATTATTCACTTTCAACATTACTTATATGATTAATGTTTTATGTTGGTAAGTAACCATCAACCTTTGAAGTGGCTTATGGAGTCAAATAAGCTTATTGATAAGCTTGTAAGATGAATTTTTTGCTTCAAAAATACAACTTTGACATTGTGCATCAAGCAAGTATTATTAATTTGGATGCCAATAGACTTTCTTATAATCCATGTCCTTCTATAGAAGATTTGATCAGAACTTGATGGCATAGAGATTGTGATTGATAGGTAATCCATAGATGGTTTGCAACCACATATTTGACATTAATATGAGATTCTACAATTGTGGTTCTCGACTAGGATTCAGATAAGAAATTAGATAAGAATCAAGTAATTAACAATGTGTGGAAAGATCTTGTAGTCTTGTACAAGCTTCAATAAGGAACATTTCTTTCAACTATCTCTAATATGGAAAGAAATATAAAATAAAAAATTATAAAACATTGATAATAAGAATATTTTATAATTTAGTTTTATTACAACATATTATAAACTTTTAGATTTATATAAAAATGCTCCAAAAAGAATTTTGTGGTTCTTAGATTTATTTTATAACTATAGAATGATTGAAATGTATTAATAAAAAAAACCTAAAAATTACATTACTACTTTAGCTAGACTGAGATAAAAATATCATTTGAATAATTGATTCAATAAAAATACAATTATAGAATCAATTAAAGTAAATTAAATTAAATCACTATATAAAAACTAAATTAAATTAAACTAAACTACTACAAGGTAGAATCTATAAAATACATAAGCACATTCAATATGTAATTACTTGGATGTACCATCAAAGTCACACAATTAAAATATTTTCAAGTATCTTCTCAAAAAGAATATTGATCCACAAATTCTAATTTACATTTTATATCAAGAATATATTGAAGCAAAAAATTTAGTGGTACTCAAAGTGGCAGTTAGAGTTATTAATGATGAAACTAGGATTCATGTGCAAAAAGTACATCATGATTCCTAATGAAGAAGCTATGTAATAGTAAGCATAATGGTCTTATATGAATATGAGGAATTGAATACAATCAGTTATTTGTAGATTAAAATTTGAAATGAAACCTTGTATTAGTCAAACTAAATCTAATTTTTTTATAAGTCTATTGTTGAGCAAAGATGAATTCATATCTACTATCATCAATACATGACTTGGCTTTGATATTATTTCTACATTCCTTTCATGTATCCAATAAGTATCAACTTATGCTATAATTTGTGTATCTATATTATATTTGTGCTAATAAGAACAAAAAAAACAAATGAATATTAATTATGAAACTTGTAAAAATTATGCAATTATCATGAATAATATATATGACATAATATATACCATGAGAATAGATCAATCAATGTAAAAAGATTCTTCTTTATAAAAGCCATGTAGATTTTATTTGAATAAAGTTCAAAAGTAGATATAAATTCAATAAGTAAAACAAAGCAATAATAATGATTGTATAATACTTTTCTTTTTTTCACTTTCAAAATCGCAATGAGCTTGAACATACTAATTTACTTGCTAATGTCTATACTTTGAAATAATGAATCCATAAGACAAATATTCTCTAAATAGGATATAAACATCCTTCAATTGTTGTAAAAGAATGGTTGTCAGAGCACATGTCCTCGCTGATAACATCAGTTTTACCATTAGTTGTACCTCACATAATCTGATAATATTTATAAGTCTCTCAACTCATCCCACAACTCCAATAAAATTGAGATTTTAGAAATATAAATATATATATATATATATATATATATATTGTATTAATCATATAGAATGTGTTGTATTATCGAAAGGTAGTCACTCCTGATGTAGATGTAAGATCAAAAAAGTTAGAAAATTCAATTTTGTGATTTTAGGCTTTGCTACAATAGTCCAACCATTCAATTGATAATTGGCAGCATGTAATATATAGTGAGGCTTCACTATTATATATCAAATCAATCACAAAGATGAAAAATACAGCTTAGGTATGCAAATTCATTATGCTAGTTTTTTAGTCTCTATTATAATTTTAACACTAAAAAGTTTGTAGCTATTAAGGATAATAAATTATCATGATTAATAATGAAACTTTAATTTTGATAGAAAAGGCTCAAGAAAAAAAAATAAAAGTAATAAAACAAAGCTAGGTTCCAAAATTTGAAAATATGATCTCAATTGTGAAAGATGTCATACTTTCTATAAATTTGATTAGTGCAATCTCTAAGTTGCCACACAGAATAGCAACCTTAGAGTTCTAGAACTTAGTATATATGTTCAATAAAAATCTCAAATCACATCTTTAGACTGAGTACAGTAGGCTACATATGAGAATTCCAAAACTTATACAAATGAGTTAGCTATGATGAACATGAGAATCAATGCATCTGATTCATACTACATTCTAATATAATTCCACAACAAATGTGCTATATGACATATCTTCCAATATAACCACTGTATTTGAATATTCAAGAGTACATTCTTGACAATTGACTAATACTGCTGTTCAGTAGAATTTTGCTGCAAAATATTAATGATTGACGAAAAATAGTTGCAATGCACATGGAAACTGATTTAATTTTAAAATCTAAAATTTGAATTTGAAATCTAGCAATCTTACCTACATTGGTCGATCAAAAATACAATCACCAAACAGCATCTGAGTCAGCAACAATTATTAATTAAAAACATCGATGTTGAAGTAAAACTTGTGCAACTAATAGTATACAGAAGAGCATCTCAAGAAATATGAAGTAAGGACTAATACTACAATGCAATATCTTATTATCACAGTTAGACTGCCAAACACATTAACACATATATTACATACTAATTTGTGTTGCTATCTCAAACTTGAAATCGTCTAATGAGGTCCTCTTTATATATCACATCTCCCATTAGTATTTTTATTGCTGAAACATATAGCTCTTTTGAACATCAAACAACATTGATTGTCAACAATGAAAATTAAGAGATAACAAAAAATTGAGCCAATAGTTTCAATACAAATTCCATGGCTGCACTTTTTCAATATGTAGATGAATCAAATTAAAGCAAAATATTAGGAATGGTCACTTCAAGCAAAAAGAATGTAGAATATCAAGGCCACCATGCTCCTTACAAATTCTTTGATTGGTGTAGGCATGGTCTTGCTTTAATGTTCACTTCCTCAATTATCATTGTTATACAATATCACACACATAAACTATTAAAGGGCCTTAGCCATTATGCCCAACAATTAAGTAGTTGGCAATAATTTTTCACTAATATTGCTAATGTTACTCAATTTGCTAGTAACTTTGAATACTCAAGAATTTTAAGAGATTATATATTTTCCACTTTTAATAAAGAACATTCATACTAATTAAGAGAAGATACATTAATTAAGATGAAAAGATATCCGCATTGAAAGCATGGGCCTTGAAATGCTAAGAGACCATCATTAAGTGTGATGATATCAAGAGTATTTTTTTACATAATTGTAGCAGCAAACTGCTGAAATTAATAAATCCACCTTAACTCAATTCTTAAAGAATCCCTATTAAAGATGCTAATTGTAAGCTATAAAACTCAAATATGATGATTAAGGCCCTATATAACTAAGATTCCTACCACCTCAACTGGTTGACCATATTCAAGTTCATATGATAAAAGCAGGATTCTTTTGCAAAACCTAACTTAATTACTTTTGTACATTTTTGCTTATCATTGTAATTTTCAAATTATTAACAAAATTGACCTAAAATAATGCTTTGCAAAATAATCTCCTAGACTTATCAAGAATTTAATTAAAGATAAATTATTGCATAATCTCTCATATGAAGATATAATACATGATTAGCATCATCTTTAAGTTCAAATATTTTGGCAATTTTGTCATTGACAACTGCATATTATAAAATCCTAGATTTTTTAATGTTTAATAATTTCAAACTCTTAATTTAATATACGTGCATTTAATTATGTTCATAGTATGGTTCTATATGCTATGGTATAAATTTGTAATATTTATGCTAATATTTATACATGAATAGTAATGTGCTTTGATTTGGTAGTTTTTTGTACAAACTATTATTTTAGTCATTTTGAAGAGATATTCACTGGCTTAATTTATACATTTGTCTTATTTATCATATGCATTCCAATAAATAGATGTCAACTTTCATCTCAAAATTAGTCTTTATCTTTGTTGCTCTTGCATCATGTTCCTATTGCAAGGTTGTCACACAATTTGGCATGTACCATATTCAAATTTTATTTAAACTTTTATCAGAAATGATCCAAGCAATTACACTTTGTGATACCTAAAGGTTGTTGCCATTAAGCAATGTGAGTACTGATACAAATTGAAGGAGTTCTTCTTTACTAAATTTGCTAATAGGTTCTTCATTCTTAGGATCTTATAATATTTAGATCAGGTTTGCATAAATCGTTAGTGAAAATTTTAATTTATTGCTATATATTATAGATTGTAAATGATTACTTTATCTTTTATAATATTAATAATGAATCTTTGAAAGGAAGGCTAAATGTACCCACAAGAAGTTTTTTAGGCTTTATTTCACTTTATTAATTAATTACTTTGTAAAGAATTGGATGTTAGATTCCTTTGTTACATGCGTATAAAAGTCTAGTTCAAGTCGTGCTTTCTTTATGGATTATCAAATGAATACTTGTGAATTGCATCTCCTTCCTCCCTTCCTCTCCTCCTCCTCTCATCCCACCTTTGTTGATTTATAATTGTCAATAATCAATTTTTTTACATCATTGTATATGATAATAGTTCATAATGTCTAGTTTAGTAATGGTATCACTTCTTGCCTTCTTTGCTTTGAAAATGAATGATGTATTGTCTTTTTAAGTCTTAAGAAAAGATTTGTGGTGGTGCTGGCAACAAAGCATGTCCTGAAAGGATGCATTGTAATTGCTTCATTCATTGGTCATTCAATTTATATGACTTACTTGTGCTTGTTTGCTCTTATCTTACTTAAAAAATATAGCCTAGATCTAATAATTTAGTGAGTATGATTGATGAAGTGGCAATTATTTTAGTTCTTTAATAATTTTGGTATTGCAGCTAATAGGCCCAAATTTACTCAATAAATATACTTTAGTCTTAGAGAATGATTTTCAAGTTTAAACCATTTCAAACCTTGAAGAAGACTAAATGTTTAAAATAACTATTAGAATAAATGTGTATGTCTATGAGATCTACTCAATATTACAACTAGTACTCTAGAACCATAATGTTTTTATTTAAGAATAACCACATTATACATGTACAATATATTAGTATGTTTCTTCAAAAGCTTTCTTAATGGCTTAAGTAACCAATATTATTATGAAGCTTTTTATAATAACTTAGGTGGCTAAACATTAGAAGCTCAAATTAGAAGCTTCTAGCTTTATAAGTTGTATATTTGAAATTATTAATATTATATTTATTTTTTCGAATTTGTTTTTTAGTCTTATTTTTCTTTTGGCTTACAATCTATTCTGTATCTTAACAATAATTATTTTCATATTATATTATATTATAATCTTTTCTTTGTTCATATTTCTTATTTTTCTTTGATATAAATAATTAAATTTAAAAGAAATAATAAAAAATATTTATAGAACTTTATATGTATTTTTGGATTATTAAGATAGTTTATATAATACATAAATATTTTAATTTTTAATTTTTAATGCTAATTTTTTAAATTTTAATACAAAATAAATGCTTAATAATAAAAAAGTATTTAATTTAAATATTTTCAATACAATCAATAATATTTTATCTATAATTTTATTTGAAAAATCATTGAATAATATAAATATAATTCATAAATACATCTTTAATAATTGAAATCTATAATTTACAAAAAAAGCTAGATTTTTTTCATATATGCAGATTTGTAGTAGGCAATATATTTATTTATTAAAATAATATCATTTTATTAATTTTTACGAATCTTATTAAATACGTATTTTTGAAAAAATGGTTTATATGAAAAATAAAAAATAAAAACAAAATTTTATATCCGATTTTATACTAAAATCACTTTTTAATTTTTAATTTTTTCGAAGTATTATTTTCTGCATCAGAAACATTTTTTTAATTATTTATTCAAATTCATTGAAATATGTGATCTTGATAGGTTGATGTTTAATATCTTTTTTTTAGAATTGTCATTGAGAAAATGTAGATTTTTATTTTTTATTTTTTTATTTCACAAGCAGTAGAACAGAAATAAATATTTAACTATACCTCTGTAAGTTTTGTTAAATATTTATCGTGTAAGCTGTACAGATCAAATTCCGCAGGTGTATGGATATGTTCGTCCTAAGTATGTTGTATGTATTTATACGTTTCCAGTTCTTATTTTGATACTTTGATTTCAAAATTACAGCAATGATTGAATCATGGTTAATTATTTTGTATGGAAACCATCTAAATTAGCTATGCAAACTACAATGTTTGTTACATGAATAAATTTAATGTGTCAAGTATCGTTTAAAAAAAATTCAAAACGTTTTGTTGCTTTCTTATTCGTTATGAAGTTATGCATAAAATCTTTAATAATATTACATTCCAGTTATTTTTAAAAGGTAAACATTTGGATATTAACATGCATAGAAATAATACAGCATAAAAATACAGAAACACATAAGTAGTAGTGATTCTTACATTACCACACAACCTTTTGATCTGGAAACAGTTTATAAAGTGACACAAATCAAATCAAATATCCAATAGTAAAAATCATAAAAACATTTGAACACCACTTGGAGTGAAAGAAAAAATACTGAAAAGCACCTTAGAATATACTAATTAAATTAATAATTTACATAGCAACAAAGCATAACTTGTTAACATGTAAAACATGTGACTTAAAACATGTAACTATTTTCCCACTTGATTAAATACTTGTTTGATTTAGCATGTTAACTTTGCAAACAAGCAACAATGAAAGTTTTGAAGGAAAGACACAATTTTAATAAGTATACATTTGTGTGTGTGTGTATATGTAATTCTTTTAGAGAGATAACCCAAGTTCATGTTTTAACAAGACAATATCAAGTTTTGAAGGTGGTTTTAAGACAGAGTTTGTGATGTTTATTGATTTTGAATGATAATTTAATCACTATCAGTATTAATTAAAATTTTACATATAATGTCAGTTAAATTCTTAGAAAAAACTGGTACATTTCAAATTGAAGATTTGAAATGTTAGTTCATCAAATTTAAAAGCTCGATTTTCACGAGAACTGAATACCATTGTAAATTAAATATATGATCAGTTTGTTAATTTGTATTAAACAATATCAATGATTTAAGGAAACACTGAAATTCAATCACATGGTTTTTGCAACGTATGAATTATTGTATTGTTCTTATAAATATTCTAATCATGCATGGTTGCACTTCGTTTCATGAAAGGATTGCCTGGCATCATTGTTTAAGAACTGACATTTACTTAACCATAATATATACTTTACTATTTTACATAGTAATGGGTTTTTCTTGACACTAAAATTAATTTTTCTCAAAATAGAACTTATTTTCTTCAAAATTTTCTTTTCAATCACTATTCACTTAGATTCAAAAGACTTTTAGAAATTTTAAGCCCAAAAACTATGAATAATAAAAAAATAATACAAAATGAATACAAAGTTGAAATCTCAATATGAAATATAAACGGATTCAGATTTTATTTTTTTATGGTCTACATTATTTTATAACACGTAAATTTAAAAGCCAGAAAAATCAATAAAGTAAGAATTATAGTTATTAATATTTCTTTCACTGTTTCCTTTTAAATAATAAATACAGTAAAATACCAAAAGGTACAGGTAAAGAAGAAAGATAAGCAGGGTGGCATCAATAGCATTAGCATGCTTTTCCAGTTGGTGAACATTCCACCATTGTTGATCTTTTTATACTTACTATGAAATGAATCAAAACAACAAAGGTTTGTTGGAACATTGTGTGGTTCTCAAACTGAAAATTTCTTGTATCTGATCACTTTCTTTCTCTTCTTTACTCCTTTTCAAATTCGGTTTTGAAGTTTGATTGTTATATATATATATATATATAGTTTTTCTCCCATCAGGTTTATCATTGAGTTCATAATCTCATCAATTGATATTCAAATACTTAGTGTATGCATAAAATAATATTAATAAAGCTATTGTAATCTAAAGTTCACATTTATTGCGGTCTTGCTTTAAACCAATATGCTAGAACTTTTTCTCTTTCACTTGTCCATCTATTTCTTGTGTTAATTTTTGTATTTCTGCATTATTTGAAATGAGATAGTTCTTTTTTACAGTTATACTGTGCCAGCCTAGACTATATATATATATATATATATATATATCTGAAGCAGTTGTTTCAAATCAGAAAAAAAAAGTTCAACACTTCACCAGATTTTGAATGACACATGGCATTGAAGAAGCTTCAATGACTTTAATTGTGAAAGCCTCCTTGTTCCCTTCATAGTTCTTTCTTTATTGGTTTGACAATTTAGTTTCACAATTTAAAAAAGGTAAATGGTGTTTTTTTTTTTTTTTTTTTTTTTTTTTTTTTTTTTTTGTTTTTCCTATTCTCAAGCTTGGTTTGAAGTAAACATGTGTGTTGGAATGCTCTAGGGTGGGCATGGGACCACATTTTGAGCACCCAAGCCCACGTCTTAAACTATAACAAAGAGAGAGTGAAGGGCGTTTCAGTTCATTCATGCAATGGGACCATGACTTCCTGCACTTCCTTGCACACAAACAGTATGACCCTCTCTACAATTCCAGGGTCCCACGGGCACTCCTGCCCTGCCCCGTTCCAGGCTGGAATGTGCTTCCCTCCATGGGATGGATGGATGGATGGATGGATTCATGGATGAAACTTCATTCTGCCATCCTTGTACCAGAAGGCTAGGGTTTGGGGTATTTGGGGTATTTGAGGTAATTAGGGATCTCACTGTTTCCATGTTGTTGGTTCACACCATGAGAAAGCGGACTCCTGTTATTGAACATAAGAACGGAATTCAGGCATCATAAGGAGGTTTCCAGTGAAAAATTAGTGTAAAACCTCAGGAAAACCACAAGCATACCTGGAATCACTATCCATATTGTATTTCATGAACAAGAGGGTCCACTCCTACCAGTATATTTTATTCCATTGTTTTCCTCTCCCCCCCCCCCCCTTTCATTTATTGAATATGAAAGAAAAGTAAGTAATAGTCTAGCAAGATGAATGAAATGAGACTCACAAAATGGATGAATGTTTTGAAAGAGGAGGAAGAGGATGGGTGGATGCATGCACGGATGGTGACTAAAAGGGGAAGCAGAATTAAGGACGTGAAGATGCGTTCACGCGAGGGAGGAGAATAAAGGAGGACAGCAAGAGAAAGAGCGAAAGAGAGATATGTGTGACTGTATAAAGGGCGAGGGTAGTGATGACGTGGACATCATCCATTCTTGGATCTGTTCATCCATCCGGCCAGCCCAGGCATCTGCGATCGCTTTGTGATCATCACCACCATCATCATCATCATCATCATCATCATCAATACAGTAATCATTTTTGCCACGTCTATCGCCCCTTGTCCGCTGTGGATGGTGGATGGGTGTCAAGGAAGATGCCCACGCGTCGATGGATGTATCTATGGTCGAACAAATGATTTTCATCTTCTTTCGATTCAGCTTTCAAATCCCATTCCCTCGCACACAGATCATATGGTGGGAATATTCTCAAAAGTTCGGGGTTTAATAATAATAAAATAAAAATAATGGCAATTTTTAAGGTTTAACATAGAAGCATGGCACTATGTGTGGATATATTTACATTTGTATGATCAGTGGGCTTTAAGCCAATGTCAAGATTTACTGTGAAATGGGTGCCTATGATGCATGATAATCTATTTAGTGTAAGAGAGCAACCTGAAAAAGTTTCAAAACCTTATGTTGTCATATTGATTGGTAGTAAAGACCAAACAATATGTGGTACATATTTTAGATAGAGCACATATTTTTTCCTTACTTAATTTCTTTCTTTATTTAATGTTTTAATTTATCAAAACTGGAATGTCCAATATGATCATATCTTCTTCTTCTTCTGCTACTTTTTTGTCCTTGTTTTACTCTTGTCTGTTTTGGAATATAAGAGAGCAAATCTACTTACTACTGTTTTTGGGAATACAATAGATTGTATATTTCCAGACCGTTTCCTTGATGCTCTAGAGTGGGACCAGAAACAATCATATCTTGGTGAGAGTTGAAGTAATTTAAGGATTCTTCACTTTGGAATGTATTGGGTGGGTAGTAGGTACATGAAAGTAATGTTAAAGCTGAAAAATGGTTCAAAGTTCTCTTATACCATAGAAGCACAGTCCATCTTGGTCTAACTTAATTCAGCAACATTCCTTCCTCACATTCTCTTTATTTGTGAATCCAGCTTCCTCTGCTCCCAAGTGGGCTGACCAGGAACCCTCTCTCTGCCATCTCTGCCCACTCCCTACCATAGATCCCCAAGCTCCTCTCATTTCTCATTAAGTAAGTATAAATGTAGTAAAAATATAAATGTTTGTGGTATAAAAATAGCCACTGGAGAATTAACAAACTAAAAAAAGCCACTTTTCAAACCTTTAGTGAAAAAAGTCTGTGCGCATACAGTGTTTTTTTAAAGATTTGGAGAACAATCACCCAACTGTAAGGTTGTAGTGAAAAATGTGTTTTTTTTTTTTTTTTTTTTATTTATTATTTTTAAAAAATAGCAAGCATGTAGTCTTATCTATCAGAATGGGAGCCTTTTTCTAATGACACAATGGGAGAATCCAACCTTAGATTTTTTTCTTATTTTTTGGGAGGGCACACATGGAGTTTCTTATTCTTATTCTTTTACGATAAGGGTGTTTTTTGGATTTATTTATTTGTTTGTTTGTTTGTTTGTTTGGTTTTTTTTTGGCACAAATGGAAAAGATTTCAGTGCAAAGAATAAAAAATACAAGGCCATGTTAAGATAGAGTCAAGAAACCCCATCTAATTTGGGACTAAACTAGTGACTCAATATATAGTTATATTACAAGCTAGTCAATTAGGATACTATGGAAATATATACTAATTCTATTAAACCACAATCTTAATTGTTTACCACATTAGACACATAGTATTTTGTTGTTTTTCCATGTCTTATCAAAACTTATAAATCAAAAATCAGCTATATTTCTTTATTTTGTAGCTTTTAGATGAGTTTGGTCTATTTGATGCATCCATAGTCTTGAAGTCATTGCTACATTTTAGTTGTGATACATCATAAAGGAGAAGAATTCAAAGAAGATTCATAAATAAGTGACAAATGAATCAAAGGAAGATGAAAAAATAGAAATAAGAAAGTAAATATATTTAATAAAAATCTGAAATGGTTATTGCTAGAGACTAGGAAGCTAGAAATTCTTGAAACTAGACTAGAAGCAAGAAAAGAATTGATAAGAGTGAAGAATGCTTCATTCTTGCATCTATATATACTATCTACCTAAGAGTTATGTAACAACATTTTATAAGATTCTAATACATGTTCAATTTACAAGACACATGTCTGAACATGCAAAAAAAGTTTCCTATATGTATCACAAATATACGCATTTACTCTAATAATAATCTATATTATTACGTAGAAGTAGGTAAATAAAGATTAATTTCATAATATCTTTTAGAGAAGGTTCCTAGAAGCTTCATAGACATGATTTTGACTTTATATATGTTTATAATTGATTGAGAGGTTTGAAACTTGGTCAACATATATGTCAGTAGCTTGTGGAACAAGCTAATTATGTCGCGTACATATAGAAAAATTGCCTTACAAGTTAAGACATGTGTTTAGCAAAGTGAACTCGTGTTGGACGTCATATAAAATATTGCTATGTAGCTCCTAATTACATAGTATATATAGAGGCAAAAATGAAGCCTTCTTCACTCTTATTAACTTCTTTGTAGTCTTTAGTCTTACTTCAAGATTTTTTGATCTTCTTATCTTTAGCAATAGTCATTTTAGTTTGATATTATGTCATCTTTGAGTGATTATCTAGTCTTTTTGAATGACATAATAGTGTCTTGGTTTTTTAGTTCTTCAAGATTCATATTTTTGATAATTTGATAAGAGTGTTAACTTATTGTTCTTGTCTTGTTTTAGAAGTGAGTAGATTATCCCACTTTTATTCTTGTGTTTTGAAGGTTGTAGACTTTCCACCTTCAAATAAATAATTTAATTTTTTAATATTGATTTTTTCCTAAAAAAAATGAATTATTTTTTTTTGTCAAATTTTTTATTTGATTTTAGAGATTGCAAATTATCCTCTTCTAATTTAACTTTTTAAAATTTATTTGAGTTTTTCATAGAAGGATAGATTACGGATACTATTCTCAACAAAAGTGAGAATAGATTGCAACTATTACAAATCTTCACAAGCTTGTGAACACTCTAAGAATAGAAATCTTACATATTTCTAATGTGGATCATAGAAGTACTATTTATATATATATAAAAAAGACCCTAGTCTATTCTAAAAAGATGTGTAATTGAAAGAAGCAAATAAATCAGCTCCACAACTAAATTCAAGAAGTCTAATTTTATAAGCACAAGAGAGGTAAGAATTAATATGCTCAAGTTTGATGGAAGAAGATCAAAATTTCAAAGACTTTAGTAACAAATTAAGTCCTATTTAAAGTTGCATCATTTTCAATACATCAATAGATTTACTCAAATTAAATTCTTATGTGTACTTTCATTAGGAAGTGATCTTTGTTAAATTATACTTTTGACGGAAAAATATTGACAACTATTCTATGATTTGAATTCATTATTAGAAGTATTCATAGCTACATATAGAGAAAGTAATAGAAAAAGGATAGCAAAGACTAAGCTTACATCACTACAACAAGGATCACATTAATCTACCACATATGCTGTTGAATTCTAAAATCTTACTTGTAATGTAAATTAGAATAATAAAGCCCTTATGAATCAATTTTGATATGAATTGAAAAATAATGTTAAAGATTTATTACTAATAATACCAATAGTAAATTCATTAGAGAAATTTATTACTTAAACCATTGCATGTGACAAAAAATTCTTTGAAAGATTTCAGGGACAAAGATTTCATTAAAGAAATACAAATCAAGCTATAGAAATGTTCTAATATAACATAGCTAATAAATAAAAGAAAGAAGAAAATATTATATTATAAAATATCTTATTTTAAACTATTATAGCAAATTATTTTAGAAATATAGATAATAGTCAAAAAGATAGTAAAACTAAAAGATATTAATGTTGCCTTCTATAAAATAGGCTTCAACTTACTTTGTAGGACCATTACTTAAACAAAAAAAATATATTAGAAAATTAAACGATATAGGCATATGTAGGAGTGATTTAAGAGTAGGTTTTTTAATAAAATTTACTACAAAAATCTAAGAATTAGTACCTGTAGAAGACTAGTTGTCAACTTGGATTGAAATCAAAACTTAAAGCACAAAAATACACACCTATGATGACTCTAAGATTCTTCCATAGATCAAAAATTAAATTTTGAGAGCAAAATTGAAGAAAAAATTTTATACATTGGTTTTATATCATTTAGATCAATATTGAATTTTTGGAAGATTTTCAAAGTTAATAATGTTCTTAGTTGATTTAGATTTTGAGAAATAAAAATATAATAATAAATTTGAGGATTTCGTTAGTTTACTAGTATGTGTACAAATAAAATTTGGATAGTGTCTTGATGTACTAGTTCTTAATATGTATACAAATTTTGAAGTCAATCAAAGAGTTAGATCAAAGTGTGTTAAGATTTTTGTAGGTTGAAGTCTCAAAAATTGGAGTTTGAAGGTCAATGAGTATTACTAAGATCTTTAGTGATTTGTCAATTGGATTGAAGTTAATTTTTTTTATATAGATATAAGACTTGATTTTCAACATTAAATTGAAATTTGAGAGCAATTTAATAATTCAAAAAGGAGATTTTGGTACAAGAAGTTTAGCATTTAGGTTGGAACAGGAGGCTAAACAACATCCAATTAGTTTATCTTGGATTTCTCTCAATTGGTAAGTTCAATTGATTTTATCTTTCTTCATCTTCTTTTTAACTAAAATATTAAGAAGTGTACAAATTTTGAGTTGATATTAATAGTTTAATTATTAATTGTTGAGATTCGATTTTGCTATAGGATTTGGTTTAAGATATGCTTGCGCTTTGATTAGGACTTAGGATTTGGTCTAGCATTTGGTTAGAATTAAGATTTATTTGGAATTTGATTTAAAACTTTACTAGGAATTTATTAAGATTTATTTAGGATTTGTCTAGGATTTATTTAGGATTTAGGATTTTATTAGAGTTTCATTAGGATTTGACCTAAGATTTGGTCAAGATTCAATTCAGGTTTCATTTAAGGTTTGATTTAAGAATTGATTAAGTTTTAATTAAGGTTTTAATTAAGGTTTGACCTAGGGATTGGTTAAGATTCAATTATGGTTTTTATTTTTAGTATTGTAAAGGATTCTTTGTTATTTTTTTATTTATTTTTTAATATTTCTTAAAGATTATTGTTATTTCTTTAAAGATTCATTTTTATATTTCTTTATGATTTCTTATTATTTTTTTTTAGAATATTTTAGTAACTTCTTTTAAATTTATTTTGGATTGATTAAAGTTTGATTAGGATTATTAAAATTTAATTAAATTTTATTTAAGATTTTATTAGACTTGATAGGATTGTTGTTGTATTTTTATTTATCTTCTTTAATTAGGTGCTTGATGCATTCTCAACCAAAAATACATGTACTAAGACAACAACACCTTGTAAGTTTTTTAAAGCTTACTTATCTAAGTTAAAGCCTATATAAATTGACATGATGTATTTTAAATCTCTTACTAAGCAAGAATACACTTATCATCATCAAAAAGATTTATGCCTATATTATGGAGAATTCAAGCACACTACTCAATATTGTCTAAAGATGCTATACAATTATAAAATGTCAATGGAGCATGGTTGCTAAAGAGGACAATGTATTAAATAACAGGTTTTTCCAACTATAATATGAATTGTGTGGCTAGAATCTTGCATAAGTCCTAATAAAGGTCATATTCTCTCCTTAGATCCTTCACATTGTTTTACAATAGAAGTTTTTATGGGACCAAAAAATCTCAAAGTCTTAGTCTTATTAGATTTAAGAGCCTTTGCCTATTTTATAAACAAAGATTTTGTCAAAAAATAAGTAATATTCTTAGTTAAAAAAATCAAACCTATATATATAGAAGTAAAAGATGGTCATTTGATGTCTCTTAGAGATGGTACATATAGAATTATTCCATTAAAAGTAGCAACTAGTAGTCATAATAGTTTAATAATATCTAGTATAATTAGATCTCCTTTTAACTCAATTATATTAGGATTATTGTGGTTAAAAAAGTATAAAGTTCATATAGACTGAATTTCTTGTAATCTTGATTTTTCCTATAGTTTAATTTAAGATTCTACTAGGCAAATAAAAATCTATAAGGTTGATACATCTAAACCATTATTGGTAGATGCAAGAACTATCATGTATGCTACAAAAAAAGAATCAATTTTTGCTATATACATTATATTTATTATTAATAGAAAAAAGAATTTAAATGGTATTCCAAATAATTACTAAGATTATCGAGACATTTTTAAAAAAAATATATAAATATTTTTTCAAAGCATTGTCTTTATGATTATTCCATCAATCTTCAAAAAAAAACTCAACGACCATTTCGACCACTGTCTATAGCCTATCACAAAATAAGTTGGCTATATTCAAAGAATTCATTGATGAAAATTTGGCTAAAAACTTTATATGTTATTTTAAATCTCCAATTATGGTTCTTATCTTATTAAAGAAGAAAAAAGATGGATCTTTGTAGATGTGTGTGGATTATTCAGGACTCAACAGATCATGATAAAAATAGATATTTTTCATTTTTAAATTTAAGACTTTTTAATCAACTAAATAAGATAAAGATCTATACAAAAATAGATCTATTAGTAGCATATAATCTAGTATGCATAAAAGAAAGAAAGAAAATAAAAAAATATATTTCAAATCGAATATGGCCATTTTAAATATAATGTCATGCCTTTTGGACTTATAAATGTATTAGTTGCTTTTCAACATCTAATGAATGATGTCTTTTATAATTTTTTTGATGATTTTATTATTTTTTATTTAAAAAAATTCTTAATTTATTCTAAGAATACAAAAGAGGATGAACTTTATGTTTGTTATGTATTAAAAAAACTAAGAAATATAGATTATATGCCAAGATAAAAAGGCATATATTTTATAGTATTTAAGTTGACTTTTTAAGATATATTATTTTAAATGATGGTCTTATGATGGATCTTAAGAAGGTCTAAACTATCATAGATTGAGAGATCTCAAAAACAATCAAATATGTGTAATGTTTTTTAAAATTTGCTAATTATTGTTGGATCTTCATTAAGAAATTTTCTCAAGTGGCAGCCCCTCTTACATATCTAACATGTAAAGACAAACTTAAGTGGAGTAGTGAAGCTCAAACATCTTATGAAATCTTACAAACAACATTTATTTTTGAAACAATTTTTTATTGTGTTGATTTTTTGATGGAATTCTTTACGAAAATAAATACATTAGATTTTGCTATAGGTATTGTTTTATTAAAAATAGAAATAGATAACAAGCTCTACTCGATAGCTTTTTATTCTAAAAATAATTTAGCAGTCAAAATTAATTATAAAATCTATGATAAAAAACTTCTTATAATTAAGGATTTATTTCAAGAATGGCATCATTATCTAGAAGGTGCTTTTAGTCTTATCACCATATATACGGATTATAAGAACTTCAAGTAATTCATGTCAACACATATTTTGAATTGTCACCAAGCTCATTGAAGAATGTTTTTATTAAGATTTGATTTCAAGATCACTTATTGATCCAAAAAATAAGGTTTGTTAGAAGCCATTTTTGGTCGTTCTTATCTTACACCAAAAAAAGAGATCCATATTTTTATCAGTAAAGAAAAATTCTTTTAAAGCCAAAGCATTTTCACCTTTGAGTGGTAAAATCAATATTAACTATTGATTCAAATTTTTTCAAGCAAATTCAATCAAGTATATCTTTTGTTTCTAGTTCATGATATTAAGAATAATTCTTTCAAGTCTCATGATTCTTCTAAATTAAAATTTAATAATAATCTAGTCTATTTTGAGAGATAGTTGTATATTTCAAAAGGCAAAGCATGTTTATGTATTTTTCAGGTTTATCATCACTTTCTAAAAATTAGAAATTTTGGATAAAATAAAACTTTGGAATTAATATCTAGAAATTTTTGATGACCTCAAATGTTGAAGATAGTCAAAGATTTTGTAAAATCATGTGATATTTGTTCAAGATCCAAAACTCTTCATTTTTGATCTTATGGACTTCTTTAGCTATAATCTATTTCAAAGCAATCGTAGTCTTTTGTTTCTATAGATTTTATCAAAAATCTTTTAATCTTAGGTTTGTATGATTCTATATTTGTAATATTAGATAGTTTTACCAAGATGGCATATTTTGTACCATGTACAAAATCTATCTTAGGTAAAGAAATGACTAAGTTTTTTCTTGACAACATCTATCCTTGTTATGGATTGTCCAAAGATATTATATTGAATAGAGAGATTTAATTTGTATGAAGATTTTGGAGAATATTTTTTAAGGTTTTCTTGTTAACTTTTTATCTTCAAATTGATAGACAAATGGATAGAATAAACCAAGCTTTAGAGTAATATCAAAGGTATTTCATCAACTATCATCAAGTTGATTGAATTATTCTTTTTTTATTTTCAAAGTTTGCATATTATAATTTAATATATTTTTCTAGTCAACAAATTTTTTTTTTCAACTATGATTGTCATCCATAATTTGATATTTTTAACTTTTTAAAAGTTTATAATTCTATAACAAAAGATTTGGTAATTTGTTTATCAAAGCTACATACAAAAATGTTGGAAAAATTAAAGGAAGCTCAAGAGCAACAAAAGATCAAAGCAGATGCCTATTGCAAAGAATAACTACAAGTTAATATGGATGACAAAGTATTGTTACTTTGTTGGAATATCAAGAGTACTTGTCTTTAAGATAAGTTGGATTATGATAGGCTTGGATCTTTTCCTCTTTGTGAACAAGTCAATCTTATTGCTTATCAATCATTTCTATTGGAGTCTATAAAGATCTATCTTGTATTCCACATATCCTTTCTTTACCTATATAAGATAGTAAATATTTTAAGAAGAAGATAAATGCCACTTTTTCCTAAAGAAGTAGATAATAATCAAAATTTTGAAGTGAAAGAAGTCATAGATTCAAGGTAGTGCTAAAATAGGTTGGAATATTTTTTTCATTGGCGTAGATATGATATTAATAAATGTAAATGGGACCTAGAAAAAAATCTTGCAAATGCAACAAGATGGTGAGGCTTTTCATTGATAACATCCATAAAAACCAAGATGAAGAATAGCAAGATCTATAAAAAATAGTAATTACTTCTATAATTACCTAATTATAGAAGATAAATAAAAATGCAACAATGATTCTATCAAGTCTAATAGAGCCTTAAATGAACTTCAAGTAATTCTTAATAAATCCAATCAACTTTAACATATTGAAATAAACTTAAAAGAAGTCACAAAAGAAATACAAAGAAGTCATAATTTTATCTCAAAAAAAAAAAAAAAAAAAAAAAAAAATCTTAAAGAAATATGAAAATAAGTCCTTAAAGAAATAATAATAATATTAAAGAAATATTAGAAATAAAAAATTTATAGAGATAATAATTTTTTTAAAGAATAATAAAAATAGAAATATTAATATAATCCTAATTTAAACCTCAATTGAAACTTAACCAAATCATAGGTTAAATCCTAATTGAAATCCTAATTGAATATTAACCAAATCCAAAGTCAAATCTTAGTAAAATTCTAATAAAACTCTAAATCCTAGACAAATCCTAAAAAAATCTAAACAAACCTTAATCAAATCCTAATCAAATTCTAAACCAAATCCTAGATCTTAAATAAAATCTTAATAAATCCTATATCAAAACAGAATATCAATAACTAATAATCAAATCATTGATATCAATTCAAAATTTACAAAGTTTTTAATATCTTAGTTAAAAATAAGTATAAGAAAGATAAAATTGATCGTACTTACCTATTGAAAGAAATGCAAGATAATCCAAATGGATGTTGAGCCGCTTCTTATTCTAACCTGAATGCTCAACTTCCAATGCTATTATCTCCTTCTTAAGCTATTGAATTGATCTCAAATTTCATTCAAAAATTGAAAATCAAGTCTAATATTTGTATAAATGTATTTGAATTCAATCCAATTGATAGATTGTTGAAGATCTTAGAAACACTCAATGATCCTCAAACTCCAATTTTTGAGATCCCAACCTATAAAAACCTTCATATACTTCAATCTAATTATTTGATTCACCTCAAAATTTGCATACATATTTAAAATGAATGCACTAAAACATTGCCAAAATTTCACTCATACACATACCATAGAATTCAAGAAACCTTCAAATTTGTAAATATATTTTAATTTTTTAAATCCTAATTCTACCAAATACATTACTAACTTTGAAAATCTCCCAAAATATCAATATTAATTCAAATAACATAAAATTAAAAACTAAAACTTTTTTTAAGTATGCTATCAAATTTCACTCTTTAATATACAAAAGAATCCTAAAGCCAATGTACATGCATGGTTTTGTACCTCAGGGTCTGATTTCAATCCAGGTTGACAACTTGTTTTCTCTTGGTATCATTTCTTGGCTTCTTAAGGTAAATTTTTCTAAAATCTGCTCTTAATTCTTTCTTATACATGCCTATATTATTTAATTTTTCAATCTACTTTGATTTGCCTTATTTATGGTTCTAAAAAATAAATAGAAGTCTATTTTGTAAAAAAAAATAGCATTAGCACTTTCTAGTTTTATTATATTTTTGACTATTATCTTTATTTTTAACATAATTTTTTATAATATTTTAAAAAAATATCTTTTAGAATATAATATTTTCTTCTTTCTTTCATTCATTAGCCATGTTACATCACAACACCGCTCTTTGTAGAACTTAACTCTAAAAAAGGAAATAATGTCACAAACATACATATTTACTCCAATAATTACTTATATGATTAAGTAGATAAAGTAAATATAAATTAAATTCACTTTTTTTCTAAAGAAGCTTCTTAAAAGAATCATAGATGTAATTTTGACTTAACTTGTATTTGTAATTAATTGATAGATTAAACTTAGTCATAAGTTAACTACATGCCACACTTTTTAGTAGCTCATGGAACAAGCTAACTATGTAGCGCACATATAAAAAACTTGCCTTATAAGTTAAAATATGTGACTAGCAAAGTCAATACATGTTAGAAGTCTTATAGAACATCATTATGTAGCTTTTACTTAGATAATATACATGGAGATAAGAATGAAGTCTTTTTCACTCTTGTCAATGTCTTTCTAATCTTTGATCTTTTTTTAAAACTTTTTAATCTTCTTTTCTTTTGTAATAGTCATTCTGGTTTAATATCAAATTACCTTTGAGTGATTATCTAATCTTTTTGAGTAATACAAGAATATCTTGATTTTTTAGTTCTTGAGGTTTCATTTCTTTGATAAGATATATGCCACATTGTCAGCTTATATCACAAGTTATTTGTAAGTGTGACACATAGCAAATTTTTTAGCAAAGTTTTTAACCTTGTAATCACATAATTACATATATAAAGATAAAATTATATCTAAATAGCTTCTAAAAAGCTTCTGTATGAAATATTAGTAATTTAATTTATTTTTATTTATTTCTACCTAATCATATTATTTAGATAATTATAGGTATGTCTATGACATATGTTCTATCTACTACTTTTCTTTACTAAAAATCATACTATTACATTCTAATCATAATTCTCAAATAGTAGCTCCTCTAAACAATGTCCAAATAAGCTTAAATTTGCTAAACTACTAGTATAATAATTTTATTAATATGCAATGGTGCCATTGAATGTTGTACCATGATGGTAATACATCAAGATTTTGATGTATTTTATGAATGATAATAAAGCACCATTTCCAAATTCAAGCAGCCTTAGAATAGTCCCAAAACCTATAAAGAATGGTTTTTGCAATACTTAAGGAAAATGGGCAAAAAATATTAATATTCAGTTTGAGTTTGTTCTGCCATTTATTAATAACTATCACCTTATGATACATACAATGACAAACAAAACTGAGTACAAAATCTGAAGTGCCAACTTTTAAGAGCAATTACAGAAATTTCAATGATTGCTTTATAAATCTGAAAGTTACCTGGAATAATACACACAGTCTTGTACACATGTACAAAGTTGCACATCAAATTGATAACTAAACATCCTTCTACAAAGTCAAATCAACAACTATGTCTTGTACTCAGTATTGTTCAAAGAAAATCTTCAAACTTCAATATTTAGTCCAATAACCTTTTGCTTCCAAAACATCTGAAATCCTTCTAGGCATACTTTTGTATAGTTTCTCACAATCTTTTGCATCAAAACTAGGGTAAATACTACAAACATTCTCCCACAATTCTTGAACACCTCTTGGCCTTGGAGTCACTTGGCTCAAACGCTGTTTGAGAAGTGCCCAAAAATGTTCCATTAGATTCAAATCTGGAGATTGAGCTGGCCATCGAAGGAGCTGAAATGGCTATGAAGAGAGCCAAAACTAAACACTTTTTGCCGTTGTCGTACTGTAATTACTTACAATATGTAAAAATTAGTGAAAACATGTAATATATTTATAAGTCTTAATGTAAGTTAGAATAGTGAGTATGTTAATTTAAAATGAATTGAAATAAGAAAAATTATTTGAAAGTTAATCTAATTTGATTATAGAATTTATATTATATAGGATTTAGATAGTTAGTATAAAGATTAAGGGAAGGGAGGAGTTAAAAGATAAAAAAATAACTAGAAGGAGGCTTATTGGGAAGGATGAAAGTAAGGCATGGTTGGATGAAGGCAAGGGGTGAAGAACTTCATCCCTATTGGTCGAATACCATGCCCAATGGGCTTTGAGGAGGCTGCCCGAGGCCATATTAGGGATTAGGGTTCCTCTTTCGAGGCCATTGGAGCTTTTGAGGCTAGGGTCAGAAGGTTTAGGGTTTTTGGTATAACTTGGGTGAAGATTTTGTGTGATTTCGGGTTTTTATGGAAAAGATATGAATGTTCAAAGATAAGGTGTCAATTTCGTACCTACTGTCACTTCTTTTGGGCATCACATACGAATACGGAGAGCAACGGAAGATCGGCGACTGGATTTGAAGGGAGCATTTTCTCGGCTACACATTCTACTTACTGTATAGTGAATTCTAAGATTGGATGAAGGAGTTATGAGGCGTTGAAGACAGCACTTGTAATTTGAAGGCAGTAAGTATATCGTTTTGTTGCTAGTTATGGGTGAAGCCATATCTTGAGTTTCTGGACGAATTTTTGGCTCAAAATTTCCACAAGTGTGTTTAATTGGGTTAAGAAGCTTTAAATCAAAGTTTCATAGTATTTGAATAATTAATTTGTGAGATATGAAGGAAGTTGTACACGGGTGTAAAAAAGCTAGGGTTTGAAGCTACAGTTAGGGTTTTCAAGATATCACAAGATCTAAGACGAATTTACGGTTGCATTTTGGTGTGGTAGTTGTTAAAGATATATCAGTACTCCATGTAACATTTGGAGTTGTTTAGACGGATAGATCGTAAGTTATGAGCTATTGAACTTCAGGAAAAATTCCTCATAAGGATATATAAGTTTTTTATAACACCTTATCAAGTATTTTGGTGTTCTTTGGATTTTAAGGCTTGTATATTGATGTAATTGCTCCAAAGGAGAAGAGTTTATATATATAAAATAGTTACCCTTATATTTCAAACTTGATTGAGTATTTAGTGACAGCCAGAAGCCCAGCGCTTTCTTGAGGCAAACTCTCTCTATCTCGACACCGTATGTTTGGGATCATTATCATGTTGAAAAACCACCTTAGTAGGATCTAAGTTGTAATTCTGTGTGGTACTTTATAAGTAGGTTTCTAAAATTTTTTTGTATAAGTGTTGTTCCATTCTACTTTCAATTTGATACCAAGCACCCAGCCCAAAAGCAGTCATATAATCCCAAATCATAATTGAACCACCACCATGTTTGACAGTTTGACTAATATGTTTAGGTCCAGGTCGTTCCCCTTCTCTCAACCAACACCAAGACCTACCATCTGACTTGATTAGGTTAATCTTTGTCTCATCACTGAAAATAACCCGTTTCCAATTATCAACGGTCCAATTTTTGTATTTATGAGCAAAACTCAACCTTGAAAGAACATGTCTTTTGGCAAGTAGAGGCTTCTTTTGTTGCACACAAGCATCCTAACCAGCTTCTCTCAAACCACGCCTCAAGGTGATGTCTGAGAAGTGTTTATCTAGTTTTTTCTCGAAGTTGTTTTGCAACTGCACTTGTCGTTTTGAGACAACCAGTAGTGACAAGGTGCACACCAAGTTGCTTCTCTTGCTCTCCTAAAACCTTTGGACGTCTTCCTCTTTGCTTTTTTATTTCACCACTAATCTCCTTCCTCAGATGAGATACTGAAGATTGACTCATTTCAAGTGAGTCTGCAACTTTTTTTGTAGAAACACCACTCCTAAGTTGCACCAATGCTTGGTGCTTCAATGATTCACACAACTGAGGCATAGAGATACAATTGACAAATCAACTTTCATTATAGATAGTACACAACAAGACCAACACAACAAACAAAAAATGCCCTCAAATCTTGCAACAAGGAGTGTACATTGAAATTTCGAAATTCAGCAAGAAGAAGCAACCAAAACTGAGTACGCACGTCTGTGTGCTTCTACAACACTTTTTTCATAAACCCTACCTCAAATGATAATGAGATTTTTCATCCATGTAGAGGACTGGATGAATACACACAATAAAAAAGTAATTCTATCAATTGACTTATGTGTCAGTTGGAAGGATCAATGAACTATGAGTGTTCAGATTTTGTACTTGGTTTCGTTTGTCACTGTAATCCATATGAAAGCTGATTCTTTTTAGATACAATTCTTATGCTAACTATTCTTTCAATTAAAAAGAAAACTAAAAGAGATTTGGTCCTTCTATTTTGTATGTTGTAGGTCAATTTATAACTTTGAATTATTTTATTATTCTTTCATCATTTTAGTAGTGATGTCTAAAATTAGAATATCTTTTAGCCAATTAAATCTATTAGGATTAAGACTAAGTTCAATCATTGGGCCAAAATAGAATCAAATCTTGTATTATTTTATTCCTTTTATTTATTCAATGACTTATATCTTTCAAAAGGTGTAATTTAAATTGACATTTTTTTATAAGATTAGATACATTGCTCCTATAGAAATCAATTGTTATTTTCAACCATAATTGATGCTCAAGAATTTAAAAGAGTATTAGTATGATTAAATTATTATAAAATATTTCTTTTGGTAGTCTTTCAAATGATATTTAAATTTCTTGCTTACATATAAGCTAATTTTTTCTACATGCATAATAGACTACAACAAGGATATGATTAAATCCTAAGAAGAAGAGGCCAATCCATTCATCCTTTGTAGGTGGTTGAAGCCCATTGGATATGAAATTACCATATATACTTGTGGTTATATTGTACAGCAACTAACAATCCTATTCTCATTTATTTATTAATTAAAAATTAATTTTAGTTTTAACCATAATAAAAGGTTTTGATTGGTGATTGATCAATAATCTTTAATTTGTTCTATATCTTTTTTGTAAAGTTATACCACTCTTTTCCTTTAAAATAGTAGAAAAATACTTGAGGCATATTCTTGAGTATATTATAATTAAGTATTCATAATTGTCTTAAATGAATTTTTTTGTTTCTACTTTATATAATGAAATACTTGCTTCCAAGCATATTTCACTTTGTTCTATATTTTAGAGCCATGTGCACTTTTGTATTAGATTACCATGCACTATCTTCAATTTGGAGGCCATTGGTTGCCTTTCTCAAGTTAAAAATATGATAGTCTATATTTAAAGAAGTTCTAAAGATTTGAATTACTAAGCATGAAGGCTTATAATAATCTATTTATTGAATAAAGTTATTGTGGTGGCATCTTAGTTTGTGAAATTTAATATACATATTATTTTTTTCTTAGTACATATTTGCTATGCTACACAAGTACAAGTCCTATGTTTGTATCTTGCATATAGTTAATTCCTTTAAAGAATCTTAATTTTTTTGATAGCTTTCTTAGAACATACTCAAACACTTATAAAATATCAGAGTATTGACATTAATACTTGATTAAAAATGAGACATCTATCAATTAGAAATAATTTAATTATGTTCTAGTACTTAAGTTTTAGCTTTACTTGGTTAATGAAGAATTCATCAATATTTGATATTGAGAATACAACATTAAGAAAAGTGTCTAGAAGTTTAGTTATGTTGCCCTCTTGTATCCATTTCCAGTCATATATATTTGTCCATATAGATAGATGGTTTTTTTTTTTTTTCTTCTTTTTTTTTTTTTCTTCTTTTTTTTTCTTTTTCTATTCATTATGTACTTGATTTAGATCAATTGATCACAAAAGCTTTTTTAAATGTATTTAGGATTTCAACTAAGTGTGCCACTGAGTTCTTTTCTATTTGTATTGAGAATAAGGTGTCATCTTCATATTGTAAGATGAGTTGTTGATTTTTTGAGCTTGATATATGTATCCCTTTAAGTAATCCTTGCTATTGAATTAGGTGTATTCTTGCATTCAAGGCCTCTCCTACTATCAGGAAAAGATATGAGGCTATTGGTCATCTTTGACGTACTCTGTGATTGATTGAGAAAGGTGTGGTTGTTTGGCCATTAACAATAACCATTACATCAGCGCCCATGAATGTGATCTTTAATATATTTTATTTTTTTGACAGAAAGCCCATTCTAGTCATAGTTACAAATATGAATTGCCAATTGACTCTATCATATGCTTTGAAAAAGTCTAATTTCAAGAAAATTGAATTTTGTTTGATTTTCTTGGATCATGCCAACATCTCATGGAAAAGTAGTATATTATCTAATATATATATATCTATTAAGTGTAAAGGCATTTTGAGCAAACCTGATAATTTCACGTAGAATATCTTGAAGTTGTGTTTGTTTGAAGAGAACCAACCCTATAAGCAGAGAAAGGCAGCAGCATTGACTCTTTCACTGGTGACATGCATCCTATGAAAACGAAGCTTTTAAGTGAGTTTAATGGCATTCAGCCCCACACAGGTACCCATAAACACACACTTTGGGGGCCTCTTTGCATTTGAAGATCCCCCCTCCTCTACAAGCTCAAGGTTCAATGAAGAACAAGCAAAACATTGCATGTGGGGACACAGAGAATCTGACAAGTCCTCCGTGCCTTTGTCCCACAGTAAAGACATTTGGTCCTTGGATCGAGGGATGAATAACATCCACATTTATGGATGAACCTTTCATTCACCCATATGTCATTTGGATGTGGGATTAGCCTTGGAAAAGAAGCCATACTCTCCTGCAACAAGGGCCTTGCTGGGCGACATACATGCTAAATAGCACAAGCCGCACATATTTGAAAAAATGCAAAAAGAAATGAGAATATATTTGCTGAATGTGAATACATGTTACTTCACATGTAGCCCACCTTAGGTTTTAGTGGTACAGATACACACAAGCAAGGTCTAGCACCACCCTCCATGCTCAAAGGAAGGTGACAATAAGATTTGGGATGCTTTTAAGAAGCATGGAACAAAAAGAGTCGAACAGAGAGCAGTGAATAGTAGCAAAAGGAATGGAGCGAGCGAGGTGGGGACCTGGCTGGCAAGGGGGAGGAAAGAAGGAAAGAGGAGAAGGAAGGGAAGAGGGGTCGAGGAGGGAAACAGGGGAAACTGGGCAAGGGGAAGAAGGGGGTAAGTTGCGAGGATGGTGTTGCTGGAGCTGCAACGAAGAGAGAGCGAGAGAAAGAGAGATTTTGAGAGTAGAGTAGTAGAAGAGTAGAGTGGAGGAGAGTAGAGGTGTGTGTCGTGCTCGGTGGCACCCAGTGCTGGTCAATCCATCACCGAGTCACTCGCTCGCTCGCTCGCTCTCCTTAAGCACCATTCATTATACGAAGTTACACTCCAGCTGTGAGGACAGACAGACACACAGAGAGAGAGAGAGAGAGAAGTACAATACTCTACGGTACACGACGACACACTCTCTCCCTCCCTCCCACCCTCTTTCCTACTACTACCACTGCTGCCGCTGCTGCACCCAGCCAGCCAGCCAGCACTAGTGTGTTGGGCCCCCATCCCCCGTTGGTGCCGTTCAGCCCATGGGCATCCTTGGCAGCATCATCAGCTGCAGCAGCAACAACAACATCAACAACTGCGGTAGTAGCAACATAAGTCGTCGTCGCCGTCGTCGCCGTCGTCTGCGCTCGGCTGCCTGCCCATCTGCCACTCCTCTACTGTCCTCACTCGCTTCTATTCTGCTCCGCTCCTCCTTCGCCACCTTCCCTCCCTCCCTCATCACTTCAGGTTGGGTCGGGTCAGACAGGTCCTGCTCTTGCGCATACTTTTGTCGTCATCGTTGAAAGCCTGTTTTTGGAGCCTTCTTTTCCCCCTTCTTCCTCTCTTCCATCCTTTCTGGTGTAATCTTATGAGTATTGGGCCTTCATTTTGCTAGATTCCTTTTTCCCCCTTCTCTTGCTCCTGTATGTTTCTGCCCTCCTCCTCCTCCTCACCCCCCTTGTTCACTGGGAGGGGGTGTCTTGAGAATGAGGTACAGTGTGCTGTTCGCAGGGGCTGGCTTGCATACGGCGCAGGCACAGGCATGGACGAAGAGGGCGGAGGAGATGAATCTTCGTTCGGCAGAGTCCGCGGTCCTGTCCTCTGGCTTGTTTCTTTAGGGGCGGACGAAGAGGTAGGAGTAGCATCATCGTTCTGCAGCGGCAGCCTGGACGGCGTCTGCAGGCGGTAGGGTAGGGAAATACGTGTAGAAGCGCTGGCGATGATGCAATTTGTGCCTACCGTGGTAGCCAGGGCTCATAGGAAGGTATTGATCGGAAACCAGAAGACGAGCTGGTAAGGAATCACCGGGAGTGGCGGAATTGTCAAAGTTTGTTGCAACGGCGCTCTCGTGTGCAGAAGGATCGCTAGTCTGGGTTGCAGACAGGGTAGAGTATGGCGCGCGAAAAGAGCACGCCCACGGCAGCTCAGGTTTGGTGTCGTCAGCTGCTGTGAACGGCAGCTTCGTTGCATCTCCCTTAGACTCCCCTCTTCCTTCTCCCTCACTCCCTTGCTTTTCTGGGACGTCAGACTCTTCCTGCGCTCTCGTTGGGCTCTTCCCCGCTGCTGTGAAGGAGCAACAAGAAGAAGAGGCAATGACATTGTCTAACCAGCGCATCAGCTGGTGAGGTGAGTGTGTCATCAGGCAACCGCATAGATGCCCCAACGTCATTCACCCCGCCCACACCCACAACCACCACCGTCACGGTCTCAAGTGGGCAGCCTCTTACTGCTGCGGTTAAACGCAAGCGGAATCTGCCGGGTACGCCAGGTGCGACTTTTCTTCTCACTTCTCCAATCTTCCAACCTCCCGTATTCGCTCAGCTCGATGCAGGAAATGGAACTAAGAATTGGGTCCGTCTCCTGGATGTGCGGTAACGCATATTGAGACTCCTGTGACGATGCAAGCCTCTTCTCTCACGACATTTATATTGACAAGCGTTGACTCCCTTGTCTGAAGCATCGAACTGCACTGCAGCTGATATCATCACTCTCCCCTTCTATCTGGCACATGTACTGACACTTCTACTACATCATATTTCTTCAGTTTTGATTTAAGTGTTTTTTAAAAATACTGCTTAAAAGAACTATTTTTTGTAAAACAACAAAGGGATCAAGATAATAAACGAACCAGTCTGTACCCCAACGTAAAGAAGAAGCAGATTGTCTTCTATTCCAGTAATCAAATTTATAAGTCACCTCAGTGAACACGTGTATAGTCTTATTTTACATAATATACAAATAACTTCAAATTAAGATTAAAAATTATCACCATATAAATATTATTTATTTATTGAAAGTAACTCTGAAACAACTATATACAATCTAATATGCAACCTTCACAAAAGTTAAAAACAATACAGACCCAGACAGACTACATTGAAAGTTCTTTCACACTTAAGAAGTCTTCAATTTTTTTCCAAATCATACAAAGATATTCTTCAAAATATTAAATTCATACAATTCGTAAAATCCTAATAAAAAAATAAATAAAACTCGTACATACATTAAATTAGAATTCAAAACTAGAATAATACACCCATTGATTGATTGGTATTTAAGTAATTTAAGCTTTGTAATTTTTTATTTTTTTATTTTTTTATTTCTTATTTTCTTATTTTCTTAAATTTTTTAAATCAATTATATTTAAGTCAATTTATTAAATGCATGCAGACACACACATTCATATATATATATATATATATATATGTATTATTACTCTACTAAACCATGATTTATACCAATGTCTTTAAATTAATAATTGTTCTTAAAAACATTTTAAATGATAAAAATAAGTACAGGGGCCCTAGTTATCAAATACATTTATGTGAAGTAATATTTATGAATAATTATACCACAAGTGAAATAACATACAAAATTAATAACAAGGTTTGCTACATCATCAAATAAATTGTGAATTCAATATTACAATGGAAATTAAACATCATTAAAAGAGCATTTTTAAAATTTTTTATACGTACATATATATTCATATATGTGTAAGTGAATATAGTGCCAATTGTTTTTGCAAAATACACTTAGATAGTTAGAGAGCATATAAAAAGAAATCTTTGAAGAAACAATTGTTTTTAGAAGTACAGAGCATACATGAACAAGAAAAATTGGTGACCATGCTTAGGACAAAGAAGAAAAAATAATATTAGATTAGCATTAAGAAAGAGTAACTTGGAAATTTCTGTTTAAGATAACAGTTTTCTATCTATCCATGCTTGACCTATTCCACAAAACTCAAACAATTTTTGTCATCTTTTTGCTAATCTAAATACAACAATTATTCGTTTATCAAAAACCTTTTTTTTATGTGGCTCCAAGATTACCAAAATATTACAGCAGTTTAAGATATTGTATTTAAGAATATATATAGTTGAGTAATTATATATATATATATATATATATATATATATATAACAAGCTTAATATACATATATATATTATTCAAGGTTTATAAAAACCATGTTTTATTAATTTTACTTTACATAGTTGTATTTTATTTATTTTATGATTTCTTGCTGTAAATTTTAATTAAGTCATTTTTTGGAATTCTAAAATAAACAAAGTGTAAATTATTTATTTTTATAGTTTTTTTCATAATATTTTATATACCTTAAATATCACTTTAAAGTTGTTGTTGTATGTATTTTTTAACTTGATACTATGACATTCTTTAAATAAAGATGATTTATAATAAGAAGACAACACTATATAAATGATATCATAATACAAATTCCTTGCAAAACAAAAGGCATACAAAAAATTAGGCCTAGAAGTTGATTCAAATAAAGATGAGATAGATACATGTTTTGTTCGTCTATATCAAAAAACATTTAAACAATGTTTTCTTTAAGATATAAAATATTTAATCTTATTTACTTTTATGTAACTAAGAAGATTTTTAAAGAGCTAACAATCATTATTTGTGTTATTCTTTACAATTGGCATATATATATATTTTATAAATATCAGAAAATACATGAATAATTATTTTATTTATTAGTTTAATTGAACTTAAAAATTAAAAATTGTATAGATGTGAAATAGAATTTTTTTCTGTTTGAAATAAAAAGAGATTGCCCCGAAATCAAAAATGATTGTATAAACTTAAAGTGAGAAATATATATGTATGTATATATATATATATATATCACCAAATATAAAAAAAATGAATTATAAAAATTAAATATTAAAAGTAAAAATATATAAAAAAAAAAATTTCAAAAGATACAATTGTTTGCATAATACTTGAAAGTAGCTAGAAAGGACTGTATTCTTGCAAAAAAAATTTGATAAAAACAACTAGTCTTTTCAAAATTCATAAATTTTAAAGATTTTGAATCAAAAAAATTTAGACCAAGTCAAACAAATAATGCGGTGTTTGATCCTTTTGGATGATGAAAGAACACTACCGACTGGAGCCTTATATTAGATGTGTGGAAATGTTGTTTTATGTAATAATTTCATGAACAATATGGAAATTCTTAAATCCTAATAATCTGTAGAAAGCACATAGTGTTCTGAGTTGGGGTTACAATGCAATATGTGCTCATTGTGGAAGGACATTGATGTGATTACAGAAGGACAAACATGATGGGTCAAAATGCAATGCAATGCAGTGTAGCAGATTCATGCAACAAACAATGATGCAGATTTATGATGCCCCTCCTCCCCAACCCTAACAGAAGGAGACTTGGCAACACAAACAACAATGGAATCAATACCACATCATCGAAGGTGTGAATGCAGGTGGAAGCATACATAGGAAGGAGGGAGGGGGGTTAAGTGCACAGCAATGAGACAGTTAGTGAGGAAAGTCCAGGTGATGACTTTGTTGGGTTGGGTGGAAATGCATCAATGCCATCATCTGTCATCGGTCTTGCTGTGTCTCCTCACCCGGTCTTGCGGCCTTGACAGCTCACAATATGCCCCTCGCCCCTAACCCTAACCCTTCCTCCCTCTCTAGCCCTAACCCTGCTCTACCCTGCACTGCCATGTCCTTCTCCTCCTCCTCCCCCGTTCCGTTTCCTTTTTCTGCTTTATTGCTCTCGTGACTCTCGCCACCCCTTCGCTTTCCCGATGCCTGCAATCTAACGAACGCATCACTGCCATCTCCACCTCCACGTCATTTGCACTGGAACCTGCCCTTTCCCTCGCCTCTCGTTTCTCTGCCTGCCTGTGTCCCAGGTATGTATGCTCTTCTCACCTTCCTTCTCTTGCTCTTGCCCTTTCGATCTTTGTTTCTGCACAGTGCTCCCTCCTCTCTCTGTTGCGGTGAACCGGACCTCACAATTCCCATCCGATCCTGCTCTCTCATATTCCTCGTCTGTTAACTCCTTAACACTCCTCCACTTGCCTGATTTCATGGCGTTCGGGGGATCTCTTGGCAGCCCCGGGTTGGTGTGCCTTCCCAACTTTGATTCTCTCCAATTCTTAGGTACACTTGACACTTAAGTGATCGTAGGCTGATACGTTATGACATCAGCACTTCGTTTCTAGTGAAGAGGGTCTGCATGCAATTCCGTTTTATTTTTTGCAAGTGTACTTTTTTTTTTTCATCGGAAACGAGGGTCTATCGATCTGTACCGTGTCTCTTTCGTTTCTGTGGGTAGCTACATGTTTGTCAACTACATACCTACCTAGCTTAAAAGCAGTCACAGATCATTTTAGGTTATCCCTGCATCATGCTATTTGGAAACGCAAACATGGATTCTTTCTGCCGACAGTCTACTTTCTGGTTTGAAGCAATTTTAGGTTTTCTGAGTCATTGAAGTTCTGAGGTGGTGATATTAAATCTGAATCTTTTATGAGGTAGGAGCTCAATTCAGCAAGAACTGCTTATCGTGCTTGATATCCAGTTCAACAGGTGTACCCCCCGTCCTCATATTGATCGAAACAATTATGTAGTTTGTCTGGGATTGGACGAGAAAATTAACTTAGTTGACCGTTTAACCATGTACACCATGAAATTTCAAGCCTTCATGGGTTTATAATTCTTTTGGTTGAAAAAATGGTGCTTGGAAGGAACAATTACTGTACTGATTCCCGTTTCTCATGGGTAGTTCCATGATCAGCATCTCGTCCGTAATGAAGATGTCACCGAGTGGTCGGAATATGTGCTCGGAAATTTCACGGATGGGTGCTTTCCAAAATGTGTTACGTCTTTCAACCAGATAGGTTGTACTGTTTACTCTTCATTCACGTTCGTAGTTTCTCATCGACGACGATTAGTTGCGCAATTGTCTTTTTCGAAATATCATAACAATTTGTCACTATCACGGCGTCCGGTATTACGGAAGTTCCAGGAGTACGCAAGTGGAGCTGATGTGACTACGATATTTATATCCGGGAGCTTGTTTATCAGCAGATTTTCTCCTTCGCTAGTGCATGTGCGGTATCGTTTGCGCGTAGATTTCACACCATCGACTGCGCCGTCTGTAGACACACTTTCTTTTCAGGTGAATGTTGTGGGCAGTCGCATGTTTCAAATGCTTGTGCAGATGTATGAGATCATAGTAAAATGTGCCGAAGGTACTTGTACAAAACGCAAGATTGCATCTGATTTGGAATGGGCACGCCAATGCATTAGGTGAGGTAGTGACATGGTAGGCGTTATCGTAGTGAATTATAGGTTCTCATGTGTGAGCACCTTGGTTACATTGAAGAATGCATCGGAGCACAGCATTGCTCTATAGTTTCTAAGGCTGAAGATGTGTTGTTAGAATGATTCATGTGTTGTGAAGGATAGACGATGATATGTATGGTGTAGCAATGTAGAGAGGATAGTGTAGAATAGTGAAGAAAGTAAATCTAATGTATAATTGCGAATGTATGTGAAGGTTGAATATTGGAAAAAATTGGAAAATTTGTGAGCAAGGGAGTATGGCATATGTTTTGGAGTTGATCAAGAAATATATTTTGGTGTTGAGTTACACACCACCATGTGTATGGAGGGAAAGATATCTTACTAGTATGAAACAATCTAATGATTGTTTGCAAGATATTGGCACAATATCAAACATAGGAGGTATTGGTGGAGATGTTTGGAAAGAATGTGAAGCCTATAATGTAGCATTGAAGGTTTTGTTGAAAAAAGAAGACATATTGAATAAAAATCAATGTGCAACTTTATGCAAGAACATTGAACATGTTATGAAGGTATATTACTATATGATAACTTGTAGCAATGATGGATTGAAGTATGGGGATTTATTGAGGGAGTTGTTGATTACATTGGATAAAGCTTATATATTGGTGAAGAATTGTGGGAAAAAGAAATGGTGCAAGGCAGCAGTGAATCAATTGAAGAACAAAGAGACTTTTAGAGAACTTCTTTTGGACTTGAAGTGTTGTTATGAAGTAGCAATTCATGTGCTTGTGAAGAACTTTGGTAAAATGTTTAAGGAGAAAGTTTTTGATACTCTTCATGTTTCAACCTATGATGAAGTAGAAGGTGATGAAAGGTGTTTATATGAAAGATTGATTCTATCTAATGAAGAAGAAAATTTTGAAAATTGTCGATTAGCAAAGCATTTATTACGAAGGGTGAAAGACTTGCATTACATAGAAGGCGGAGAAATGGATGATTTGAAATTATCATCAAATGTAGAAAGTGTTGATTTTATAAATCTTATAGGTAAAGGAACTTATGGAGAAGTGCATAAATCAAAGTGGTTTGGCCTTTTGTGTGCAATTAAAAAGATGAACAATGTGCATATGAAATCTTTTATAAAAGAAGCAAGCATCTTAGCAAGTCTAAATCATCCCAACTTGATATCATATTATTTTGCAATGAGAAGTATTACATATGAATATAATGGAAGTTCTTCTGTTGAAATGAAGAATGATGATGTATATTTGGGAATGGAATTGATGCAAACAAGTCTAAGGGTTATGGTAGAAACAATTAGAGAGGCATCTTACATATTTTTAATTGATATCATGTATCAAATTGCAAGAGGGATGTGTTACTTGCATGACATGCACATTGCACATCGTGATTTGAAGCCTGATAACATTTTGGTTAATGTTGTGGAAAGAAAAGTGATGAACAAGATTGTTCGACATGCTATTATAAAAGTGATTGATTTTGGAATATCTAAGATTGAAGTTGGTAGCAATCCAAAAGCAATAGAGAAAAAATTTATGTATGGTAGTACACCATATGCAGCTCCAGAGGTATTGAAGAACAAATATGAAACAATGACAATGTGCCCTTTTGATGCAGATGTATTTTCATTTGCAATGGTGTGTTGCAAGATTCTTTCCAAAAGAGATCCATTTGATCATTGTAGGAGGAATGAGATATTAGAAAGAATAGAAAGAGGTGAGAGACCCAAATTACCTTCAAACTGTAATGAATTGGTGGATCTTATCAAAGAGTGTTGGAACTTAAATCCATTACATCGACCCAAGTTTGCAAACATTTGTGAAAGATTTGTAATGTTGAAGAAAAAGATTATGGGTGGAGTTGTGGCAAATACACTATACTATGGTACATTAAAGGATAATAGTCATGAAAATATTGAATTACAACAAACACCTATCAAAGTGCTTATTCCAAAATCACTTCTATTGAGGAAGGTAAGAATATGTTATAGTGATTTGATTGTTTGGAGTTTTTATTTATATAAAAATTTTATGATGTGGTAATGGTTAGTTGTGGTGAAAAGAGTGCTAGTTTGAAGATCTAGATCAAAATGTAATGTATGCTCTATGTGTATTTATTTTATTCTTTGTGTTGGTGCTTAATTTAATTTCTTATTATAGGTTGATATAGTTGAGGAAGAAGTGCTTGGTAGAAAGCAATGCTTATTGCAAATATCAAACTTGTGTGCAAGCAAAGTGAAGGCATTGTGTCTTATTGGAATGGGTGGAATAGGCAAGACCACAATAGCAAAGACAACATTGACAAATGTGAAGCACATGTATGATGCTTCATGCTTTGTTGAGTGTGATGAAAGTGGTAATGATTGTTACAAAAGCTCTTGCCACATCTTAGAACAATTGAAAGTTAAAGAAAAACCGAAGGATTTGAAAGAAGCACAAGAAATGCTGAAGTTGGTTTTGACCAAAAAGAGAGTCATCATAGTCTTTGACAATGTCACAAACCAAAGTCAAATTGAAGCTGTTGTGCCTATAGATGATATATTTGCTATGAGTGGCAACACATTGATTGTGACAACTCGAGATTGGAAAGTTATAGAATATAGTGATATTAAACTTTGTAAAGTAAATATTGAAGAACTTGATGAAGAAACAAGTTTGAGGTTGTTTATCACTCATTCTTGTGGGCATGAAGGCAAATTGTCTAGTGAACTTGTTGAAGTTGGCAAAAAGATTGTGAAAGCATGTAATGGCCTACCATTGAGTTTGAAGGTTATGGGTGCATATTTAAGAGATAAAAAGAGGTTGAGGTGTTGGGAGCGATCTTTTCAAAGATTGAAGAGGGGAAGACAATTAGATGGAGATGAAAAGAATAGTGACCATAAGATTTGGGATATATTGAGAGTAAGCTTTGATAACTTGAGAGTTGAAGAGAAGAGAATGTTTTTGGATATATGTTGTTTTTTTAACAATGATGTGTTTCCACAAGGCATTTTGAAAGAAAGAGCATTGCGAATATGGTCCAACATAGAAGAAAAGAGAATGGAAGATGTGGAATATACATTAATTACATTAGTTAACCAATCATTGATAAAGATCTATAATCATGGAGTTATTGGAGTGCATGATCAACTACGAGACATGGGTAGAAAGATTGTTGAAACAGAAACAGAGTATAAGAATACCCGAATATGGAACACAAATGATGCGACATTGGATGGAATTAGTGAAAAGGTAATAGACTTGACCATCATCCAAATGGCATGTATGGAATTAATAATGATGTATAATAGTGAAGATTTGAAGATTGGAGATTTTATAGAATTATATCATTTAGGTATTAATATGTACTAAAAATTCATGTTGATGAAATTTTTTTGGTTGATTTATTTAGTTTGTATAGTATTGAAATTTGTATATGTGTGAAGTTAACTTCTAAATGTAATAAATCTAATTTTGTGGTGTGTTTGATTTATGTTATATCATAGTTGAAGGGATTGTGTTGCAACAATATAAACAACAAGAAGTTAAGTAAAATAAGAAGTACATGCTTTTCATCACTTCGATTGTTAATCTATACTAATGGTGATTTTACATTAAGAAATAATTTGAGAAGATTCTTGAAGTTGACAAGACATTTAGTCAATTTAAAATGTTTTCTTGTATTTTGTCCAAGATTAATTTCATTGCCTAAGGAATTGGGCAATCTCATGTCTTTGACCACCTTAAATATGAATGACTGCACAAGCTTGACATCATTACCAAAGGAATTGGGCAACCTCATGTCCTTGACTACATTGGATATGTATAGATGTTCAAGCTTAACATCATTACCAAAGGAATTAGGCAACCTCATGTCCTTGACTACATTGGATATGTATAGATGTTCAAGCTTAACATCATTGCCAAAGGAATTGGGAAACCTCACATCTTTGACTACCTTAAATATGGATCTATGCTATAGCTTGACATCATTGCCATCTGAATTGGGCAACCTTAAAAATTTGACTACATTAAATATGGAATATTGCGAAAGCTTGACATCCTTGCCAAAAGAATTTAGCAACCTCACATCTTTGATTACCTTTAATATAAGATATTCTTATAATTTGACATCATTGCCAAAGGAATTAGGCAACCTCACATCTTTGACTTCCTTAAATATGGAAGGGTGTTATGAGTTGACATCATTGCCAAATGAATTGGGCAACCTCACATCTTTGACTACATTAAATATGAAAGGGTGCGAAAAATTGACATCATTACCAAATGAATTGGGTAACCTCACATCTTTGACTACCTTAAATATGAATGGATGCTTAAGCTTGACATCATTGCCAAATGAATTGGGCAACCTCACATCTTTGACTACATTAAATATGAAAGGGTGCAAAAAATTGACATCATTACCAAATGAATTGGGTAAGCTCACATCTTTGACTACCTTAAATATGAATGGATGCTTAAGCTTGACATCATTGCCAAATGAATTGGGCAACCTCACATCTTTGACCACGTTAAATATAAGAGAGTGCAAAAAATTGACATCATTACCAAATGAATTGGGCAATCTCACATCTTTGACTATCTTTGATGTATCAAATTGTAATAGCTTGACATCATTGCCAAATAAATTGGGCAACCTCAAATCTTTGACTACCTTAAATATAAAAAGGTGTTCAACCTTGACATCATTGCCAAATAAATTGGGCAATCTCACATCTTTGACTACCTTAAATATGAAAAGATGCAAAAGATTGTCATCATTGCAGAAAGAATTTGGCAACATAACATCTTTAATTACCTTAAATATGGCATATTGCAAAAACTTCTCATCATTGCCAAATGAATTGGGCAACCTCACATCTTTGACTTGGTTAAATATGGAGTGGTCCAAAAGCTTGACATCATTGCCAAAAGAATTGAGTAATCTCATATTTTTGACTACCTTCAAAATAAATGGATGCATAAGCTTGACATCATTGCCAAATGAATTGGGAAACCTCACATCTTTGACTACCTTAAATATGAATTGTTGTGAAAGCTTGACATCATTACCAAAAGAATTGGGAAACCTCACATCTTTGACCACCTTAGATCTGAGTCAGTGCTCAAGCTTGACATCATTACCAAATGAATTGGGCAACCTCTCATCTTTGACTACCTTAGATATGGGGTGGTGCTCAAGCCTGACATCATTGCCAAAGGAATTGGGCAACCTCATATCTTTGACTACCTTAAACATAAGTGGATGTGGTAGCTTGACATCATTGCCAAAGGAATTGGGCAACCTCATATCTTTGACTACCTTAAACATAAGTGGATGTGGTAGCTTGACATCATTGCCAAATGAATTGGGCAACCTTACATCTTTGACTACCTTAAATATGAATGAATGCAGAAGCTTGACATTATTGCCAAAAAACTTTGGCAATCTCACATCTTTGACTACCTTACATATGAATGGATGCATAAGCTTGAAATCATTGCCAAATGAATTGGGTAACCTCACATATTTGATTACCTTAAATATAAATGGATGCTTAAGCTTGCCATCATTGCCAAATGAATTTGGCAATCTCACATCTTTGACTACTTTATATATAAGTGAGTGCTCAAGCTTGATGTCATTGCCAAATGAATTTGGCAACCTCATATCTTTGACTACCTTGTATATGCAATCGTGTAAAAGCTTGTCATCATTACCAAATGAATTTGGCAACCTTACATCTTTGACTACTTTATATATAAGTGGATTCTCAAGCTTGATATCATTGCCAAATGAATTAAGCAACCTCATATCTTTAACTATTTTATATATAAATGAGTGCTCAAGCTTGATATCATTGCCAAAGGAATTGGGCAACCTCACATCTTTGACTATCCTAAACATGAATGGATGTACAAGCTTGACATCATTGCCAAAAGAATTAGGCAACCTCATATCTTTGACTACCTTAAATATACAGTGGTGCAAAAGCTTGATATCATTGCCAAATGAATTAGGCAACCTCACATCTTTGACCACCTTAAAAATGGAGTGCTGCAAAGGCTTGACATCATTACCAAATGAATTGGGAAACCTCACATCTTTGACTTCCTTAAATATGACTGGATGCTTAAGCTTAACTTCATTACCAAGAGAATTGGGTAACTTTACATTATTGACTATCTTAGATATGAATGGATGCATAAGCTTGATATCATTGCCAAAGGAATTAGGCAACCTCACATCTTTGACTACTTTAAATATGGAGTGGTGCAAAAGCTTGACATCATTGCCAATTGAATTGGGCAACCTCACATCTTTGACTACCTTAAATATGAATGGATGCACAAGCTTGAAATCATTGCCAAATGAATTGGGTAACCTCACATATTTGACTACCTTAAATATGAATGGATGCTCAAGCTTGACATCATTGCCAAATGAATTGGGCAACCTCATATCTTTGACTACCTTAAATATACAGTGGTGCAAAAGCTTGATATCATTGCCAAATGAATTAGGCAACCTCACATCTTTGACCACTTTAAAAATGGAGTGCTGCAAAGGCTTGACATCATTACCAAATGAATTGGGAAACCTCACATCTTTGACTTCCTTAAATATGACTGGATGCTTAAGCTTAACTTCATTACCAAGGGAATTGGGTAACTTTACATTATTGACTATCTTAGATATGAATGGATGCATAAGCTTGATATCATTGCCAAAGGAATTAGGCAACCTCACATCTTTGAGTACCTTAAATATGGAGTGGTGCAAAAGCTTGACATCATTGCCAATTGAATTGGGCAACCTCACATCTTTGACTACCTTAAATATGAATGGATGCACAAGCTTGAAATCATTGCCAAATGAATTGGGTAACCTCACATATTTGACTACCTTAAATATGAATGGATGCTCAAGCTTGACATCATTGCCAAATGAATTAGGCAACCTCACATCTTTGACTACCTTAAATATGGAATGGTGCGAAGGCTTGACATCATTGCCAAATGAATTGGGTAATCTCATATCTTTGACTTCTTTAAATATGAATGGATGCTTAAGCTTGACCTCATTGCCACATAGATTGGACAACCTCACATCTTTGACTATCCTAAACATGAATGGATGTACAAGCTTGACATCATTGCCAAAAGAATTGGGCAACCTCATATCTTTGACTACCTTAAATATACAGTGGTGCAAAAGCTTGATATCATTGCCAAATGAATTAGGCAACCTCACATCTTTGACTTCCTTAAATATTACTGGATGCTTAAGCTTAACTTCATTACCAAGGGAATTGGGTAACTTTACATTATTGACTATCTTAGATATGAATGGATGCATAAGCTTGATATCATTGCCAAAGGAATTAGGCAACCTCACATCTTTGAGTACCTTAAATATGGAGTGGTGCAAAAGCTTGACATCATTGCCAATTGAATTGGGCAACCTCACATCTTTGACTACCTTAAATATGAATGGATGCACAAGCTTGAAATCATTGCCAAATGAATTGGGTAACCTCACATATTTGACTACCTTAAATATGAATGGATGCTCAAGCTTGACATCATTGCCAAATGAATTGGGCAACCTCATATCTTTGACTACCTTAAATATACAGTGGTGCAAAAGCTTGATATCATTGCCAAATGAATTAGGCAACCTCACATCTTTGACCACTTTAAAAATGGAGTGCTGCAAAGGCTTGACATCATTACCAAATGAATTGGGAAACCTCACATCTTTGACTTCCTTAAATATGACTGGATGCTTAAGCTTAACTTCATTACCAAGGGAATTGGGTAACTTTACATTATTGACTATCTTAGATATGAATGGATGCATAAGCTTGATATCATTGCCAAAGGAATTAGGCAACCTCACATCTTTGAGTACCTTAAATATGGAGTGGTGCAAAAGCTTGACATCATTGCCAATTGAATTGGGCAACCTCACATCTTTGACTACCTTAAATATGAATGGATGCACAAGCTTGAAATCATTGCCAAATGAATTGGGTAACCTCACATATTTGACTACCTTAAATATGAATGGATGCTCAAGCTTGACATCATTGCCAAATGAATTAGGCAACCTCACATCTTTGACTACCTTAAATATGGAATGGTGCGAAGGCTTGACATCATTGCCAAATGAATTGGGCAACATCACATCTTTGACTACCTTAAATATGAATGGATGCACAAGCTTGAATTCATTGCCAAATGAATTGGGTAACCTTACATATTTTACTACCTTAAATTTGAATGGATGCTGAAGCTTGATATCATTGCCAAATGAATTGGGCAACCTCACATCTTTGACTCCTTTAAATACAAATGGATGCATAAGTTTGACATCATTGCCAATTAAATTGGGCTACATGGCATCTTTGACTTAATTTGATATAGGAAGATACTCAAGCTTGATATCATTATCAAAAAGAATGATCAATGCATTCTTAGAAAGATACCTTTTAAAACGAGTCTTAAATCAATACATAATACACTTATAAGTTAGTAAAAAATATAAAATTAGGTCTAGATAAGATATTTACATAGACTAGAAGATTATTGTAAGTACCTATATAAAATATCTAATTTGTTTAGTTTATAAAATAAACGATAAGTTTATGATTTGAAACTTATAATTTATAAGTTAGAATTATGTAGGTATTTCTAGTTTCTTGACACCTTTATTGTTTAATTTTAATGGAATGTATCTTCTCATTTTTGAGGTTAGTAATTCTAATAGTATAAATAATTTGTCATACAAGATCATAGTTTTAAAGATAGAGTTGCTTTGACTTTAATTTTAGGATTTTGACATTTGACATGGTAGATTTAGAAATTTGGAATTTAGGATTATGTAGATGTAGTTAATTTTATTGATATCTTTATTCTAAAATTTTGACTTGACTTATTGTGAGTCCTACTATTATTGAATATCTTTGATATGTATAATTACTTAAGCTTGATATTATTATCAAAAAAATTGATTAATCTCACATCTTTGATTAAAAATAATTCTTCAAGTTATGTTAAAACCATTAAATGAGATGGTTCTATATTATCTATAAAATTTATGTTTTAAAAATACTTAACTACATTATATTTAATTTTTTTTAACATAAATAAATATGTCATACTTCATTTAGTAGATTAGCATGAATTGTCATAGATATATATACTTATACTAGTAAGTATTAAACTAGTCTAAAAAGACGTGAATAGAAATTTATATATAAAATCGTAGTTACATATTAAATATCAAATTAAAAAAATTAGAATAGAATTTTATTTTAGTTGTAAATAAAAATAAAGATATTTTGGATTATAAATAAAATATATTTATGTTAATTTTAACAAGTTCATGTCAAGGATATGAATCTCAAAAAAAAAAAAAAAATCCTTAATACCTTCTTCTGATTTGAAAAAAAAACTAAAAAGTCACACAAAGTTGATATAGTATTGAGTTAGAATAGCTATTGCCAAAAAATTCAAAGATTGGTCTTAAAATAAGACTAAGGACTAAAAAAAAATTGATTCTATATATACTCTTAATTAGGAGCTATGTGACAATGTCCTATAAAACCTCCAAAATGTGTTGACTTTGTAAAATACATATCTTAACATGCAAGGCAAGTTTTCTATATGTACACCATATAATTAGTTTGTTTTGCAAGCTATCAACACATTAGTTAGTAGAAGATATTAGGGACATAGTCCTTAGAATCTTTTAGAGACTAGTTTCTAGAACCTTCTAGAAATAAGTCTCTAGAACCTTCTAGAAGCTTCCTAGTTAGTAGAAGTTGCTTGAGAAGCTTCCTAAATAGGAATATATATTGGAATCGAGGCTGAAGAGTTCTTCAGTCTCGACAACACATATCTTGGAGCTCTAGCTCACCTCTCTGGTGTTGTTCTTGTATTCATCTGATTAATCTAGTTCTTGCCAATTCTTCTTGAACTTCTTGTTAGATCTCGAGTCTGTATTTCTGTATCCGTGATAGTAGCTCCCCTCTTTGGTGTTGTTCTTGTATTCATCTGATTAATCTAGTTCTTGCCAGTTCTTCTTGAACTTCTTGTTAGATCTCGAGTCTGTATTTCTTTGTCCATGACAGTTTGTCGAGACTTCACTCACCTCAGATATCAGAGCTAGTTTCTTCCTAGTTAGAGTATAGATTACCCCTTTGATTGGAAGTATACTAGCATTTTAGAGGTTGCAGATTACCCTCCTCTAAACTGATACTTCTTTTGTTACAATATTGGAGTCTTATTCTTCTTGGAGAGAGTGGATTATCCTTTTTTTGAAGCTGCTAAGGTATTTTAGAGGTTGCGGAGTACCCTCCTCTAAACCAATATTGTCTTCTTGTAGAGTCATTTCTGTCCTTCTCTTAGAATGACCGGAGGCCAAGACATTAGTATGACAAAAAATTCGGAGTCCAAGTTGGATGCTATCATGAATGCCCTCACTATGTTATCGCAAAGAATTGTAGAGATTGAAGGAGCCGTGGCAAGACTTCATAATGATGGAGCATCTGGGATGGCACAATCTAGGTTGCACCAACCTCAAACTTCTACACTTGGAGAATCAACTTTACCTCAAGTTCGAGAAGCACCACTGGTACTATAACATAAAGAGCCCAGAGTTAGCGTTTCGGACAAGTTTGATAGTATCTATTCCAAGTTTTGAGGATTCGTCAACCAAATCAGATTGATAATAGTTTTACAGCCCAAATGCTATCCAATGGAAGAGTCATGTGTTAGGCTTGTTGGAACCTTACTTACAGGGCAAGCTCTATCATGGTTTGCTCGTTTGTTTGAGAAACGATTGTCCATACTAAATAACTTTGAAACCTTTTTGGAGGCGTTTGCGGAGCATTTGGTAAACACAACAAGGTTCGATGGGCTACAACAAAGATCTGATCACTATGACAAGGGATGCGCTCTACATCAGTCTATGCATCGGACTTCAAGTAATTAGCATGCGACATCAATTGGGACAAAGAAGCGTTGATGAGTCAATTCTATTGGGATTTAAAGGACGATGTGAAGGATTTGCTGTTAGCTCTTTCTGATCCGCAAACGCTCAACAAAGCTATTAGCCAAGCTGTGAAGTGCGATAACCGCCTATTCTAATGCCGCTAAGATCAACGTTCAAGACAACATACGGTTCGCCATGCCCCAACTATGTCGGCAAGTAGCGTGAATTCACATTTAGAAGTAGAAGATATAGAAATTAATGTGGTATGTATCAAATTCTTTACTCTAGAAGAAAAAAAGCGGCATATGGAAGAAGGTCTATGCTTGTATTGTAGTG